>NW_026542684.1:0-405358 GCF_028750875.1 Macrosteles quadrilineatus | reverse complement strand
AACCTTGTACACACTTGTACAACCTTGTACACACTTGTACAACCTTGTACACACTTGTTCAAGCTTGTACACACTTGTACAACCTTGTACACACTTGTACACCCTTGTACACACTTGTACAACCTTGTACACACTTGTACACCCTTGTACACACTTGTACAACCTTTTACAAACTTGTACACACTTGTACAAAATTGTACATTCTTGTACATACTTGTACACCCTTGTACACACTTGTACAACCTTTTACAAACCTGTACACCCTTGTACACACTTGTACAAGCTTGTACACACTTGTACACCCTTGTACAAACTTATGCACCCTTGTACACTTTTGTACACCCTTGTACACATTTGTACAACCTTGTACAAACTTGTACACACTTGTACAAACTTGTACACACTTGTACAAACTTGTGTACAATTGTACAACCTTGTACACACTTGTACAACCTTGTACACACTTGTACAACCTTGTACACACTTGTACAACCTTGTACACACTTGTACAACCTCGTACACACTTGTACAACCTTGTACACACTTGTACAACCTTGTACACAATTGTAAAACCTTGTACACACTTTTACAACCTTGTACACACTTGTACACCCTTGTACACACTTGTACAAAATTGTACATTCTTGTACATACTTGTACACCCTTGTACACACTTGTACAACCTTGTACAAACCTGTACACCCTTGTACACACTTGTACAAGCTTGTACACACTTGTACAAGCTTGTACACACTTGTACAAGCTTGTACACACTTGTACACCCTTGTACAAACTTGTGCACCCTTGAACACTTTTGTACACCCTTGTACACATTTGTACAACCTTGTACAAACTTAAACACACTTGTACAAACATGTACACACTTGAACAACCTTGTACACACTTGTACAATCCTTGTACACACTTGTACAAGCTTGTACACACTTGTACAACCTTGTACACACTTGTACAACCTTGTACACACTTGTACAACCTTGTACACACTTGTACAAGCTTGTACACACTTGTACACCCTTGTACACACTTGTACACCCTTGTACAAACTTGTGCACCCTTGTACACTTTTGTACACCCTTGTACACATTTGTACAAACTTGTACAAACTTGTACACACTTGTACAAACTTGTACACACTTGTACAAACTTGTGTACACTTGTACATCCTTGTACACACTTGTACAACCTTGTACACACTTGTACAACCTTGTACACACTTGTACAACCTTGTACACACTTGTACAACCTTGTACACAATTGTAAAACTTTGTACACACGTGTACAACCTTGTACAAACTTGTACACACTTGTACAAACTTGTACACCCTTGTACACACTTGTACAACCTTGTACACACTTGTACAAATTTGTACAACCTTGTACAAACTTGTACACACTTGTACAACCTTGTACAAACTTGTACACACTTGTACACACTTTTACATCCTTGTACACATTTGTACATCCTTGTACACACTTGTACAACCTTTTACAAACTTGTACACACTTGTACAAACTTGTACATTCTTGTACATACTTGTACAACCTTGTACACACTTGTACAACCTTGTACAAAACCTGTAAACCCTTGTACAAGCTTGTACACACTTGTACAAGCTTGTACACACTTGTACACCCTTGTACAAACTTGTGCACCCTTGTACACTTTGTACACCCTTGTACACACTTGTTCAACCTTGTACAAACCTGTAAACCCTTGTACAAGCTTGTACACACTTGTACAAGCTTGTACACACTTGTACACCCTTGTACAAACTTGTGCACCCTTGTACACTTTGTACACCCTTGTACACATTTGTACAACCTTGTACAAACTTGTACACACTTGTACAAACTTGTACACACTTGTACAACCTTGTACACACTTGTACAACCTTGTACACACTTGTACAACCTTGTACACACTTGTACAACCTTGTACACACTTGTACAACCTTGTACACACTTGTACAACCTTGTACACACTTGTACAACCTTGTACACACTTGTACAACCTTTTACACAATTGTAAAACCTTGTACACACTTGTACATTCTTGTACAAACTTGTACTTACTTGTTCAACCTTGTACAAACTTGTACACACTTGTACAAACTTTTACAGCCTTGTACACATTTGTACACCCTTGTACACACTTGTACAACCTTGTACAAACCTGTACACCCTTGTACACACTTGTACAAGCTTGTACACGATTGTACACCCTTGTACACACTTGTGCACCATTGTACACACTTGTACACCCTTGTACACACTTGTACAACCTTTTACAAACTTGTACACACTTGTACAAACTTGTACATTCTTTTGTACACCCTTGTAAACACTTGTACAACCTTGTACAAACCTGTACACCCTTGTACACACTTGTACAAGCTTGTACACACTTGTACAAGCTTGTACACACTTGTACACCCTTGTACAAACTTGTGCACCCTTGTACACTTTTGTACACCCTTGTATTAATTTGTACAACCTTGTACAAACTTGTACACACTTGTACAAACTTGTACACACTTGTACAAACTTGTACACCCTTGTACACACTTGTACAACCTTGTACACACTTGTACAACCTTGTACACAATTGTACAACCTTGTACAACCATGTACACACTTGTACAACCTTGTACACACTTGTACAACCTTGTACACACTTGTACACCTTTGTACACACTTATACAACCTTGTACACACTTGTACAACCTTGTACACACTTGTACAACCTTGTACACACTTGTACAACCTTGTACACACTTGTACAACCTTGTAAAAACTTGTACAAGCTTGTACACGATTGTACACCCTTGTACACACTTGTGCACCCTTGTACACACTTGTACAACCTTGTACACACTTGTACAACCTTGTACACACTTGTACAACCTTGTACACACTTGTACAACCTTGTACACACTTGTACAACCTTGTACACACTTGTACAACCTTGTACACACTTGTACAACCTTGTACACACTTGTACAACCTTGTACACACTTGTACAAGCTTGTACACACTTGTACAACCTTGTACACACTTGTACAACCTTTTACACAATTGTAAAACCTTGTACACACTTGTACATTCTTGTACAAACTTGTACTTACTTGTACAACCTTGTACAAACTTGTACACACTTGTACAAACTTTTACATCCTTGTATACATTTGTACACCCTTGTACACACTTGTATAACCTTGTACAAACCTGTACACCCTTGTACACACTTGTACAAGCTTGTACACGATTGTACACCCTTGTACACACTTGTGCACCCTTGTACACACTTGTACACCCTTGTACACACATGTACAACCTTTTACAAACTTGTACACACTTGTACAAACTTGTACATTCTTGTACATACTTGTACACCCTTGTAAACACTTGTACAAAATTGTACAAACCTGTACACCCTTGTACACACTTGTACAAGCTTGTACACACTTGTACAAGCTTGTACACACTTGTACACCCTTGTACAAACTTGTGCACCCTTGTACACTTTTGTACACCCTTGTATACATTTGTACAAACTTGTACAAACTTGTATACACTTGTACAAACTTGTACACACTTGTACAAACTTGTACACCCTTGTACACACTTGTACAACCTTGTACACACTTGTACAACCTTGTACAAACCTGTACACCCTTGTACACACTTGTACAAGCTTGTACAGGATTGTACACTCTTGTACACACTTGTGCAACCTTGTACACACTTGTACAACCTTGTACACACTTGTACAACCTTGTACACACTTGTTCAAGCTTGTACACACTTGTACAACCTTGTACACACTTGTACACCCTTGTACACACTTGTACAACCTTTTACAAACTTGTACACACTTGTACAAAATTGTACATTCTTGTACATACTTGTACACCCTTGTACACACTTGTACAACCTTGTACAAACCTGTACACCCTTGTACACACTTGTACAAGCTTGTACACACTTGTACACCCTTGTACAAACTTGTGCACCCTTGTACACTTTTGTACACCCTTGTACACATTTGTACAACCTTGTACAAACTTGTACACACTTGTACAAACTTGTACACACTTGTACAAACTTGTGTACACTTGTACAACCTTGTACACACTTGTACAACCTTGTACACACTTGTACAACCTTGTACACACTTGTACAACCTCGTACACACTTGTACAACCTTGTACACACTTGTACAACCTTGTACACAATTGTAAAACCTTGTACACACTTTTACAACCTTGTACACACTTGTACACCCTTGTACACACTTGTACAAAATTTTACATTCTTGTACATACTTGTACACCCTTGTACACACTTGTACAACCTTGTACAAACCTGTACACCCTTGTACACACTTGTACAAGCTTGTACACACTTGTACAAGCTTGTACACACTTGTACACCCTTGTACAAACTTGTGCACCCTTGAACACTTTTGTACACCCTTGTACACATTTGTACAACCTTGTACAAACTTAAACACACTTGTACAAACATGTACACACTTGAACAACCTTGTACACACTTGTACAAACCTTGTACACACTTGTACAAGCTTGTACACACTTGTACAACCTTGTACACACTTGTACAACCTTGTACACACTTGTACAAGCTTGTACACACTTGTACAACCTTGTACACACTTGTACAACCTTGTACAAACCTGTACACCCTTGTACACACTTGTACAAGCTTGTACACGATTGTACAAGCTTGTACACACTTGTACAAACTTGTACACACTTGTACAAACTTGTGTACACTTGTACATCCTTGTACACACTTGTACAACCTTGTACACACTTGTACAACCTTGTACACACTTGTACAACCTTGTACACACTTGTACAACCTTGTACACAATTGTAAAACTTTGTACACACGTGTACAACCTTGTACAAACTTGTACACACTTGTACAAACTTGTACACCCTTGTACACACTTGTACAACCTTGTACACACTTGTACAAATTTGTACAACCTTGTACAAACTTGTACACACTTGTACAACCTTGTACAAACTTGTACACACTTGTACACACTTTTACATCCTTGTACACATTTGTACATCCTTGTACACACTTGTACAACCTTTTACAAACTTGTACACACTTGTACAAACTTGTACATTCTTGTACATACTTGTACAACCTTGTACACACTTGTACAACCTTGTACACACTTGTACAACCTTGTACACACTTGTACAACCTTGTACACACTTGTACAACCTTGTACACACTTGTACAACCTTGTACACACTTGTACAACCTTGTACACACTTGTACAACCTTGTACACACTTGTACAACCTTTTATACAATTGTAAAACCTTGTACACACTTGTACATTCTTGTACAAACTTGTACTTACTTGTTCAACCTTGTACAAACTTGTACACACTTGTACAAACTTTTACAGCCTTGTACACATTTGTACACCCTTGTACACACTTGTACAACCTTGTACAAACCTGTACACCCTTGTACACACTTGTACAAGCTTGTACACGATTGTACACCCTTGTACACACTTGTGCACCATTGTACACACTTGTACACCCTTGTACACACTTGTACAACCTTTTACAAACTTGTACACACTTGTACAAACTTGTACATTCTTTTGTACACCCTTGTAAACACTTGTACAACCTTGTACAAACCTGTACACCCTTGTACACACTTGTACAAGCTTGTACACACTTGTACAAGCTTGTACACACTTGTACACCCTTGTACAAACTTGTGCACCCTTGTACACTTTTGTACACCCTTGTATTAATTTGTACAACCTTGTACAAACTTGTACACACTTGTACAAACTTGTACACACTTGTACAAACTTGTACACCCTTGTACACACTTGTACAACCTTGTACAAACTTGTACAACCTTGTACACAATTGTACAACCTTGTACAACCATGTACACACTTGTACAACCTTGTACACACTTGTACAACCTTGTACACACTTGTACACCTTTGTACACACTTATACAACCTTGTACACACTTGTACAACCTTGTACACACTTGTACAACCTTGTACACACTTGTACAACCTTGTACACACTTGTACAACCTTGTAAAAACTTGTACAAGCTTGTACACGATTGTACACCCTTGTACACACTTGTGCACCCTTGTACACACTTGTACAACCTTGTACACACTTGTACAACCTTGTACACACTTGTACAACCTTGTACACACTTGTACAACCTTGTACACACTTGTACAACCTTGTACACACTTGTACAACCTTGTACACACTTGTACAACCTTGTACACACTTGTACAACCTTGTACACACTTGTACAAGCTTGTACACACTTGTACAACCTTGTACACACTTGTACAACCTTTTACACAATTGTAAAACCTTGTACACACTTGTACATTCTTGTACAAACTTGTACTTACTTGTACAACCTTGTACAAACTTGTACACACTTGTACAAACTTTTACATCCTTGTATACATTTGTACACCCTTGTACACACTTGTACAACCTTGTACAAACCTGTACACCCTTGTACACACTTGTACAAGCTTGTACACGATTGTACACCCTTGTACACACTTGTGCACCCTTGTACACACTTGTACACCCTTGTACACACATGTACAACCTTTTACAAACTTGTACACACTTGTACAAACTTGTACATTCTTGTACATACTTGTACACCCTTGTAAACACTTGTACAAAATTGTACAAACCTGTACACCCTTGTACACACTTGTACAAGCTTGTACACACTTGTACAAGCTTGTACACACTTGTACACCCTTGTACAAACTTGTGCACCCTTGTACACTTTTGTACACCCTTGTATACATTTGTACAAACTTGTACAAACTTGTATACACTTGTACAAACTTGTACACACTTGTACAAACTTGTACACCCTTGTACACACTTGTACAACCTTGTACACACTTGTACAACCTTGTACAAACCTGTACACCCTTGTACACACTTGTACAAGCTTGTACACGATTGTACACTCTTGTACACACTTGTGCAACCTTGTACACACTTGTACAACCTTGTACACACTTGTACAACCTTGTACACACTTGTTCAAGCTTGTACACACTTGTACAACCTTGTACACACTTGTACACCCTTGTACACACTTGTACAACCTTTTACAAACTTGTACACACTTGTACAAAATTGTACATTCTTGTACATACTTGTACACCCTTGTACACACTTGTACAACCTTGTACAAACCTGTACACCCTTGTACACACTTGTACAAGCTTGTACACACTTGTACACCCTTGTACAAACTTGTGCACCCTTGTACACTTTTGTACACCCTTGTACACATTTGTACAACCTTGTACAAACTTGTACACACTTGTACAAACTTGTACACACTTGTACAAACTTGTGTACACTTGTACAACCTTGTACACACTTGTACAACCTTGTACACACTTGTACAACCTTGTACACACTTGTACAACCTCGTACACACTTGTACAACCTTGTACACACTTGTACAACCTTGTACACAATTGTAAAACCTTGTACACACTTTTACAACCTTGTACACACTTGTACACCCTTGTACACACTTGTACAAAATTTTACATTCTTGTACATACTTGTACACCCTTGTACACACTTGTACAACCTTGTACAAACCTGTACACCCTTGTACACACTTGTACAAGCTTGTACACACTTGTACAAGCTTGTACACACTTGTACAAGCTTGTACACACTTGTACACCCTTGTACAAACTTGTGCACCCTTGAACACTTTTGTACACCCTTGTACACATTTGTACAAACTTGTACAAACTTGTACACACTTGTACAAACTTGTACACGCTTGTACAAACTTGTGTACACTTGTACAACCTTGTACACACTTGTACAACCTTGTACACACTTGTACAACCTAGTACACACTTGTACAACCTTGTACACACTTGTACAACCTTGTACACAATTGTAAAACCTTGTACACACGTGTACAACCTTGTACAAACTTGTACACACTTGTACAAACTTGTACACCCTTGTACACACTTGTACAACTTTGTACACACTTGTACAAATTTGTACAACCTTGTACAAACTTGTACACACTTGTACAACCTTGTACAAACTTGTACACACTTGTACACACTTTTACATCCTTGTACACATTTGTACACCCTTGTACACACTTGTACAACCTTTTACAAACTTGTACACACTTGTACAAACTTGTACATTCTTGTACATACTTGTACAACCTTGTACACACTTGTACAACCTTGTACAAACCTGTAAACCCTTGTACAAGCTTGTACACACTTGTACAAGCTTGTACACACTTGTACACCCTTGTACAAACTTGTGCACCCTTTTACACTTTTGTACACCCTTGTACACACTTGTTCAACCTTGTACAAACCTGTAAACCCTTGTACAAGCTTGTACACACTTGTACAAGCTTGTACACACTTGTACACCCTTGTACAAACTTGTGCACCCTTGTACACTTTTGTACACCCTTGTACACATTTGTACAACCTTGTACAAACTTGTACACACTTGTACAAACTTGTACACACTTGTACAACCTTGTACACACTTGTACAACCTTGTACACACTTGTACATCCTTGTACACACTTGTACAACCTTGTACACACTTGTACAAGCTTGTACACACTTGTACAACCTTGTACACACTTGTACAACCTTGTACACACTTGTACAACCTTGTACAAACCTGTACACCCTTGTACACACTTGTACAAGCTTGTACACGATTGTACAAGCTTGTACACACTTGTACAAACTTGTACACACTTGTACAAACTTGTGTACACTTGTACATCCTTGTACACACTTGTACAACCTTGTACACACTTGTACAACCTTGTACACACTTGTACAACCTTGTACACACTTGTACAACCTTGTACACAATTGTAAAACTTTGTACACACGTGTACAACCTTGTACAAACTTGTACACACTTGTACAAACTTGTACACCCTTGTACACACTTGTACAACCTTGTACACACTTGTACAAATTTGTACAACCTTGTACAAACTTGTACACACTTGTACAACCTTGTACAAACTTGTACACACTTGTACACACTTTTACATCCTTGTACACATTTGTACATCCTTGTACACACTTGTACAACCTTTTACAAACTTGTACACACTTGTACAAACTTGTACATTCTTGTACATACTTGTACAACCTTGTACACACTTGTACAACCTTGTACACAATTGTAAAACCTTGTACACACTTTTACAACCTTGTACACACTTGTACACCCTTGTACACACTTGTACAAAATTTTACATTCTTGTACATACTTGTACACCCTTGTACACACTTGTACAACCTTGTACAAACCTGTACACCCTTGTACACACTTGTACAAGCTTGTACACACTTGTACAAGCTTGTACACACTTGTACAAGCTTGTACACACTTGTACACCCTTGTACAAACTTGTGCACCCTTGAACACTTTTGTACACCCTTGTACACATTTGTACAAACTTGTACAAACTTGTACACACTTGTACAAACTTGTACACGCTTGTACAAACTTGTGTACACTTGTACAACCTTGTACACACTTGTACAACCTTGTACACACTTGTACAACCTAGTACACACTTGTACAACCTTGTACACACTTGTACAACCTTGTACACAATTGTAAAACCTTGTACACACGTGTACAACCTTGTACAAACTTGTACACACTTGTACAAACTTGTACACCCTTGTACACACTTGTACAACTTTGTACACACTTGTACAAATTTGTACAACCTTGTACAAACTTGTACACACTTGTACAACCTTGTACAAACTTGTACACACTTGTACACACTTTTACATCCTTGTACACATTTGTACACCCTTGTACACACTTGTACAACCTTTTACAAACTTGTACACACTTGTACAAACTTGTACATTCTTGTACATACTTGTACAACCTTGTACACACTTGTACAACCTTGTACAAACCTGTAAACCCTTGTACAAGCTTGTACACACTTGTACAAGCTTGTACACACTTGTACACCCTTGTACAAACTTGTGCACCCTTTTACACTTTTGTACACCCTTGTACACACTTGTTCAACCTTGTACAAACCTGTAAACCCTTGTACAAGCTTGTACACACTTGTACAAGCTTGTACACACTTGTACACCCTTGTACAAACTTGTGCACCCTTGTACACTTTTGTACACCCTTGTACACATTTGTACAACCTTGTACAAACTTGTACACACTTGTACAAACTTGTACACACTTGTACAACCTTGTACACACTTGTACAACCTTGTACACACTTGTACATCCTTGTACACACTTGTACAACCTTGTACACACTTGTACAAGCTTGTACACACTTGTACAACCTTGTACACACTTGTACAACCTTGTACACACTTGTACAACCTTGTACAAACCTGTACACCCTTGTACACACTTGTACAAGCTTGTACACGATTGTACAAGCTTGTACACACTTGTACAAACTTGTACACACTTGTACAAACTTGTGTACACTTGTACATCCTTGTACACACTTGTACAACCTTGTACACACTTGTACAACCTTGTACACACTTGTACAACCTTGTACACACTTGTACAACCTTGTACACAATTGTAAAACTTTGTACACACGTGTACAACCTTGTACAAACTTGTACACACTTGTACAAACTTGTACACCCTTGTACACACTTGTACAACCTTGTACACACTTGTACAAATTTGTACAACCTTGTACAAACTTGTACACACTTGTACAACCTTGTACAAACTTGTACACACTTGTACACACTTTTACATCCTTGTACACATTTGTACATCCTTGTACACACTTGTACAACCTTTTACAAACTTGTACACACTTGTACAAACTTGTACATTCTTGTACATACTTGTACAACCTTGTACACACTTGTACAACCTTGTACACACTTGTACAACCTTGTACACACTTGTACAACCTTGTACACACTTGTACAACCTTGTACACACTTGTACAACCTTGTACACACTTGTACAACCTTGTACACACTTGTACAACCTTGTACACACTTGTACAACCTTTTATACAATTGTAAAACCTTGTACACACTTGTACATTCTTGTACAAACTTGTACTTACTTGTTCAACCTTGTACAAACTTGTACACACTTGTACAAACTTTTACAGCCTTGTACACATTTGTACACCCTTGTACACACTTGTACAACCTTGTACAAACCTGTACACCCTTGTACACACTTGTACAAGCTTGTACACGATTGTACACCCTTGTACACACTTGTGCACCATTGTACACACTTGTACACCCTTGTACACACTTGTACAACCTTTTACAAACTTGTACACACTTGTACAAACTTGTACATTCTTTTGTACACCCTTGTAAACACTTGTACAACCTTGTACAAACCTGTACACCCTTGTACACACTTGTACAAGCTTGTACACACTTGTACAAGCTTGTACACACTTGTACACCCTTGTACAAACTTGTGCACCCTTGTACACTTTTGTACACCCTTGTATTAATTTGTACAACCTTGTACAAACTTGTACACACTTGTACAAACTTGTACACACTTGTACAAACTTGTACACCCTTGTACACACTTGTACAACCTTGTACAAACTTGTACAACCTTGTACACAATTGTACAACCTTGTACAACCATGTACACACTTGTACAACCTTGTACACACTTGTACAACCTTGTACACACTTGTACACCTTTGTACACACTTATACAACCTTGTACACACTTGTACAACCTTGTACACACTTGTACAACCTTGTACACACTTGTACAACCTTGTACACACTTGTACAACCTTGTAAAAACTTGTACAAGCTTGTACACGATTGTACACCCTTGTACACACTTGTGCACCCTTGTACACACTTGTACAACCTTGTACACACTTGTACAACCTTGTACACACTTGTACAACCTTGTACACACTTGTACAACCTTGTACACACTTGTACAACCTTGTACACACTTGTACAACCTTGTACACACTTGTACAACCTTGTACACACTTGTACAACCTTGTACACACTTGTACAAGCTTGTACACACTTGTACAACCTTGTACACACTTGTACAACCTTTTACACAATTGTAAAACCTTGTACACACTTGTACATTCTTGTACAAACTTGTACTTACTTGTACAACCTTGTACAAACTTGTACACACTTGTACAAACTTTTACATCCTTGTATACATTTGTACACCCTTGTACACACTTGTACAACCTTGTACAAACCTGTACACCCTTGTACACACTTGTACAAGCTTGTACACGATTGTACACCCTTGTACACACTTGTGCACCCTTGTACACACTTGTACACCCTTGTACACACATGTACAACCTTTTACAAACTTGTACACACTTGTACAAACTTGTACATTCTTGTACATACTTGTACACCCTTGTAAACACTTGTACAAAATTGTACAAACCTGTACACCCTTGTACACACTTGTACAAGCTTGTACACACTTGTACAAGCTTGTACACACTTGTACACCCTTGTACAAACTTGTGCACCCTTGTACACTTTTGTACACCCTTGTATACATTTGTACAAACTTGTACAAACTTGTATACACTTGTACAAACTTGTACACACTTGTACAAACTTGTACACCCTTGTACACACTTGTACAACCTTGTACACACTTGTACAACCTTGTACAAACCTGTACACCCTTGTACACACTTGTACAAGCTTGTACACGATTGTACACTCTTGTACACACTTGTGCAACCTTGTACACACTTGTACAACCTTGTACACACTTGTACAACCTTGTACACACTTGTTCAAGCTTGTACACACTTGTACAACCTTGTACACACTTGTACACCCTTGTACACACTTGTACAACCTTTTACAAACTTGTACACACTTGTACAAAATTGTACATTCTTGTACATACTTGTACACCCTTGTACACACTTGTACAACCTTGTACAAACCTGTACACCCTTGTACACACTTGTACAAGCTTGTACACACTTGTACACCCTTGTACAAACTTGTGCACCCTTGTACACTTTTGTACACCCTTGTACACATTTGTACAACCTTGTACAAACTTGTACACACTTGTACAAACTTGTACACACTTGTACAAACTTGTGTACACTTGTACAACCTTGTACACACTTGTACAACCTTGTACACACTTGTACAACCTTGTACACACTTGTACAACCTCGTACACACTTGTACAACCTTGTACACACTTGTACAACCTTGTACACAATTGTAAAACCTTGTACACACTTTTACAACCTTGTACACACTTGTACACCCTTGTACACACTTGTACAAAATTTTACATTCTTGTACATACTTGTACACCCTTGTACACACTTGTACAACCTTGTACAAACCTGTACACCCTTGTACACACTTGTACAAGCTTGTACACACTTGTACAAGCTTGTACACACTTGTACAAGCTTGTACACACTTGTACACCCTTGTACAAACTTGTGCACCCTTGAACACTTTTGTACACCCTTGTACACATTTGTACAAACTTGTACAAACTTGTACACACTTGTACAAACTTGTACACGCTTGTACAAACTTGTGTACACTTGTACAACCTTGTACACACTTGTACAACCTTGTACACACTTGTACAACCTAGTACACACTTGTACAACCTTGTACACACTTGTACAACCTTGTACACAATTGTAAAACCTTGTACACACGTGTACAACCTTGTACAAACTTGTACACACTTGTACAAACTTGTACACCCTTGTACACACTTGTACAACTTTGTACACACTTGTACAAATTTGTACAACCTTGTACAAACTTGTACACACTTGTACAACCTTGTACAAACTTGTACACACTTGTACACACTTTTACATCCTTGTACACATTTGTACACCCTTGTACACACTTGTACAACCTTTTACAAACTTGTACACACTTGTACAAACTTGTACATTCTTGTACATACTTGTACAACCTTGTACACACTTGTACAACCTTGTACAAACCTGTAAACCCTTGTACAAGCTTGTACACACTTGTACAAGCTTGTACACACTTGTACACCCTTGTACAAACTTGTGCACCCTTTTACACTTTTGTACACCCTTGTACACACTTGTTCAACCTTGTACAAACCTGTAAACCCTTGTACAAGCTTGTACACACTTGTACAAGCTTGTACACACTTGTACACCCTTGTACAAACTTGTGCACCCTTGTACACTTTTGTACACCCTTGTACACATTTGTACAACCTTGTACAAACTTGTACACACTTGTACAAACTTGTACACACTTGTACAACCTTGTACACACTTGTACAACCTTGTACACACTTGTACATCCTTGTACACACTTGTACAACCTTGTACACACTTGTACAAGCTTGTACACACTTGTACAACCTTGTACACACTTGTACAACCTTGTACACACTTGTACAACCTTTTACACAATTGTAAAACCTTGTACACACTTGTACATTCTTGTACAAGATTGTACTTACTCGTACAACCTTGTACAAACTTGTACACACTTGTACAAACTTTTACAGCCTTGTACACATTTGTACACCCTTGTACACACTTGTACAACCTTGTACAAACCTGTACACCCTTGTACACACTTGTACAAGCTTGTACACGATTGTACACCCTTGTACACACTTGTGCACCATTGTACACACTTGTACACCCTTGTACACACTTGTACAACCTTTTACAAACTTGTACACACTTGTACAAACTTGTACATTCTTTTGTACACCCTTGTAAACACTTGTACAACCTTGTACAAACCTGAACACCCTTGTACACACTTGTACAAGCTTGTACACACTTGTACAAGCTTTTACACACTTGTATACCCTTGTACAAACTTGTGCACCCTTGTACACTTTTGTACACCCTTGTATTAATTTGTACAACCTTGTACAAACTTGTACACACTTGTACAAACTTGTACACACTTGTACAAACTTGTACACCCTTGTACACACTTGTACAACCTTGTACACACTTGTACAACCTTGTACACAATTGTACAACCTTGTACAACCATGTACACACTTGTACAACCTTGTACACACTTGTACAACCTTGTACACACTTGTACACCTTTGTACACACTTATACAACCTTGTACACACTTGTACAACCTTGTACACACTTGTACAACCTTGTACACACTTGTACAACCTTGTACACACTTGTACAACCTTGTACACACTTGTACAACCTTGTAAAAACTTGTACAAGCTTGTACACGATTGTACACCCTTGTACACACTTGTGCACCCTTGTACACACTTGTACAACCTTGTACACACTTGTACAACCTTGTACACACTTGTACAACCTTGTACACACTTGTACAACCTTGTACACACTTGTACAACCTTGTACACACTTGTACAATCTTGTACACACTTGTACAACCTTGTACACACTTGTACAACCTTGTACACACTTGTACAACCTTGTACACACTTGTACAAGCTTGTACACACTTGTACAACCTTGTACACACTTGTACAACCTTTTACACAATTGTAAAACCTTGTACACACTTGTACATTCTTGTACAAACTTGTACTTACTTGTACAACCTTGTACAAACTTGTACACACTTGTACAAACTTTTACATCCTTGTACACATTTGTACACCCTTGTACACACTTGTACAACCTTGTACAAACCTGTACAACCTTGTACACACTTGTACAAGCTTGTACACGATTGTACACCCTTGTACAAACTTTTACAGCCTTGTACACATTTGTACACCCTTGTACACAATTGTACAACCTTGTACAAACCTGTACACCCTTGTACACACTTGTACAAGCTTGTACACGATTGTACACCCTTGTACACACTTGTGCACCATTGTACACACTTGTACACCCTTGTACACACTTGTACAACCTTTTACAAACTTGTACACACTTGTACAAACTTGTACATTCTTTTGTACACCCTTGTAAACACTTGTACAACCTTGTACAAACCTGTACACCCTTGTACACACTTGTACAAGCTTGTACACACTTGTACAAGCTTGTACACACTTGTACACCCTTGTACAAACTTGTGCACCCTTGTACACTTTTGTACACCCTTGTATTAATTTGTACAACCTTGTACAAACTTGTACACACTTGTACAAACTTGTACACACTTGTACAAACTTGTACACCCTTGTACACACTTGTACAACCTTGTACACACTTGTACAACCTTGTACACAATTGTACAACCTTGTACAACCATGTACACACTTGTACAACCTTGTACACACTTGTACAACCTTGTACACACTTGTACACCTTTGTACACACTTATACAACCTTGTACACACTTGTAAAACCTTGTACACACTTGTACATTCTTGTACAAACTTGTACTTACTTGTACAACCTTGTACAAACTTGTACACACTTGTACAAACTTTTACATCCTTGTACACATTTGTACACCCTTGTACACACTTGTACAACCGTGTACAAACCTTTACAACCTTGTACACACTTGTACAAGCTTGTACACGATTGTACACCCTTGTACACACTTGTGCACCCTTGTATACACTTGTACACTCTTGTACACACTTGTACAACCTTTTACAAACTTGTACACACTTGTACAAACTTGTACATTCTTGTACATACTTGTACACCCTTGTAAACACTTGTACAACCTTGTACACTTTTGTACACCCTTGTATACATTTGTACAACCTTGTACAAACTTGTACACACTTGTACAAACTTGTACACACTTGTACAAACTTGTACACCCTTGTACACACTTGTACAACCTTGTACACACTTGTACAACCTTGTACAAACCTGTACACCCTTGTACACACTTGTACAAGCTTGTACACGATTGTACACCCTTGTACACACTTGTGCACCCTTGTACACACTTGTACACCCTTGTACACACTTGTACAACCTCTTACAAACTTGTACACACTTGTACAAACTTGTACATTCTTGTACATACTTGTACAACCTTGTAAACACTTGTACAACCTTGTACAAACCTGTACACCCTTGTACACACTTGTACAACCTTGTACACACTTGTACAACCTTGTACACAATTGTAAAACCTTGTACACACGTGTACAACCTTGTACAAACTTGTACACACTTGTACAAACTTGTACACCCTTGTACACACTTGTACAACCTTGTACACACTTGTACAAATTTGTACAACCTTGTACAAACTTGTACACACTTGTACAACCTTGTACAAACTTGTACACACTTGTACACACTTTTACATCCTTGTACACATTTGTACACCCTTGTACACACTTGTACACCCTTGTACACACTTGTACAACCTTGTACACACTTGTACAAATTTGTACATTCTTGTACAAACTTGTACTTACTTGTACAACCTTGTACAAACTTGTACACACTTGTACAAACTTTTACAGCCTTGTACACATTTGTACACCCTTGTACACACTTGTACAACCTTGTACAAACCTGTACACCCTTGTACACACTTGTACAAGCTTGTACACGATTGTACACCCTTGTACACACTTGTGCACCATTGTACACACTTGTACACCCTTGTACACACTTGTACAACCTTTTACAAACTTGTACACACTTGTACAAACTTGTACATTCTTTTGTACACCCTTGTAAACACTTGTACAACCTTGTACAAACCTGTACACCCTTGTACACACTTGTACAAGCTTGTACACACTTGTACAAGCTTGTACACACTTGTACACCCTTGTACAAACTTGTGCACCCTTGTACACTTTTGTACACCCTTGTATTAATTTGTACAACCTTGTACAAACTTGTACACACTTGTACAAACTTGTACACACTTGTACAAACTTGTACACCCTTGTACACACTTGTACAACCTTGTACACACTTGTACAACCTTGTACACAATTGTACAACCTTGTACAACCATGTACACACTTGTACAACCTTGTACACACTTGTACAACCTTGTACACACTTGTACACCTTTGTACACACTTATACAACCTTGTACACACTTGTACAACCTTTTACACAATTGTAAAACCTTGTACACACTTGTACATTCTTGTACAAACTTGTACTTACTTGTACAACCTTGTACAAACTTGTACACACTTGTACAAACTTTTACATCCTTGTACACATTTGTACACCCTTGTACACACTTGTACAACCTTGTACAAACCTTTACAACCTTGTACACACTTGTACAAGCTTGTACACAATTGTACACCCTTCTACACACTTGTGCACCCTTGTATACACTTGTACACTCTTGTACACACTTGTACAACCTTTTACAAACTTGTACACACTTGTACAAACTTGTACATTCTTGTACATACTTGTACACCCTTGTAAACACTTGTACAACCTTGTACACTTTTGTACACCCTTGTATACATTTGTACAACCTTGTACAAACTTGTACACACTTGTACAAACTTGTACACACTTGTACAAACTTGTACACCCTTGTACACACTTGTACAACCTTGTACACACTTGTACAACCTTGTACAAACCTGTACACCCTTGTACACACTTGTACAAGCTTGTACACGATTGTACACCCTTGTACACACTTGTGCACCCTTGTACACACTTGTACACCCTTGTACACACTTGTACAACCTCTTACAAACTTGTACACACTTGTACAAACTTGTACATTCTTGTACATACTTGTACAACCTTGTAAACACTTGTACAACCTTGTACAAACCTGTACAACCTTGTACACACTTGTACAACCTTGTACACACTTGTACAACCTTGTACACAATTGTAAAACCTTGTACACACGTGTACAACCTTGTACAAACTTGTACACACTTGTACAAACTTGTACACCCTTGTACACACTTGTACAACCTTGTACACACTTGTACAAATTTGTACAACCTTGTACAAACTTGTACACACTTGTACAACCTTGTACAAACTTGTACACACTTGTACACACTTTTACATCCTTGTACACATTTGTACACCCTTGTACACACTTGTACAACCTTGTACACACTTGTACAAATTTGTACATTCTTGTACAAACTTGTACTTACTTGTACAACCTTGTACAAACTTGTACACACTTGTACAAACTTTTACAGCCTTGTACACATTTGTACACCCTTGTACACACTTGTACAACCTTGTACAAACCTGTACACCCTTGTACACACTTGTACAAGCTTGTACACGATTGTACACCCTTGTACACACTTGTGCACCATTGTACACACTTGTACACCCTTGTACACACTTGTACAACCTTTTACAAACTTGTACACACTTGTACAAACTTGTACATTCTTTTGTACACCCTTGTAAACACTTGTACAACCTTGTACAAACCTGTACACCCTTGTACACACTTGTACAAGCTTGTACACACTTGTACAAGCTTGTACACACTTGTACACCCTTGTACAAACTTGTGCACCCTTGTACACTTTTGTACACCCTTGTATTAATTTGTACAACCTTGTACAAACTTGTACACACTTGTACAAACTTGTACACACTTGTACAAACTTGTACACCCTTGTACACACTTGTACAACCTTGTACACACTTGTACAACCTTGTACACAATTGTACAACCTTGTACAACCATGTACACACTTGTACAACCTTGTACACACTTGTACAACCTTGTACACACTTGTACACCTTTGTACACACTTATACAACCTTGTACACACTTGTACAACCTTGTACACACTTGTACAACCTTGTACACACTTGTACAACCTTGTACACACTTGTACAACCTTGTACACACTTGTACAACCTTGTAAAAACTTGTACAAGCTTGTACACGATTGTACACCCTTGTACACACTTGTGCACCCTTGTACACACTTGTACAACCTTGTACACACTTGCACAACCTTGTACACACTTGTACAACCTTGTACACACTTGTACAACCTTGTACACACTTGTACAACCTTGTACACACTTGTACAACCTTGTACACACTTGTACAACCTTGTACACACTTGTACAAGCTTGTACACACTTGTACAACCTTGTACACACTTGTACAACCTTTTACACAATTGTAAAACCTTGTACACACTTGTACATTCTTGTACAAACTTGTACTTACTTGTACAACCTTGTACAAACTTGTACACACTTGTACAAACTTTTACATCCTTGTACACATTTGTACACCCTTGTACACACTTGTACAACCTTGTACAAACCTTTACAACCTTGTACACACTTGTACAAGCTTGTACACGATTGTACACCCTTGTACACACTTGTGCACCCTTGTATACACTTGTACACTCTTGTACACACTTGTACAACCTTTTACAAACTTGTACACACTTGTACAAACTTGTACATTCTTGTACATACTTGTACACCCTTGTAAACACTTGTACAACCTTGTACACTTTTGTACACCCTTGTATACATTTGTACAACCTTGTACAAACTTGTACACACTTGTACAACCTTGTACACACTTGTACAACCTTGTACACACTTGTACAACCTTGTACACACTTGTACAACCTTGTACACACTTGTACAAGCTTGTACACACTTGTACAACCTTGTACACACTTGTACAACCTTTTACACAATTGTAAAACCTTGTACACACTTGTACATTCTTGTACAAACTTGTACTTACTTGTACAACCTTGTACAAACTTGTACACACTTGTACAAACTTTTACATCCTTGTACACATTTGTACACCCTTGTACACACTTGTACAACCTTGTACAAACCTGTACAACCTTGTACACACTTGTACAAGCTTGTACACGATTGTACACCCTTGTACAAACTTTTACAGCCTTGTACACATTTGTACACCCTTGTACACAATTGTACAACCTTGTACAAACCTGTACACCCTTGTACACACTTGTACAAGCTTGTACACGATTGTACACCCTTGTACACACTTGTGCACCATTGTACACACTTGTACACCCTTGTACACACTTGTACAACCTTTTACAAACTTGTACACACTTGTACAAACTTGTACATTCTTTTGTACACCCTTGTAAACACTTGTACAACCTTGTACAAACCTGTACACCCTTGTACACACTTGTACAAGCTTGTACACACTTGTACAAGCTTGTACACACTTGTACACCCTTGTACAAACTTGTGCACCCTTGTACACTTTTGTACACCCTTGTATTAATTTGTACAACCTTGTACAAACTTGTACACACTTGTACAAACTTGTACACACTTGTACAAACTTGTACACCCTTGTACACACTTGTACAACCTTGTACACACTTGTACAACCTTGTACACAATTGTACAACCTTGTACAACCATGTACACACTTGTACAACCTTGTACACACTTGTACAACCTTGTACACACTTGTACACCTTTGTACACACTTATACAACCTTGTACACACTTGTACAACCTTGTACACACTTGTACAACCTTGTACACACTTGTACAACCTTGTACACACTTGTACAACCTTGTACACACTTGTACAACCTTGTAAAAACTTGTACAAGCTTGTACACGATTGTACACCCTTGTACACACTTGTGCACCCTTGTACACACTTGTACAACCTTGTACACACTTGTACAACCTTGTACACACTTGTACAACCTTGTACACACTTGTACAACCTTGTACACACTTGTAAAACCTTGTACACACTTGTACAACATTGTACACACTTGTACAACCTTGTACACACTTGTACAACCTTGTACACACTTGTAAAACCTTGTACACACTTGTACAACCTTGTACACACTTGTACAAGCTTGTACACACTTGTACAACCTTGTACACACTTGTACAACCTTTTACACAATTGTAAAACCTTGTACACACTTGTACATTCTTGTACAAACTTGTACTTACTTGTACAACCTTGTACAAACTTGTACACACTTGTACAAACTTTTACATCCTTGTACACATTTGTACACCCTTGTACACACTTGTACAACCTTGTACAAACCTTTACAACCTTGTACACACTTGTACAAGCTTGTACACGATTGTACACCCTTGTACACACTTGTGCACCCTTGTATACACTTGTACACTCTTGTACACACTTGTACAACCTTTTACAAACTTGTACACACTTGTACAAACTTGTACATTCTTGTACATACTTGTACACCCTTGTAAACACTTGTACAACCTTGTACACTTTTGTACACCCTTGTATACATTTGTACAACCTTGTACAAACTTGTACACACTTGTACAAACTTGTACACACTTGTAAAAACTTGTACACCCTTGTACACACTTGTACAACCTTGTACACACTTGTACAACCTTGTACAAACCTGTACACCCTTGTACACACTTGTACAACCTTGTACAAACCTGTACACCCTTGTACACACTTGTACAAGCTTGTACACGATTGTACACCCTTGTACACACTTGTGCACCCTTGTACACACTTGTACACCCTTGTACACACTTGTACAACCTCTTACAAACTTGTACACACTTGTACAAACTTGTACATTCTTGTACATACTTGTACAACCTTGTAAACACTTGTACAACCTTGTACAAACCTGTACACCCTTGTACACACTTGTACAACCTTGTACACACTTGTACAACCTTGTACACAATTGTAAAACCTTGTACACACGTGTACAACCTTGTACAAACTTGTACACACTTGTACAAACTTGTACACCCTTGTACACACTTGTACAACCTTGTACACACTTGTACAAATTTGTACAACCTTGTACAAACTTGTACACACTTGTACAACCTTGTACAAACTTGTACACACTTGTACACACTTTTACATCCTTGTACACATTTGTACACCCTTGTACACACTTGTACAACCTTGTACACACTTGTACAAATTTGTACATTCTTGTACAAACTTGTACTTACTTGTACAACCTTGTACAAACTTTTACACACTTGTACAAACTTTTACAGCCTTGTACACATTTGTACACCCTTGTACACACTTGTACAACCTTGTACAAACCTGTACACCCTTGTACACACTTGTACAAGCTTGTACACGATTGTACACCCTTGTACACACTTGTGCACCATTGTACACACTTGTACACCCTTGTACACACTTGTACAACCTTTTACAAACTTGTACACACTTGTACAAACTTGAACATTCTTTTGTACACCCTTGTAAACACTTGTACAACCTTGTACAAACCTGTACACCCTTGTACACACTTGTACAAGCTTGTACACACTTGTACAAGCTTGTACACACTTGTACACCCTTGTACAAACTTGTGCACCCTTGTACACTTTTGTACACCCTTGTATTAATTTGTACAACCTTGTACAAACTTGTACACACTTGTACAAACTTGTACACACTTGTACAAACTTGTACACCCTTGTACACACTTGTACAACCTTGTACACACTTGTACAACCTTGTACACAATTGTACAACCTTGTACAACCATGTACACACTTGTACAACCTTGTACACACTTGTACAACCTTGTACACACTTGTACACCTTTGTACACACTTATACAACCTTGTACACACTTGTACAACCTTTTACACAATTGTAAAACCTTGTACACACTTGTACATTCTTGTACAAACTTGTACTTACTTGTACAACCTTGTACAAACTTGTACACACTTGTACAAACTTTTACATCCTTGTACACATTTGTACACCCTTGTACACACTTGTACAACCTTGTACAAACCTTTACAACCTTGTACACACTTGTACAAGCTTGTACACGATTGTACACCCTTGTACACACTTGTGCACCCTTGTATACACTTGTACACTCTTGTACACACTTGTACAACCTTTTACAAACTTGTACACACTTGTACAAACTTGTACATTCTTGTACATACTTGTACACCCTTGTAAACACTTGTACAACCTTGTACACTTTTGTACACCCTTGTATACATTTGTACAACCTTGTACAAACTTGTACACACTTGTACAAACTTGTACACACTTGTACAAACTTGTACACCCTTGTACACACTTGTACAACCTTGTACACACTTGTACAACCTTGTACAAACCTGTACACCCTTGTACACACTTGTACAAGCTTGTACACGATTGTACACCCTTGTACACACTTGTGCACCCTTGTACACACTTGTACACCCTTGTACACACTTGTACAACCTCTTACAAACTTGTACACACTTGTACAAACTTGTACATTCTTGTACATACTTGTACAATCTTGTAAACACTTGTACAACCTTGTACAAACCTGTACACCCTTGTACACACTTGTACAACCTTGTACACACTTGTACAACCTTGTACACAATTGTAAAACCTTGTACACACGTGTACAACCTTGTACAAACTTGTACACACTTGTACAAACTTGTACACCCTTGTACACACTTGTACAACCTTGTACACAATTGTAAAACCTTGTACACACGTGTACAACCTTGTACAAACTTGTACACACTTGTACAAACTTGTACACCCTTGTACACACTTGTACAACCTTGTACACACTTGTACAAATTTGTACAACCTTGTACAAACTTGTACACACTTGTACAACCTTGTACAAACTTGTACACACTTGTACACACTTGTACAAACTTGTACATTCTTGTACATACTTGTACAACCTTGTAAACACTTGTACAACCTTGTACAAACCTGTACACCCTTGTACACACTTGTACAACCTTGTACACACTTGTACAACCTTGTACACAATTGTAAAACCTTGTACACACGTGTACAACCTTGTACAAACTTGTACACACTTGTACAAACTTGTACACCCTTGTACACACTTGTACAACCTTGTACACACTTGTACAAATTTGTACAACCTTGTACAAACTTGTACACACTTGTACAACCTTGTACAAACTTGTACACACTTGTACACACTTTTACATCCTTGTACACATTTGTACACCCTTGTACACACTTGTACAACCTTGTACACACTTGTACAAATTTGTACATTCTTGTACAAACTTGTACTTACTTGTACAACCTTGTACAAACTTTTACACACTTGTACAAACTTTTAAAGCCTTGTACACATTTGTACACCCTTGTACACACTTGTACAACCTTGTACAAACCTGTACACCCTTGTACACACTTGTACAAGCTTGTACACGATTGTACACCCTTGTACACACTTGTGCACCATTGTACACACTTGTACACCCTTGTACACACTTGTACAACCTTTTACAAACTTGTACACACTTGTACAAACTTGTACATTCTTTTGTACACCCTTGTAAACACTTGTACAACCTTGTACAAACCTGTACACCCTTGTACACACTTGTACAAGCTTGTACACACTTGTACAAGCTTGTACACACTTGTACACCCTTGTACAAACTTGTGCACCCTTGTACACTTTTGTACACCCTTGTATTAATTTGTACAACCTTGTACAAACTTGTACACACTTGTACAAACTTGTACACACTTGTACAAACTTGTACACCCTTGTACACACTTGTACAACCTTGTACACACTTGTACAACCTTGTACACAATTGTACAACCTTGTACAACCATGTACACACTTGTACAACCTTGTACACACTTGTACAACCTTGTACACACTTGTACACCTTTGTACACACTTATACAACCTTGTACACACTTGTACAACCTTTTACACAATTGTAAAACCTTGTACACACTTGTACATTCTTGTACAAACTTGTACTTACTTGTACAACCTTGTACAAACTTGTACACACTTGTACAAACTTTTACATCCTTGTACACATTTGTACACCCTTGTACACACTTGTACAACCTTGTACAAACCTTTACAACCTTGTACACACTTGTACAAGCTTGTACACGATTGTACACCCTTGTACACACTTGTGCACCCTTGTATACACTTGTACACTCTTGTACACACTTGTACAACCTTTTACAAACTTGTACACACTTGTACAAACTTGTACATTCTTGTACATACTTGTACACCCTTGTAAACACTTGTACAACCTTGTACACTTTTGTACACCCTTGTATACATTTGTACAACCTTGTACAAACTTGTACACACTTGTACAAACTTGTACACACTTGTACAAACTTGTACACCCTTGTACACACTTGTACAACCTTGTACACACTTGTACAACCTTGTACAAACCTGTACACCCTTGTACACACTTGTACAAGCTTGTACACGATTGTACACCCTTGTACACACTTGTGCACCCTTGTACACACTTGTACACCCTTGTACACACTTGTACAACCTCTTACAAACTTGTACACACTTGTACAAACTTGTACATTCTTGTACATACTTGTACAATCTTGTAAACACTTGTACAACCTTGTACAAACCTGTACACCCTTGTACACACTTGTACAACCTTGTACACACTTGTACAACCTTGTACACAATTGTAAAATCTTGTACACACGTGTACAACCTTGTACAAACTTGTACACACCTGTACAAACTTGTACACCCTTGTACACACTTGTACAACCTTGTACACACTTGTACAAATTTGTACAACCTTGTACAAACTTGTACACACTTGTAGAACCTTGTACAAACTTGTACACACTTGTACACACTTTTACATCCTTGTACACATTTGTACACCCTTGTACACACTTGTACAACCTTGTACACACTTGTACAAATTTGTACATTCTTGTACAAACTTGTACTTACTTGTACAACCTTGTACAAACTTGTACACACTTGTACAAACTTTTACAGCCTTGTACACATTTGTACACCCTTGTACACACTTGTACAACCTTGTACAAACCTGTACACCCTTGTACACACTTGTACAAGCTTGTACACGATTGTACACCCTTGTACACACTTGTGCACCATTGTACACACTTGTACACCCTTGTACACACTTGTACAACCTTTTACAAACTTGTACACACTTGTACAAACTTGTACATTCTTTTGTACACCCTTGTAAACACTTGTACAACCTTGTACAAACCTGTACACCCTTGTACACACTTGTACAAGCTTGTACACACTTGTACAAGCTTGTACACACTTGTACACCCTTGTACAAACTTGTGCACCCTTGTACACTTTTGTACACCCTTGTATTAATTTGTACAACCTTGTACAAACTTGTACACACTTGTACAAACTTGTACACACTTGTACAAACTTGTACACCCTTGTACACACTTGTACAACCTTGTACACACTTGTACAACCTTGTACACAATTGTACAACCTTGTACAACCATGTACACACTTGTACAACCTTGTACACACTTGTACAACCTTGTACACACTTGTACACCTTTGTACACACTTATACAACCTTGTACACATTTGTACACCCTTCTACACACTTGTACAACCTTGTACAAACCTGTACAACCTTGTACACACTTGTACAAGCTTGTACACGATTGTACACCCTTGTACAAACTTTTACAGCCTTGTACACATTTGTACACCCTTGTACACAATTGTACAACCTTGTACAAACCTGTACACCCTTGTACACACTTGTACAAGCTTGTACACGATTGTACACCCTTGTACACACTTGTGCACCATTGTACACACTTGTACACCCTTGTACACACTTGTACAACCTTTTACAAACTTGTACACACTTGTACAAACTTGTACATTCTTTTGTACACCCTTGTAAACACTTGTACAACCTTGTACAAACCTGTACACCCTTGTACACACTTGTACAAGCTTGTACACACTTGTACAAGCTTGTACACACTTGTACACCCTTGTACAAACTTGTGCACCCTTGTACACTTTTGTACACCCTTGTATTAATTTGTACAACCTTGTACAAACTTGTACACACTTGTACAAACTTGTACACACTTGTACAAACTTGTACACCCTTGTACACACTTGTACAACCTTGTACACACTTGTACAACCTTGTACACAATTGTACAACCTTGTACAACCATGTACACACTTGTACAACCTTGTACACACTTGTACAACCTTGTACACACTTGTACACCTTTGTACACACTTATACAACCTTGTACACACTTGTACAACCTTGTACACACTTGTACAACCTTGTACACACTTGTACAACCTTGTACACACTTGTACAACCTTGTACACACTTGTACAACCTTGTAAAAACTTGTACAAGCTTGTACACGATTGTACACCCTTGTACACACTTGTGCACCCTTGTACACACTTGTACACCCTTGTACACACTTGTACAACCTTGTACACACTTGTACAACCTTGTACACACTTGTACAACCTTGTACACACTTGTACAACCTTGTACACACTTGTACAACCTTGTACACACTTGTACAACCTTGTACACACTTGTACAACCTTGTACACACTTGTACAACCTTGTACACACTTGTACAACATTGTACACACTTGTACAACCTTGTACACACTTGTACAACCTTGTACACACTTGTAAAACCTTGTACACACTTTTACAACCTTGTACACACTTGTACAAGCTTGTACACACTTGTACAACCTTGTACACACTTGTACAACCTTTTACACAATTGTAAAACCTTGTACACACTTGTACATTCTTGTACAAACTTGTACTTACTTGTACAACCTTGTACAAACTTGTACACACTTGTACAAACTTTTACATCCTTGTACACATTTGTACACCCTTGTACACACTTGTACAACCTTGTACAAACCTTTACAACCTTGTACACACTTGTACAAGCTTGTACACGATTGTACACCCTTGTACACACTTGTGCACCCTTGTATACACTTGTACACTCTTGTACACACTTGTACAACCTTTTACAAACTTGTACACACTTGTACAAACTTGTACATTCTTGTACATACTTGTACACCCTTGTAAACACTTGTACAACCTTGTACACTTTTGTACACCCTTGTATACATTTGTACAACCTTGTACAAACTTGTACACACTTGTACAAACTTGTACACACTTGTACAAACTTGTACACCCTTGTACACACTTGTACAACCTTGTACACACTTGTACAACCTTGTACAAACCTGTACACCCTTGTACACACTTGTACAAGCTTGTACACGATTGTACACCCTTGTACACACTTGTGCACCCTTGTACACACTTGTACACCCTTGTACACACTTGTACAACCTCTTACAAACTTGTACACACTTGTACAAACTTGTACATTCTTGTACATACTTGTACAACCTTGTAAACACTTGTACAACCTTGTACAAACCTGTACACCCTTGTACACACTTGTACAAGCTTGTACACACTTGTACAACCTTGTACACACTTGTACAACCTTGTACACACTTGTACAACCTTGTACACAATTGTAAAACCTTGTACACACGTGTACAACCTTGTACAAACTTGTACACACTTGTACAAACTTGTACACCCTTGTACACACTTGTACAACCTTGTACACACTTGTACAAATTTGTACAACCTTGTACAAACTTGTACACACTTGTACAACCTTGTACAAACTTGTACACACTTGTACACACTTTTACATCCTTGTACACATTTGTACACCCTTGTACACACTTGTACAACCTTGTACACACTTGTACAAATTTGTACATTCTTGTACAAACTTGTACTTACTTGTACAACCTTGTACAAACTTGTACACACTTGTACAAACTTTTACAGCCTTGTACACATTTGTACACCCTTGTACACACTTGTACAACCTTGTACAAACCTGTACACCCTTGTACACACTTGTACAAGCTTGTACACGATTGTACACCCTTGTACACACTTGTGCACCATTGTACACACTTGTACACCCTTGTACACACTTGTACAACCTTTTACAAACTTGTACACACTTGTACAAACTTGTACATTCTTTTGTACACCCTTGTAAACACTTGTACAACCTTGTACAAACCTGTACACCCTTGTACACACTTGTACAAGCTTGTACACACTTGTACAAGCTTGTACACACTTGTACACCCTTGTACAAACTTGTGCACCCTTGTACACTTTTGTACACCCTTGTATTAATTTGTACAACCTTGTACAAACTTGTACACACTTGTACAAACTTGTACACACTTGTACAAACTTGTACACCCTTGTACACACTTGTACAACCTTGTACACACTTGTACAACCTTGTACACAATTGTACAACCTTGTACAACCATGTACACACTTGTACAACCTTGTACACACTTGTACAACCTTGTACACACTTGTACACCTTTTTTACACACTTATACAACCTTGTACACACTTGTACAACCTTGTACACACTTGTACAACCTTGTACACACTTGTACAACCTTGTACACACTTGTACAACCTTGTACACACTTGTACAACCTTGTAAAAACTTGTACAAGCTTGTACACGATTGTACACCCTTGTACACACTTGTGCACCCTTGTACACACTTGTACAACCTTGTACACACTTGTACAACCTTGTACACACTTGTACAACCTTGTACACACTTGTACAACCTTGTACACACTTGTACAACCTTGTACACACTTGTACAACCTTGTACACACTTGTACAACCTTGTACACACTTGTACAACCTTGTACACACTTGTACAACCTTGTACACACTTGTACAACCTTGTACACACTTGTACAACCTTGTACACACTTGTACAACCTTGTACACACTTGTACAAGCTTGTACACACTTGTACAACCTTGTACACACTTGTACAACCTTTTACACAATTGTAAAACCTTGTACACACTTGTACATTCTTGTACAAACTTGTACTTACTTGTACAACCTTGTACAAACTTGTACACACTTGTACAAACTTTTACATCCTTGTACACATTTGTACACCCTTGTACACACTTGTACAACCTTGTACAAACCTGTACAACCTTGTACACACTTGTACAAGCTTGTACACGATTGTACACCCTTGTACAAACTTTTACAGCCTTGTACACATTTGTACACCCTTGTACACACTTGTACAACCTTGTACAAACCTGTACACCCTTGTACACACTTGTACAAGCTTGTACACGATTGTACACCCTTGTACACACTTGTGCACCATTGTACACACTTGTACACCCTTGTACACACTTGTACAACCTTTTACAAACTTGTACACACTTGTACAAACTTGTACATTCTTTTGTACACCCTTGTAAACACTTGTACAACCTTGTACAAACCTGTACACCCTTGTACACACTTGTACAAGCTTGTACACACTTGTACAAGCTTGTACACACTTGTACACCCTTGTACAAACTTGTGCACCCTTGTACACTTTTGTACACCCTTGTATTAATTTGTACAACCTTGTACAAACTTGTACACACTTGTACAAACTTGTACACACTTGTACAAACTTGTACACCCTTGTACACACTTGTACAACCTTGTACACACTTGTACAACCTTGTACACAATTGTACAACCTTGTACAACCATGTACACACTTGTACAACCTTGTACACACTTGTACAACCTTGTACACACTTGTACACCTTTGTACACACTTATACAACCTTGTACACACTTGTACAACCTTGTACACACTTGTACAACCTTGTACACAATTGTACAACCTTGTACACACTTGTACAACCTTGTACACACTTGTACAACCTTGTACACACTTGTACAACCTTGTACACACTTGTACAACCTTGTACACACTTGTACAACCTTGTAAAAACTTGTACAAGCTTGTACACGATTGTACACCCTTGTACACACTTGTGCACCCTTGTACACACTTGTACAACCTTGTACACACTTGTACAACCTTGTACACACTTGTACAACCTTGTACACACTTGTACAACCTTGTACACACTTGTACAACCTTGTACACACTTGTACAACCTTGTACACAATTGTACAACCTTGTACAACCATGTACACACTTGTACAACCTTGTACACACTTGTACAACCTTGTACACACTTATACAACCTTGTACACATTTGTACACCCTTCTACACACTTGTACAACCTTGTACAAACCTGTACAACCTTGTACACACTTGTACAAGCTTGTACACGATTGTACACCCTTGTACAAACTTTTACAGCCTTGTACACATTTGTACACCCTTGTACACAATTGTACAACCTTGTACAAACCTGTACACCCTTGTACACACTTGTACAAGCTTGTACACGATTGTACACCCTTGTACACACTTGTGCACCATTGTACACACTTGTACACCCTTGTACACACTTGTACAACCTTTTACAAACTTGTACACACTTGTACAAACTTGTACATTCTTTTGTACACCCTTGTAAACACTTGTACAACCTTGTACAAACCTGTACACCCTTGTACACACTTGTACAAGCTTGTACACACTTGTACAAGCTTGTACACACTTGTACACCCTTGTACAAACTTGTGCACCCTTGTACACTTTTGTACACCCTTGTATTAATTTGTACAACCTTGTACAAACTTGTACACACTTGTACAAACTTGTACACACTTGTACAAACTTGTACACCCTTGTACACACTTGTACAACCTTGTACACACTTGTACAACCTTGTACACAATTGTACAACCTTGTACAACCATGTACATACTTGTACAACCTTGTACACACTTGTACAACCTTGTACACACTTGTACACCTTTGTACACACTTATACAACCTTGTACACACTTGTACAACCTTGTACACACTTGTACAACCTTGTACACACTTGTACAACCTTGTACACACTTGTACAACCTTGTACACACTTGTACAACCTTGTAAAAACTTGTACAAGCTTGTACACGATTGTACACCCTTGTACACACTTGTGCACCCTTGTACACACTTGTACACCCTTGTACACACTTGTACAACCTTGTACACACTTGTACAACCTTGTACACACTTGTACAACCTTGTACACACTTGTACAACCTTGTACACACTTGTACAACCTTGTACACACTTGTACAACCTTGTACACACTTGTACAACCTTGTACACACTTGTACAACATTGTACACACTTGTACAACCTTGTACACACTTGTACAACCTTGTACACACTTGTAAAACCTTGTACACACTTTTACAACCTTGTACACACTTGTACAAGCTTGTACACACTTGTACAACCTTGTACACACTTGTACAACCTTTTACACAATTGTAAAACCTTGTACACACTTGTACATTCTTGTACAAACTTGTACTTACTTGTACAACCTTGTACAAACTTGTACACACTTGTACAAACTTTTACATCCTTGTACACATTTGTACACCCTTGTACACACTTGTACAACCTTGTACAAACCTTTACAACCTTGTACACACTTGTACAAGCTTGTACACGATTGTACACCCTTGTACACACTTGTGCACCCTTGTATACACTTGTACACTCTTGTACACACTTGTACAACCTTTTACAAACTTGTACACACTTGTACAAACTTGTACATTCTTGTACATACTTGTACACCCTTGTAAACACTTGTACAACCTTGTACACTTTTGTACACCCTTGTATACATTTGTACAACCTTGTACAAACTTGTACACACTTGTACAAACTTGTACACACTTGTACAAACTTGTACACCCTTGTACACACTTGTACAACCTTGTACACACTTGTACAACCTTGTACAAACCTGTACACCCTTGTACACACTTGTACAAGCTTGTACACGATTGTACACCCTTGTACACACTTGTGCACCCTTGTACACACTTGTACACCCTTGTACACACTTGTACAACCTCTTACAAACTTGTACACACTTGTACAAACTTGTACATTCTTGTACATACTTGTACAACCTTGTAAACACTTGTACAACCTTGTACAAACCTGTACACCCTTGTACACACTTGTACAAGCTTGTACACACTTGTACAACCTTGTACACACTTGTACAACCTTGTACACACTTGTACAACCTTGTACACAATTGTAAAACCTTGTACACACGTGTACAACCTTGTACAAACTTGTACACACTTGTACAAACTTGTACACCCTTGTACACACTTGTACAACCTTGTACACACTTGTACAAATTTGTACAACCTTGTACAAACTTGTACACACTTGTACAACCTTGTACAAACTTGTACACACTTGTACACACTTTTACATCCTTGTACACATTTGTACACCCTTGTACACACTTGTACAACCTTGTACACACTTGTACAAATTTGTACATTCTTGTACAAACTTGTACTTACTTGTACAACCTTGTACAAACTTGTACACACTTGTACAAACTTTTACAGCCTTGTACACATTTGTACACCCTTGTACACACTTGTACAACCTTGTACAAACCTGTACACCCTTGTACACACTTGTACAAGCTTGTACACGATTGTACACCCTTGTACACACTTGTGCACCATTGTACACACTTGTACACCCTTGTACACACTTGTACAACCTTTTACAAACTTGTACACACTTGTACAAACTTGTACATTCTTTTGTACACCCTTGTAAACACTTGTACAACCTTGTACAAACCTGTACACCCTTGTACACACTTGTACAAGCTTGTACACACTTGTACAAGCTTGTACACACTTGTACACCCTTGTACAAACTTGTGCACCCTTGTACACTTTTGTACACCCTTGTATTAATTTGTACAACCTTGTACAAACTTGTACACACTTGTACAAACTTGTACACACTTGTACAAACTTGTACACCCTTGTACACACTTGTACAACCTTGTACACACTTGTACAACCTTGTACACAATTGTACAACCTTGTACAACCATGTACACACTTGTACAACCTTGTACACACTTGTACAACCTTGTACACACTTGTACACCTTTGTACACACTTATACAACCTTGTACACACTTGTACAACCTTGTACACACTTGTACAACCTTGTACACACTTGTACAACCTTGTACACACTTGTACAACCTTGTACACACTTGTACAACCTTGTAAAAACTTGTACAAGCTTGTACACGATTGTACACCCTTGTACACACTTGTGCACCCTTGTACACACTTGTACAACCTTGTACACACTTGTACAACCTTGTACACACTTGTACAACCTTGTACACACTTGTACAACCTTGTACACATTTGTACAACCTTGTACACACTTGTACAACCTTGTACACACTTGTACAACCTTGTACACACTTGTACAACCTTGTACACACTTGTACAACCTTGTACACACTTGTACAACCTTGTACACACTTGTACAACCTTGTACACACTTGTACAACCTTGTACACACTTGTACAAGCTTGTACACACTTGTACAACCTTGTACACACTTGTACAACCTTTTACACAATTGTAAAACCTTGTACACACTTGTACATTCTTGTACAAACTTGTACTTACTTGTACAACCTTGTACAAACTTGTACACACTTGTACAAACTTTTACATCCTTGTACACATTTGTACACCCTTGTACACACTTGTACAACCTTGTACAAACCTGTACAACCTTGTACACACTTGTACAAGCTTGTACACGATTGTACACCCTTGTACAAACTTTTACAGCCTTGTACACATTTGTACACCCTTGTACACACTTGTACAACCTTGTACAAACCTGTACACCCTTGTACACACTTGTACAAGCTTGTACACGATTGTACACCCTTGTACACACTTGTGCACCATTGTACACACTTGTACACCCTTGTACACACTTGTACAACCTTTTACAAACTTGTACACACTTGTACAAACTTGTACATTCTTTTGTACACCCTTGTAAACACTTGTACAACCTTGTACAAACCTGTACACCCTTGTACACACTTGTACAAGCTTGTACACACTTGTACAAGCTTGTACACACTTGTACACCCTTGTACAAACTTGTGCACCCTTGTACACTTTTGTACACCCTTGTATTAATTTGTACAACCTTGTACAAACTTGTACACACTTGTACAAACTTGTACACACTTGTACAAACTTGTACACCCTTGTACACACTTGTACAACCTTGTACACACTTGTACAACCTTGTACACAATTGTACAACCTTGTACAACCATGTACACACTTGTACAACCTTGTACACACTTGTACAACCTTGTACACACTTGTACACCTTTGTACACACTTATACAACCTTGTACACACTTGTACAACCTTGTACACACTTGTACAACCTTGTACACAATTGTACAACCTTGTACACACTTGTACAACCTTGTACACACTTGTACAACCTTGTACACACTTGTACAACCTTGTACACACTTGTACAACCTTGTACACACTTGTACAACCTTGTAAAAACTTGTACAAGCTTGTACACGATTGTACACCCTTGTACACACTTGTGCACCCTTGTACACACTTGTACAACCTTGTACACACTTGTACAACCTTGTACACACTTGTACAACCTTGTACACACTTGTACAACCTTGTACACACTTGTACAACCTTGTACACACTTGTACAACCTTGTACACACTTGTACAACATTGTACACACTTGTACAACCTTGTACACACTTGTACAACCTTGTACACACTTGTAAAACCTTGTACACACTTGTACAACCTTGTACACACTTGTACAAGCTTGTACACACTTTTACAACCTTGTACACACTTGTACAACCTTTTACACAATTGTAAAACCTTGTACACACTTGTACATTCTTGTACAAACTTGTACTTACTTGTACAACCTTGTACAAACTTGTACACACTTGTACAAACTTTTACATCCTTGTACACATTTGTACACCCTTGTACACACTTGTACAACCTTGTACAAACCTTTACAACCTTGTACACACTTGTACAAGCTTGTACACGATTGTACACCCTTGTACACACTTGTGCACCCTTGTATACACTTGTACACTCTTGTACACACTTGTACAACCTTTTACAAACTTGTACACACTTGTACAAACTTGAACATTCTTGTACATACTTGTACACCCTTGTAAACACTTGTACAACCTTGTACACTTTTGTACACCCTTGTATACATTTGTACAACCTTGTACAAACTTGTACACACTTGTACAAACTTGTACACACTTGTACAAACTTGTACACCCTTGTACACACTTGTACAACCTTGTACACACTTGTACAACCTTGTACAAACCTGTACACCCTTGTACACACTTGTACAAGCTTGTACACGATTGTACACCCTTGTACACACTTGTGCACCCTTGTACACACTTGTACACCCTTGTACACACTTGTACAAGCTTGTACACACTTGTACAAGCTTGTACACACTTGTACACCCTTGTACAAACTTGTGCACCGTTGTACACTTTTGTACACCCTTGTATACATTTGTACAACCTTGTACAAACTTGTACACACTTGTACAAACTTGTACACACTTGTACAAACTTGTACACCCTTGTACACACTTGTACAACCTTGTACACACTTGTTCAACCTTGTACACACTTGTACAACCTTGTACACAATTGTACAACCTTGTACAACCTAGTACACACTTGTACAACCTTGTACACACTTGTACAACCTTGTACACACTTGTACACCCTTGTAAACACTTGTACAACCTTGTACAAACCTATACACCCTTGTATACACTTGTACAAGCTTGTACACACTTGTACAAGCTTGTACACACTTGTACAAGCTTGTACACACTTGTACACCCTTGTACAAACTTGTGCACCCTTGTACACTTTTGTACACCCTTGTACAAAGTTGTACACACTTGTACAAACTTGTACACACTTGTACAAACTTGTACACCCTTGTACACACTTGTACAACCTTGTACACACTTGTACAACCTTGTACACACTTGTACAACCTTGTACACACTTGTACAACCTTGTACACAATTGTACAACCTTGTACAACCTTGTACACACTTGTACAACCTTGTACACACTTGTACAACCTTGTACACACTTGTACAACCTTGTACACACTTGTACAACCTTGTACACACTTGTACACCTTTGTACACACTTGTACAACCTTGTACACACTTGTACAACCTTGTACACACTTGTACAACCTTGTACACACTTTTTCAACCTTGTACACACTTATACAACCTTGTACACACTTGTACAACCTTGTACACACTTGTACAACCTTGTACACACTTGTACAACCTTGTACACACTTGTAAAACCTTTTACAAACTTGTACACACTTGTACAAACTTGTACATTTTTGTACAAATGTATACAAGGGTGTACAAAAGTGTACAAGGGTGCACAAGTTTGTACAAGGGTGTACAAGTTTGTACAAGCTTGTACAAGTGTGTACAAGGGTGTACAGGTTTGTACAAGGTTGTACAAGTGTTTACAAGGGTGTACAAGTATGTACAAGAATGTACAAGTTTGTACAAGTGTGTACAAGTTTGTAAAAGGTTGTACAAGTGTGTACAAGGGTGTACAAGTGTGTACAAGGGTGCACAAGTGTGTACAAGGGTGTACAATCGTGTACAAGCTTGTACAAGTGTGTACAAGGGTGTACAGGTTTGTACAAGGTTGTACAAGTGTGTACAAGGTTGTACAAGTGTGTACAAGCTTGTACAAGTGTGTACAAGGTTGTACAAGTGTGTACAAGGTTGTACAAGTGTGTACAAGGTTGTACAAGTGTGTACAAGCTTGTACAAGTGTGTACAATGTTTTTACAAGTGTGTACAAGGTTGTTCAAGTGTGTACATGTTTGTACAAGTGTGTTTAAGTTTGTACAAGGTTGTACAAATGTGTACAAGGGTGTACAAAAGTGTTCAAGGGTGCACAAGTTTGTACAAGGGTGTACAAGTGTGTACAAGCTTGTACAAGTGTGTACAAGCTTGTACAAGTGTGTACAAGCTTGTACAAGTGTGTACAAGGGTGTACAGGTTTGTACAAGGTTGTACAAGTGTGTACAAGGGTGTACAAGTATGTACAAGAATGTAAAATTTTGTACAAGTGTGTAAAAGGGTGTACAAGTGTGTACAAGGTTGTAAAAGTGTGTACAAGGTTTTACAATTGTGTACAAGGTTGTACAAGTGTGTACAAGGTTGTACAAGTGTGTACGAGGTTGTACAAGTGTGTACAAGGTTGTACAAGTGTGTACAAGGTTGTACAAGTGTGTACAAGGTTGTACAAGTGTACACAAGTTTGTACAAGTGTGTACAAGTTTGTACAAGTGTGTACAAGTTTGTACAAGGTTGTACAAATGTGTACAAGGGTGTACAAAAGTGTACAAGGGTGCACAAGTTTGTACAAGGGTGTACAAGTGTGTACAAGCTTGTATAAGTGTGTACAAGCTTGTACAAGTGTGTACAAGGGTGTACAGGTTTGTACAAGGTTGTACAAGTGTGTACAAGGGTGTACAAGTATGTACAAAAATGTACAATTTTGTACAAGTGTGTACAAGTTTGTAAAAGGTTGTACAAGTGTGTACAAGGGTGTACAAGTGTGTACAAGGTTGTACAAGTGTGTACAAGCTTGAACAAGTGTGTACAAGGTTGTACAAGTGTGTACAAGGGTGTACAGGTTTGTACAAGGTTGTACAAGTGTGTACAAGGTTGTACAAGTGTGTACAAGGGTGTACAAGTTTGTACAAGTGTGTACAAGTTTGTACAAGTGTGTACAAGTTTGTACAAGTTTGTACAAATGTATACAAGGGTGTACAAAAGTGTACAAGGGTGCACAAGTTTGTACAAGGGTGTACAAGTGTGTACAAGCTTGTACAAGTGTGTACAAGCTTGTACAAGTGTGTACAAGGGTGTACAGGTTTGTACAATTTTGTACAAGTGTTTACAAGGGTGTACAAGTATGTACAAGAATGTACAAGTTTGTACAAGTGTGTACAAGTTTGTAAAAGGTTGTACATGTGTGTACAAGGGTGTACAAGTGTGTACAAGGGTGCACAAGTGTGTACAAGGCTGTACAATCGTGTACAAGCTTGTACAAGTGTGTACAAGGGTGTACAGGTTTGTACAAGGTTGTACAAGTGTGTACAAGGGTGTACAAATGTATACAAGGATGTAAAAGTTTGTACAAGTGTGTACAAGTTTGTACAAGGTTGTAAAAGTAAGTACAAGTTTGTACAAGAATGTACAAGTGTGTACAAGGTTTTACAATTGTGTAAAAGGTTGTACAAGTGTGTACAAGGTTGTACAAGTGTGTACAAGCTTGTACAAGTGTGTACAAGGTTGTACAAGTGTGTACAAGGTTGTACAAGTGTGTACAAGCTTGTACAAGTGTGTACAAGGTTGTACAAGTGTGTACAAGGTTGTTCAAGTGTGTACATGTTTGTACAAGTGTGTTTAAGTTTGTACAAGGTTGTACAAATGTGTACAAGGGTGTACAAAAGTGTTCAAGGTTGCACAAGTTTGTACAAGGGTGTACAAGTGTGTACAAGCTTGTACAAGTGTGTACAAGGGTGTACAGGTTTGTACAAGGTTGTACAAGTGTGTACAAGGGTGTACAAGTATGTACAAGAATGTAAAATTTTGTACAAGTGTGTACAAGGGTGTACAAGTGTGTACAAGGTTGTACAAGTGTGTACAAGGTTTTACAATTGTGTACAAGGTTGTACAAGTGTGTACAAGGTTGTACAAGTGTGTACGAGGTTGTACAAGTGTGTACAAGGTTGTACAAGTGTGTACGAGGTTGTACAAGTGTGTACAAGGTTGTACAAGTGTGTACAAGGTTGTACAAGTGTGTACAAGGTTGTACAAGTGTACACAAGTTTGTACAAGTGTGTACAAGTTTGTACAAGTGTGTACAAGTTTGTACAAGGTTGTACAAATGTGTACAAGGGTGTACAAAAGTGTACAAGGGTGCACAAGTTTGTACAAGGGTGTACAAGTGTGTACAAGCTTGTACAAGTGTGTACAAGCTTGTACAAGTGTGTACAAGCTTGTACAAGTGTGTACAAGGGTGTACAGGTTTGTACAAGGGTGTACAAGTATGTACAAGAATGTACAATTTTGTACAAGTGTGTACAAGTTTGTAAAAGGTTGTACAAGTGTGTACAAGGGTGTACAAGTGTGTACAAGGTTGTACAAGTGTGTACAAGCCTGAACAAGTGTGTACAAGGTTGTACAAGTGTGTACAAGGTTGTACAAGTGTGTACAAGGTTGCACAAGTGTGTACAAGAGTGTACAATCGTGTACAAGCTTGTACAAGTGTGTACAAGGGTGTACAGGTTTGTACAAGGTTGTACAAGTGTGTACAAGGTTGTACAAGTGTGTACAAGGGTGTACAAGTTTGTACAAGTGTGTACAAGTTTGTACAAGTGTGTACAAGTTTGTAAAAGTTTGTACAAATGTATACAAGGGTGTACAAAAGTGTACAAGGGTGCACAAGTTTGTACAAGGGTGTACAAGTGTGTACAAGCTTGTACAAGTGTGTACAAGCTTGTACAAGTGTGTACAAGGGTGTACAGGTTTGTACAATTTTGTACAAGTGTTTACAAGGGTGTACAAGTATGTACAAGAATGTACAAGTTTGTACAAGTGTGTACAAGTTTGTAAAAGATTGTACATGTGTGTACAAGGGTGTACAAGTGTGTACAAGGGTGCACAAGTGTGTACAAGGGTGTACAATCGTGTACAAGCTTGTACAAGTGTGTACAAGGGTGTACAGGTTTGTACAAGGTTGTACAAGTGTGTACAAGGGTGTACAAATGTATACAAGGATGTAAAAGTTTGTACAAGTGTGTACAAGTTTGTACAAGGTTGTACAAGTAAGTACAAGTTTGTACAAGAATGTACAAGTGTGTACAAGGTTTTACAATTGTGTAAAAGGTTGTACAAGTGTGTACAAGGTTGTACAAGTGTGTACAAGCTTGTACAAGTGTGTACAAGGTTGTACAAGTGTGTACAAGGTTGTACAAGTGAGTACAAGCTTGTACAAGTGTGTACAAGGTTGTACAAGTGTGTACAAGGTTGTTCAAGTGTGTACATGTTTGTACAAGTGTGTTTAAGTTTGTACAAGGTTGTACAAATGTGTACAAGGGTGTACAAAAGTGTTCAAGGGTGCACAAGTTTGTACAAGGGTGTACAAGTGTGTACAAGTGTGTACAAGCTTGTACAAGTGTGTACAAGGGTGTACAGGTTTGTACAAGGTTGTACAAGTGTGTACAAGGGTGTACAAGTATGTACAAGAATGTAAAATTTTGTACAAGTGTGTACAAGGGTGTACAAGTGTGTACAAGGTTGTACAAGTGTGTACAAGGTTTTACAATTGTGTACAAGGTTGTACAAGTGTGTACAAGGTTGTACAAGTGTGTACGAGGTTGTACAAGTGTGTACAAGGTTGTACAAGTGTGTACAAGGTTGTACAAGTGTGTACAAGGTTGTACAAGTGTACACAAGTTTGTACAAGTGTGTACAAGTTTGTACAAGTGTGTACAAGTTTGTACAAGGTTGTACAAATGTGTACAAGGGTGTACAAAAGTGTACAAGGGTGCACAAGTTTGTACAAGTGTGTACAAGTGTGTACAAGCTTGTACAAGTGTGTACAAGCTTGTACAAGTGTGTACAAGGGTGTACAGGTTTGTACAAGGTTGTACAAGTGTGTACAAGGGTGTACAAGTATGTACAAGAATGTACAATTTTGTACAAGTGTGTACAAGTTTGTAAAAGGTTGTACAAGTGTGTACAAGGTTGTACAAGTGTGTACAAGGGTGTACAAGTGTGTACAAGGTTGTACAAGTGTGTACAAGCTTGAACAAGTGTGTACAAGGTTGTACAAGTGTGTACAAGGTTGTACAAGTGTGTACAAGGTTGCACAAGTGTGTACAAGAGTGTACAATCGTGTACAAGCTTGTACAAGTGTGTACAAGGGTGTACAGGTTTGTACAAGGTTGTACAAGTGTGTACAAGGTTGTACAAGTGTGTACAAGGGTGTACAAGTTTGTACAAGTGTGTACAAGTTTTTACAAGTGTGTACAAGTTTGTACAAGTTTGTACAAATGTATACAAGGGTGTACAAAAGTGTACAAGAGTGCACAAGTTTGTACAAGGGTGTACAAGTGTGTACAAGCTTGTACAAGTGTGTACAAGCTTGTACAAGTGTGTACAAGGGTGTACAGGTTTGTACAATTTTGTACAAGTGTTTACAAGGGTGTACAAGTATGTACAAGAATGTACAAGTTTGTACAAGTGTGTACAAGTTTGTAAAAGGTTGTACATGTGTGTACAAGGGTGTACAAGTGTGTACAAGGGTGCACAAGTGTGTACAAGGGTGTACAATCGTGTACAAGCTTGTACAAGTGTGTACAAGGGTGTACAGGTTTGTACAAGGTTGTACAAGTGTGTACAAGGGTGTACAAATGTATACAAGGATGTAAAAGTTTGTACAAGTGTGTACAAGTTTGTACAAGGTTGTACAAGTAAGTACAAGTTTGTACAAGAATGTACAAGTGTGTACAAGGTTGTACAAGTGTGTACAAGCTTGTACAAGTGTGTACAAGGTTGTACAAGTGTGTACAAGGTTGTACAAGTGTATACAAGCTTGTACAAGTGTGTACAAGGTTGTACAAGTGTATACAAGGTTGTTCAAGTGTGTACATGTTTGTACAAGTGTGTTTAAGTTTGTACAAGGTTGTACAAATGTGTACAAGGGTGTACAAAAGTGTTCAAGGGTGCACAAGTTTGTACAAGGGTGTACAAGTGTGTACAAGCTTGTACAAGTGTGTACAAGGGTGTACAGGTTTGTACAAGGTTGTACAAGTGTGTACAAGGGTGTACAAGTATGTACAAGAATGTAAAATTTTGTACAAGTGTGTACAAGGGTGTTCAAGTGTGTACAAGGTTGTACAAGTGTGTACAAGGTTTTACAATTGTGTACAAGGTTGTACAAGTGTGTACAAGGTTGTACAAGTGTGTACGAGGTTGTACAAGTGTGTACAAGGTTGTACAAGTGTGTACAAGGGTGTACAAATGTATACAAGGATGTAAAAGTTTGTACAAGTGTGTACAAGGTTTTACAATTGTGTAAAAGGTTGTACAAGTGTGTACAAGGTTGTACAAGTGTTTACAAGCTTGTACAAGTGTGTACAAGGTTGTACAAGTGTGTACAAGGTTGTACAAGTGTGTACAAGCTTGTACAAGTGTGTACAAGGTTGTACAAGTGTGTACAAGGTTGTTCAAGTGTGTACATGTTTGTACAAGTGTGTTTAAGTTTGTACAAGGTTGTACAAATGTGTACAAGGGTGTACAAAAGTGTTCAAGGGTGCACAAGTTTGTACAAGGGTGTACAAGTGTGTACAAGCTTGTACAAGTGTGTACAAGCTTGTACAAGTGTGTACAAGCTTGTACAAGTGTGTACAAGGGTGTACAGGTTTGTACAAGGTTGTACAAGTGTGTACAAGGGTGTACAAGTATGTACAAGAATGTAAAATTTTGTACAAGTGTGTACAAGGGTGTACAAGTGTGTACAAGGTTGTACAAGTGTGTACAAGGTTTTACAATTGTGTACAAGGTTGTACAAGTGTGTACAAGGTTGTACAAGTGTGTACGAGGTTGTTAAAGTGTGTACAAGGTTGTACAAGTGTGTACAAGGTTGTACAAGTGTGTACAAGGTTGTACAAGTGTACACAAGTTTGTACAAGTGTGTACAAGTTTGTACAAGTGTGTACAAGTTTGTACAAGGTTGTACAAATGTGTACAAGGGTGTACAAAAGTGTACAAGGGTGCACAAGTTTGTACAAGTGTGTACAAGTGTGTACAAGCTTGTACAAGTGTGTACAAGCTTGTACAAGTGTGTACAAGGGTGTACAGGTTTGTACAAGGTTGTACAAGTGTGTACAAGGGTGTACAAGTATGTACAAGAATGTACAATTTTGTACAAGTGTGTACAAGTTTGTAAAAGGTTGTACAAGTGTGTACAAGGGTGTACAAGTGTGTACAAGGTTGTACAAGTGTGTACAAGCTTGAACAAGTGTGTACAAGGTTGTACAAGTGTGTACAAGGTTGTACAAGTGTGTACAAGGTTGCACAAGTGTGTACAAGAGTGTACAATCGTGTACAAGCTTGTACAAGTGTGTACAAGGGTGTACAGGTTTGTACAAGTGTGTACAAGGTTGTACAAGTGTGTACAAGGGTGTACAAGTTTGTACAAGTGTGTACAAGTTTTTACAAGTGTGTACAAGTTTGTACAAGTTTGTACAAATGTATACAAGGGTGTACAAAAGTGTACAAGAGTGCACAAGTTTGTACAAGGGTGTACAAGTGTGTACAAGCTTGTACAAGTGTGTACAAGCTTGTACAAGTGTGTACAAGGGTGTACAGGTTTGTACAATTTTGTACAAGTGTTTACAAGGGTGTACAAGTATGTACAAGAATGTACAAGTTTGTACAAGTGTGTACAAGTTTGTAAAAGGTTGTACATGTGTGTACAAGGGTGTACAAGTGTGTACAAGGGTGCACAAATGTATACAAGGATGTAAAAGTTTGTACAAGTGTGTACAAGTTTGTACAAGGTTGTACAAGTGTGTACAAGGGTGTACAGGTTTGTACAAGGTTGTACAAGTGTGTACAAGGGTGTACAAATGTATACAAGGATGTAAAAGTTTGTACAAGTGTGTACAAGTTTGTACAAGGTTGTACAAGTAAGTACAAGTTTGTACAAGAATGTACAAGTGTGTACAAGGTTGTACAAGTGTGTACAAGCTTGTACAAGTGTGTACAAGGTTGTACAAGTGTGTACAAGGTTGTACAGGTGTATACAAGCTTGTACAAGTGTGTACAAGGTTGTACAAGTGTGTACAAGGTTGTTCAAGTGTGTACATGTTTGTACAAGTGTGTTTAAGTTTGTACAAGGTTGTACAAATGTGTACAAGGGTGTACAAAAGTGTTCAAGGGTGCACAAGTTTGTACAAGGGTGTACAAGTGTGTACAAGCTTGTACAAGTGTGTACAAGCTTGTACAAGTGTGTACAAGGGTGTACAGGTTTGTACAATTTTGTACAAGTGTTTACAAGGGTGTACAAGTATGTACAAGAATGTACAAGTGTGTACAAGCTTGTACAAGTGTGTACAAGCTTGTACAAGTGTGTACAAGGGTGTACAGGTTTGTACAATTTTGTACAAGTGTTTACAAGGGTGTACAAGTATGTACAAGAATGTACAAGTTTGTACAAGTGTGTACAAGTTTGTAAAAGATTGTACATGTGTGTACAAGGGTGTACAAGTGTGTACAAGGGTGCACAAGTGTGTACAAGGGTGTACAATCGTGTACAAGCTTGTACAAGTGTGTACAAGGGTGTACAGGTTTGTACAAGGTTGTACAAGTGTGTACAAGGGTGTACAAATGTATACAAGGATGTAAAAGTTTGTACAAGTGTGTACAAGTTTGTACAAGGTTGTACAAGTAAGTACAAGTTTGTACAAGAATGTACAAGTGTGTACAAGGTTTTACAATTGTGTAAAAGGTTGTACAAGTGTGTACAAGGTTGTACAAGTGTGTACAAGCTTGTACAAGTGTGTACAAGGTTGTACAAGTGTGTACAAGGTTGTACAAGTGAGTACAAGCTTGTACAAGTGTGTACAAGGTTGTACAAGTGTGTACAAGGTTGTTCAAGTGTGTACATGTTTGTACAAGTGTGTTTAAGTTTGTACAAGGTTGTACAAATGTGTACAAGGGTGTACAAAAGTGTTCAAGGGTGCACAAGTTTGTACAAGGGTGTACAAGTGTGTACAAGCTTGTACAAGTGTGTACAAGCTTGTACAAGTGTGTACAAGCTTGTACAAGTGTGTACAAGGGTGTACAGGTTTGTACAAGGTTGTACAAGTGTGTACAAGGGTGTACAAGTATGTACAAGAATGTAAAATTTTGTACAAGTGTGTACAAGGGTGTACAAGTGTGTACAAGGTTGTACAAGTGTGTACAAGGTTTTACAATTGTGTACAAGGTTGTACAAGTGTGTACAAGGTTGTACAAGTGTGTACGAGGTTGTACAAGTGTGTACAAGGTTGTACAAGTGTGTACAAGGTTGTACAAGTGTGTACAAGGTTGTACAAGTGTACACAAGTTTGTACAAGTGTGTACAAGTTTGTACAAGTGTGTACAAGTTTGTACAAGGTTGTACAAATGTGTACAAGGGTGTACAAAAGTGTACAAGGGTGCACAAGTTTGTACAAGTGTGTACAAGTGTGTACAAGCTTGTACAAGTGTGTACAAGCTTGTACAAGTGTGTACAAGGGTGTACAGGTTTGTACAAGGTTGTACAAGTGTGTACAAGGGTGTACAAGTATGTACAAGAATGTACAATTTTGTACAAGTGTGTACAAGTTTGTAAAAGGTTGTACAAGTGTGTACAAGGTTGTACAAGTGTGTACAAGGGTGTACAAGTGTGTACAAGGTTGTACAAGTGTGTACAAGCTTGAACAAGTGTGTACAAGGTTGTACAAGTGTGTACAAGGTTGTACAAGTGTGTACAAGGTTGCACAAGTGTGTACAAGAGTGTACAATCGTGTACAAGCTTGTACAAGTGTGTACAAGGGTGTACAGGTTTGTACAAGGTTGTACAAGTGTGTACAAGGTTGTACAAGTGTGTACAAGGGTGTACAAGTTTGTACAAGTGTGTACAAGTTTTTACAAGTGTGTACAAGTTTGTACAAGTTTGTACAAATGTATACAAGGGTGTACAAAAGTGTACAAGAGTGCACAAGTTTGTACAAGGGTGTACAAGTGTGTACAAGCTTGTACAAGTGTGTACAAGCTTGTACAAGTGTGTACAAGCTTGTACAAGTGTGTACAAGGGTGTACAGGTTTGTACAATTTTGTACAAGTGTTTACAAGGGTGTACAAGTATGTACAAGAATGTACAAGTTTGTACAAGTGTGTACAAGTTTGTAAAAGGTTGTACATGTGTGTACAAGGGTGTACAAGTGTGTACAAGGGTGCACAAGTGTGTACAAGGGTGTACAATCGTGTACAAGCTTGTACAAGTGTGTACAAGGGTGTACAGGTTTGTACAAGGTTGTACAAGTGTGTACAAGGGTGTACAAATGTATACAAGGATGTAAAAGTTTGTACAAGTGTGTACAAGTTTGTACAAGGTTGTACAAGTAAGTACAAGTTTGTACAAGAATGTACAAGTGTGTACAAGGTTGTACAAGTGTGTACAAGCTTGTACAAGTGTGTACAAGGTTGTACAAGTGTGTACAAGGTTGTACAAGTGTATACAAGCTTGTACAAGTGTGTACAAGGTTGTACAAGTGTATACAAGGTTGTTCAAGTGTGTACATGTTTGTACAAGTGTGTTTAAGTTTGTACAAGGTTGTACAAATGTGTACAAGGGTGTACAAAAGTGTTCAAGGGTGCACAAGTTTGTACAAGGGTGTACAAGTGTGTACAAGCTTGTACAAGTGTGTACAAGGGTGTACAGGTTTGTACAAGGTTGTACAAGTGTGTACAAGGGTGTACAAGTATGTACAAGAATGTAAAATTTTGTACAAGTGTGTACAAGGGTGTTCAAGTGTGTACAAGGTTGTACAAGTGTGTACAAGGTTTTACAATTGTGTACAAGGTTGTACAAGTGTGTACAAGGTTGTACAAGTGTGTACGAGGTTGTACAAGTGTGTACAAGGTTGTACAAGTGTGTACAAGGGTGTACAAATGTATACAAGGATGTAAAAGTTTGTACAAGTGTGTACAAGGTTTTACAATTGTGTAAAAGGTTGTACAAGTGTGTACAAGGTTGTACAAGTGTGTACAAGCTTGTACAAGTGTGTACAAGGTTGTACAAGTGTGTACAAGGTTGTACAAGTGTGTACAAGCTTGTACAAGTGTGTACAAGGTTGTACAAGTGTGTACAAGGTTGTTCAAGTGTGTACATGTTTGTACAAGTGTGTTTAAGTTTGTACAAGGTTGTACAAATGTGTACAAGGGTGTACAAAAGTGTTCAAGGGTGCACAAGTTTGTACAAGGGTGTACAAGTGTGTACAAGCTTGTACAAGTGTGTACAAGCTTGTACAAGTGTGTACAAGCTTGTACAAGTGTGTACAAGGGTGTACAGGTTTGTACAAGGTTGTACAAGTGTGTACAAGGGTGTACAAGTATGTACAAGAATGTAAAATTTTGTACAAGTGTGTACAAGGGTGTACAAGTGTGTACAAGGTTGTACAAGTGTGTACAAGGTTTTACAATTGTGTACAAGGTTGTACAAGTGTGTACAAGGTTGTACAAGTGTGTACGAGGTTGTTAAAGTGTGTACAAGGTTGTACAAGTGTGTACAAGGTTGTACAAGTGTGTACAAGGTTGTACAAGTGTACACAAGTTTGTACAAGTGTGTACAAGTTTGTACAAGTGTGTACAAGTTTGTACAAGGTTGTACAAATGTGTACAAGGGTGTACAAAAGTGTACAAGGGTGCACAAGTTTGTACAAGTGTGTACAAGTGTGTACAAGCTTGTACAAGTGTGTACAAGCTTGTACAAGTGTGTACAAGGGTGTACAGGTTTGTACAAGGTTGTACAAGTGTGTACAAGGGTGTACAAGTATGTACAAGAATGTACAATTTTGTACAAGTGTGTACAAGTTTGTAAAAGGTTGTACAAGTGTGTACAAGGGTGTACAAGTGTGTACAAGGTTGTACAAGTGTGTACAAGCTTGAACAAGTGTGTACAAGGTTGTACAAGTGTGTACAAGGTTGTACAAGTGTGTACAAGGTTGCACAAGTGTGTACAAGAGTGTACAATCGTGTACAAGCTTGTACAAGTGTGTACAAGGGTGTACAGGTTTGTACAAGGTTGTACAAGTGTGTACAAGGTTGTACAAGTGTGTACAAGGGTGTACAAGTTTGTACAAGTGTGTACAAGTTTTTACAAGTGTGTACAAGTTTGTACAAGTTTGTACAAATGTATACAAGGGTGTACAAAAGTGTACAAGAGTGCACAAGTTTGTACAAGGGTGTACAAGTGTGTACAAGCTTGTACAAGTGTGTACAAGCTTGTACAAGTGTGTACAAGGGTGTACAGGTTTGTACAATTTTGTACAAGTGTTTACAAGGGTGTACAAGTATGTACAAGAATGTACAAGTTTGTACAAGTGTGTACAAGTTTGTAAAAGGTTGTACATGTGTGTACAAGGGTGTACAAGTGTGTACAAGGGTGCACAAATGTATACAAGGATGTAAAAGTTTGTACAAGTGTGTACAAGTTTGTACAAGGTTGTACAAGTGTGTACAAGGGTGTACAGGTTTGTACAAGGTTGTACAAGTGTGTACAAGGGTGTACAAATGTATACAAGGATGTAAAAGTTTGTACAAGTGTGTACAAGTTTGTACAAGGTTGTACAAGTAAGTACAAGTTTGTACAAGAATGTACAAGTGTGTACAAGGTTGTACAAGTGTGTACAAGCTTGTACAAGTGTGTACAAGGTTGTACAAGTGTGTACAAGGTTGTACAGGTGTATACAAGCTTGTACAAGTGTGTACAAGGTTGTACAAGTGTGTACAAGGTTGTTCAAGTGTGTACATGTTTGTACAAGTGTGTTTAAGTTTGTACAAGGTTGTACAAATGTGTACAAGGGTGTACAAAAGTGTTCAAGGGTGCACAAGTTTGTACAAGTTTGTACAAGTGTGTACAAGTTTGTACAAGTGTGTACAAGTTTGTACAAGTTTGTACAAATGTATACAAGGGTGTACAAAAGTGTACAAGGGTGCACAAGTTTGTACAAGGGTGTACAAGTGTGTACAAGCTTGTACAAGTGTGTACAAGCTTGTACAAGTGTGTACAAGGGTGTACAGGTTTGTACAATTTTGTACAAGTGTTTACAAGGGTGTACAAGTATGTACAAGAATGTACAAGTTTGTACAAGTGTGTACAAGTTTGTAAAAGGTTGTACATGTGTGTACAAGGGTGTACAAGTGTGTACAAGGGTGCACAAGTGTGTACAAGGGTGTACAATCGTGTACAAGCTTGTACAAGTGTGTACAAGGGTGTACAGGTTTGTACAAGGTTGTACAAGTGTGTACAAGGTTGTACAAGTGTGTACAAGGTTGTACAAGTGTGTACAAGGTTGTACAAGTGTACACAAGTTTGTACAAGTGTGTACAAGTTTGTACAAGTGTGTACAAGTTTGTACAAGGTTGTACAAATGTGTACAAGGGTGTACAAAAGTGTACAAGGGTGCACAAGTTTGTACAAGTGTGTACAAGTGTGTACAAGCTTGTACAAGTGTGTACAAGCTTGTACAAGTGTGTACAAGGGTGTACAGGTTTGTACAAGGTTGTACAAGTGTGTACAAGGGTGTACAAGTATGTACAAGAATGTACAATTTTGTACAAGTGTGTACAAGTTTGTAAAAGGTTGTACAAGTGTGTACAAGGGTGTACAAGTGTGTACAAGGTTGTACAAGTGTGTACAAGCTTGAACAAGTTTGTACAAGGTTGTACAAGTGTGTACAAGGTTGTACAAGTGTGTACAAGGTTGCACAAGTGTGTACAAGAGTGTACAATCGTGTACAAGCTTGTACAAGTGTGTACAAGGGTGTACAGGTTTGTACAAGGTTGTACAAGTGTGTACAAGGTTGTACAAGTGTGTACAAGGGTGTACAAGTTTGTACAAGTGTGTACAAGTTTTTACAAGTGTGTACAAGTTTGTACAAGTTTGTACAAATGTATACAAGGGTGTACAAAAGTGTACAAGAGTGCACAAGTTTGTACAAGGGTGTACAAGTGTGTACAAGCTTGTACAAGTGTGTACAAGCTTGTACAAGTGTGTACAAGGGTGTACAGGTTTGTACAATTTTGTACAAGTGTTTACAAGGGTGTACAAGTATGTACAAGAATGTACAAGTTTGTACAAGTGTGTACAAGTTTGTAAAAGGTTGTACATGTGTGTACAAGGGTGTACAAGTGTGTACAAGGGTGCACAAATGTATACAAGGATGTAAAAGTTTGTACAAGTGTGTACAAGTTTGTACAAGGTTGTACAAGTGTGTACAAGGGTGTACAAATGTATACAAGGATGTAAAAGTTTGTACAAGTGTGTACAAGTTTGTACAAGGTTGTACAAGTAAGTACAAGTTTGTACAAGAATGTACAAGTGTGTACAAGGTTGTACAAGTGTGTACAAGCTTGTACAAGTGTGTACAAGGTTGTACAAGTGTGTACAAGGTTGTACAGGTGTATACAAGCTTGTACAAGTGTGTACAAGGTTGTACAAGTGTGTACAAGGTTGTTCAAGTGTGTACATGTTTGTACAAGTGTGTTTAAGTTTGTACAAGGTTGTACAAATGTGTACAAGGGTGTACAAAAGTGTTCAAGGGTGCACAGGTTTGTACAAGTTTGTACAAGTGTGTACAAGTTTGTACAAGTGTGTACAAGTTTGTACAAGGTTGTACAAATGTGTACAAGGGTGTACAAAAGTGTTCAAGGGTGCACAAGTTTGTACAAGGGTGTACAAGTGTGTACAAGCTTGTACAAGTGTGTACAAGGGTGTACAGGTTTGTACAAGGTTGTACAAGTGTGTACAAGGGTGTACAAGTATGTACAAGAATGTAAAATTTTGTACAAGTGTGTACAAGGGTGTTCAAGTGTGTACAAGGTTGTACAAGTGTGTACAAGGTTTTACAATTGTGTACAAGGTTGTACAAGTGTGTACAAGGTTGTACAAGTGTGTACGAGGTTGTACAAGTGTGTACAAGGTTGTACAAGTGTGTACAAGGGTGTACAAATGTATACAAGGATGTAAAAGTTTGTACAAGTGTGTACAAGGTTTTACAATTGTGTAAAAGGTTGTACAAGTGTGTACAAGGTTGTACAAGTGTGTACAAGCTTGTACAAGTGTGTACAAGGTTGTACAAGTGTGTACAAGGTTGTACAAGTGTGTACAAGCTTGTACAAGTGTGTACAAGGTTGTACAAGTGTGTACAAGGTTGTTCAAGTGTGTACATGTTTGTACAAGTGTGTTTAAGTTTGTACAAGGTTGTACAAATGTGTACAAGGGTGTACAAAAGTGTTCAAGGGTGCACAAGTTTGTACAAGGGTGTACAAGTGTGTACAAGCTTGTACAAGTGTGTACAAGCTTGTACAAGTGTGTACAAGCTTGTACAAGTGTGTACAAGGGTGTACAGGTTTGTACAAGGTTGTACAAGTGTGTACAAGGGTGTACAAGTATGTACAAGAATGTAAAATTTTGTACAAGTGTGTACAAGGGTGTACAAGTGTGTACAAGGTTGTACAAGTGTGTACAAGGTTTTACAATTGTGTACAAGGTTGTACAAGTGTGTACAAGGTTGTACAAGTGTGTACGAGGTTGTTAAAGTGTGTACAAGGTTGTACAAGTGTGTACAAGGTTGTACAAGTGTGTACAAGGTTGTACAAGTGTACACAAGTTTGTACAAGTGTGTACAAGTTTGTACAAGTGTGTACAAGTTTGTACAAGGTTGTACAAATGTGTACAAGGGTGTACAAAAGTGTACAAGGGTGCACAAGTTTGTACAAGTGTGTACAAGTGTGTACAAGCTTGTACAAGTGTGTACAAGCTTGTACAAGTGTGTACAAGGGTGTACAGGTTTGTACAAGGTTGTACAAGTGTGTACAAGGGTGTACAAGTATGTACAAGAATGTACAATTTTGTACAAGTGTGTACAAGTTTGTAAAAGGTTGTACAAGTGTGTACAAGGGTGTACAAGTGTGTACAAGGTTGTACAAGTGTGTACAAGCTTGAACAAGTGTGTACAAGGTTGTACAAGTGTGTACAAGGTTGTACAAGTGTGTACAAGGTTGCACAAGTGTGTACAAGAGTGTACAATCGTGTACAAGCTTGTACAAGTGTGTACAAGGGTGTACAGGTTTGTACAAGGTTGTACAAGTGTGTACAAGGTTGTACAAGTGTGTACAAGGGTGTACAAGTTTGTACAAGTGTGTACAAGTTTTTACAAGTGTGTACAAGTTTGTACAAGTTTGTACAAATGTATACAAGGGTGTACAAAAGTGTACAAGAGTGCACAAGTTTGTACAAGGGTGTACAAGTGTGTACAAGCTTGTACAAGTGTGTACAAGCTTGTACAAGTGTGTACAAGGGTGTACAGGTTTGTACAATTTTGTACAAGTGTTTACAAGGGTGTACAAGTATGTACAAGAATGTACAAGTTTGTACAAGTGTGTACAAGTTTGTAAAAGGTTGTACATGTGTGTACAAGGGTGTACAAGTGTGTACAAGGGTGCACAAATGTATACAAGGATGTAAAAGTTTGTACAAGTGTGTACAAGTTTGTACAAGGTTGTACAAGTGTGTACAAGGGTGTACAGGTTTGTACAAGGTTGTACAAGTGTGTACAAGGGTGTACAAATGTATACAAGGATGTAAAAGTTTGTACAAGTGTGTACAAGTTTGTACAAGGTTGTACAAGTAAGTACAAGTTTGTACAAGAATGTACAAGTGTGTACAAGGTTGTACAAGTGTGTACAAGCTTGTACAAGTGTGTACAAGGTTGTACAAGTGTGTACAAGGTTGTACAGGTGTATACAAGCTTGTACAAGTGTGTACAAGGTTGTACAAGTGTGTACAAGGTTGTTCAAGTGTGTACATGTTTGTACAAGTGTGTTTAAGTTTGTACAAGGTTGTACAAATGTGTACAAGGGTGTACAAAAGTGTTCAAGGGTGCACAAGTTTGTACAAGTTTGTACAAGTGTGTACAAGTTTGTACAAGTGTGTACAAGTTTGTACAAGTTTGTACAAATGTATACAAGGGTGTACAAAAGTGTACAAGGGTGCACAAGTTTGTACAAGGGTGTACAAGTGTGTACAAGCTTGTACAAGTGTGTACAAGCTTGTACAAGTGTGTACAAGGGTGTACAGGTTTGTACAATTTTGTACAAGTGTTTACAAGGGTGTACAAGTATGTACAAGAATGTACAAGTTTGTACAAGTGTGTACAAGTTTGTAAAAGGTTGTACATGTGTGTACAAGGGTGTACAAGTGTGTACAAGGGTGCACAAGTGTGTACAAGGGTGTACAATCGTGTACAAGCTTGTACAAGTGTGTACAAGGGTGTACAGGTTTGTACAAGGTTGTACAAGTGTGTACAAGGTTGTACAAGTGTGTACAAGGTTGTACAAGTGTGTACAAGGTTGTACAAGTGTACACAAGTTTGTACAAGTGTGTACAAGTTTGTACAAGTGTGTACAAGTTTGTACAAGGTTGTACAAATGTGTACAAGGGTGTACAAAAGTGTACAAGGGTGCACAAGTTTGTACAAGTGTGTACAAGTGTGTACAAGCTTGTACAAGTGTGTACAAGCTTGTACAAGTGTGTACAAGGGTGTACAGGTTTGTACAAGGTTGTACAAGTGTGTACAAGGGTGTACAAGTATGTACAAGAATGTACAATTTTGTACAAGTGTGTACAAGTTTGTAAAAGGTTGTACAAGTGTGTACAAGGGTGTACAAGTGTGTACAAGGTTGTACAAGTGTGTACAAGCTTGAACAAGTTTGTACAAGGTTGTACAAGTGTGTACAAGGTTGTACAAGTGTGTACAAGGTTGCACAAGTGTGTACAAGAGTGTACAATCGTGTACAAGCTTGTACAAGTGTGTACAAGGGTGTACAGGTTTGTACAAGGTTGTACAAGTGTGTACAAGGTTGTACAAGTGTGTACAAGGGTGTACAAGTTTGTACAAGTGTGTACAAGTTTTTACAAGTGTGTACAAGTTTGTACAAGTTTGTACAAATGTATACAAGGGTGTACAAAAGTGTACAAGAGTGCACAAGTTTGTACAAGGGTGTACAAGTGTGTACAAGCTTGTACAAGTGTGTACAAGCTTGTACAAGTGTGTACAAGGGTGTACAGGTTTGTACAATTTTGTACAAGTGTTTACAAGGGTGTACAAGTATGTACAAGAATGTACAAGTTTGTACAAGTGTGTACAAGTTTGTAAAAGGTTGTACATGTGTGTACAAGGGTGTACAAGTGTGTACAAGGGTGCACAAATGTATACAAGGATGTAAAAGTTTGTACAAGTGTGTACAAGTTTGTACAAGGTTGTACAAGTGTGTACAAGGGTGTACAGGTTTGTACAAGGTTGTACAAGTGTGTACAAGGGTGTACAAATGTATACAAGGATGTAAAAGTTTGTACAAGTGTGTACAAGTTTGTACAATGTTGTACAAGTAAGTACAAGTTTGTACAAGAATGTACAAGTGTGTACAAGGTTGTACAAGTGTGTACAAGCTTGTACAAGTGTGTACAAGGTTGTACAAGTGTGTACAAGGTTGTACAGGTGTATACAAGCTTGTACAAGTGTGTACAAGGTTGTACAAGTGTGTACAAGGTTGTTCAAGTGTGTACATGTTTGTACAAGTGTGTTTAAGTTTGTACAAGGTTGTACAAATGTGTACAAGGGTGTACAAAAGTGTTCAAGGGTGCACAGGTTTGTACAAGTTTGTACAAGTGTGTACAAGTTTGTACAAGTGTGTACAAGTTTGTACAAGTTTGTACAAATGTATACAAGGGTGTACAAAAGTGTACAAGGGTGCACAAGTTTGTACAAGGGTGTACAAGTGTGTACAAGCTTGTACAAGTGTGTACAAGCTTGTACAAGTGTGTACAAGGGTGTACAGGTTTGTACAATTTTGTACAAGTGTTTACAAGGGTGTACAAGTATGTACAAGAATGTACAAGTTTGTACAAGTGTGTACAAGTTTGTAAAAGGTTGTACATGTGTGTACAAGGGTGTACAAGTGTGTACAAGGGTGCACAAGTGTGTACAAGGGTGTACAATCGTGTACAAGCTTGTACAAGTGTGTACAAGGGTGTACAGGTTTGTACAAGGGTGTACAGGTTTGTACAAGGTTGTACAAGTGTGTACAAGGTTGTACAAGTGTGTACAAGGTTGTACAAGTGTGTACAAGGTTGTACAAGTGTACACAAGTTTGTACAAGTGTGTACAAGTTTGTACAAGTGTGTACAAGTTTGTACAAGGTTGTACAAATGTGTACAAGGGTGTACAAAAGTGTACAAGGGTGCACAAGTTTGTACAAGTGTGTACAAGTGTGTACAAGCTTGTACAAGTGTGTACAAGCTTGTACAAGTGTGTACAAGGGTGTACAGGTTTGTACAAGGTTGTACAAGTGTGTACAAGGGTGTACAAGTATGTACAAGAATGTACAATTTTGTACAAGTGTGTACAAGTTTGTAAAAGGTTGTACAAGTGTGTACAAGGGTGTACAAGTGTGTACAAGGTTGTACAAGTGTGTACAAGCTTGAACAAGTGTGTACAAGGTTGTACAAGTGTGTACAAGGTTGTACAAGTGTGTACAAGGTTGCACAAGTGTGTACAAGAGTGTACAATCGTGTACAAGCTTGTACAAGTGTGTACAAGGGTGTACAGGTTTGTACAAGGTTGTACAAGTGCGTACAAGGTTGTACAAGTGTGTACAAGGGTGTACAAGTTTGTACAAGTGTGTACAAGTTTTTACAAGTGTGTACAAGTTTGTACAAGTTTGTACAAATGTATACAAGGGTGTACAAAAGTGTACAAGAGTGCACAAGTTTGTACAAGGGTGTACAAGTGTGTACAAGCTTGTACAAGTGTGTACAAGCTTGTACAAGTGTGTACAAGGGTGTACAGGTTTGTACAATTTTGTACAAGTGTTTACAAGGGTGTACAAGTATGTACAAGAATGTACAAGTTTGTACAAGTGTGTACAAGTTTGTAAAAGGTTGTACATGTGTGTACAAGGGTGTACAAGTGTGTACAAGGGTGCACAAATGTATACAAGGATGTAAAAGTTTGTACAAGTGTGTACAAGTTTGTACAAGGTTGTACAAGTGTGTACAAGGGTGTACAGGTTTGTACAAGGTTGTACAAGTGTGTACAAGGGTGTACAAATGTATACAAGGATGTAAAAGTTTGTACAAGTGTGTACAAGTTTGTACAAGGTTGTACAAGTAAGTACAAGTTTGTACAAGAATGTACAAGTGTGTACAAGGTTGTACAAGTGTGTACAAGCTTGTACAAGTGTGTACAAGGTTGTACAAGTGTGTACAAGGTTCCTCTAAATAACAAGACATCCCTCTAAATAACAAGACATCCCACTAAATAACAAGACGTCCCTCTAAATAACAAGACATCCCTCCAAATAACAAGATATCCCTCTAAATAACAAGACATTCCTCCAAATAACAAGACTTCCCTCCAAATAAGAAGACATCCCTCTAAATAACAAGACATCCCTTTAAATAACAAGACATCCCTCTAAATACCAAGACATCCCTCTAAATATTAAGACATCCCTCCAAATAACAAGACAACCCTTTAAAAAACAAGACATCCCTCTAAATAACAAGACATCCCTCTAAATAACAAGACATCCCTCTAAATATTAAGACATCCCTTCAAATAACAAGACATCCCTCTAAATATTAAGACATCCCTTTAAAGCACAAGTGTGTACAAGGGTGTACAATCGTGTACAAGCTTGTACAAGTGTGTACAAGGGTGTACAGGTTTGTACAAGGTTGTACAAGTGTGTACAAGGGTGTACAAATGTATACAAGGATGTAAAAGTTTGTACAAGTGTGTACAAGTTTGTACAAGGTTGTACAAGTAAGTACAAGTTTGTACAAGAATGTACAAGTGTGTACAAGATTTTACAATTGTGTAAAAGGTTGTACAAGTGTTTACAAGGTTGTACAAGTGTGTACAAGGTTGTACAAGTGTGTACAAGGATGTTCAAGTGTGTACATGTTTGTACAAGTGTGTTTAAGTTTGTACAAGGTTGTACAAATGTGTACAAGGGTGTACAAAAGTGTTCAAGGGTGCACAAGTTTGTACAAGGGTGTACAAGTGTGTACAAGCTTGTACAAGTATGTACAAGCTTGTACAAGTGTGTACAAGCTTGTACAAGTGTGTACAAGCTTGTACAAGTGTGTACAAGCTTGTACAAGTGTGTACAAGGGTGTACAGGTTTGTACAAGGTTGTACAAGTGTGTACAAGGGTGTACAAGTATGTACAAGAATGTAAAATTTTGTACAAGTGTGTACAAGGGTGTACAAGTGTGTACAAGGTTGTAAAAGTGTGTACAAGGTTTTACAATTGTGTACAAGGTTGTACAAGTGTGTACAAGGTTGTACAAGTGTGTACGAGGTTGTACAAGTGTGTACGAGGTTGTACAAGTGTGTACAAGGTTGTACAAGTGTGTACAAGGTTGTACAAGTGTGTACAAGGTTGTACAAGTGTACACAAGTTTGTACAAGTGTGTACAAGGGTGTACAAGTGTGTACAAGGTTGTAAAAGTGTGTACAAGGTTTTACAATTGTGTACAAGGTTGTACAAGTGTGTACAAGGTTGTACAAGTGTGTACGAGGTTGTACAAGTGTGTACAAGGTAGTACAAGTGTGTACAAGGTTGTACAAGTGTGTACAAGGTTGTACAAGTGTACACAAGTTTGTACAAGTGTGTACAAGTTTGTACAAGTGTGTACAAGTTTGTACAAGGTTGTACAAATGTGTACAAGGGTGTACAAAAGTGTACAAGGGTGCACAAGTTTGTACAAGGGTGTACAAGTGTGTACAAGCGTGTACAAGTGTGTACAAGCTTGTACAAGTGTGTACAAGGGTGTACAGGTTTGTACAAGGTTGTACAAGTGTGTACAAGGGTGTACAAGTATGTACAAGAATGTACAATTTTGTACAAGTGTGTACAAGTTTGTAAAAGGTTGTACAAATGTGTACAAGGGTGTACAAGTGTGTACAAGGTTGTACAAGTGTGTACAAGCTTGAACAAGTGTGTACAAGGTTGTACAAGTGTGTACAAGGTTGTACAAGTGTGTACAAGGTTGCACACGTGTGTACAAGAGTGTACAATCGTGTACAAGCTTGTACAAGTGTGTACAAGGGTGTACAGGTTTGTACAAGGTTGTACAAGTGTGTACAAGGTTGTACAAGTGTGTACAAGGGTGTACAAGTTTGTACAAGTGTGTACAAGTTTGTACAAGTTTGTACAAATGTATACAAGTTTGTACAAATGTATACAAGGGTGTACAAAAGTGTACAAGGGTGCACAAGTTTGTACAAGGGTGTACAAGTGTGTACAAGCTTGTACAAGTGTGTACAAGCTTGTACAAGTGTGTACAAGGGTGTACAGGTTTGTACAATTTTGTACAAGTGTTTACAAGGGTGTACAAGTATGTACAAGAATGTACAAGTTTGTACAAGTGTGTACAAGTTTGTAAAAGGTTGTACATGTGTGTACAAGGGTGTACAAGTGTGTACAAGGGTGCACAAGTGTGTACAAGGGTGTACAATCGTGTACAAGCTTGTACAAGTGTGTACAAGGGTGTACAGGTTTGTACAAGGTTGTACAAGTGTGTACAAGGGTGTACAAATGTATACAAGGATGTAAAAGTTTGTACAAGTGTGTACAAGTTTGTACAAGGTTGTACAAGTAAGTACAAGTTTGTACAAGAATGTACAAGTGTGTACAAGGTTTTACAATTGTGTAAAAGGTTGTACAAGTGTGTACAAGGTTGTACAAGTGTGTACAAGCTTGTACAAGTGTGTACAAGGTTGTACAAGTGTGTACAAGGTTGTACAAGTGTGTACAAGCTTGTACAAGTGTGTACAAGGTTGTACACGTGTGTACAAGGTTGTTCAAGTGTGTACATGTTTGTACAAGTGTGTTTAAGTTTGTACAAGGTTGTACAAATGTGTACAAGGGTGTACAAAAGTGTTCAAGGGTGCACAAGTTTGTACAAGGGTGTACAAGTGTGTACAAGCTTGTACAAGTGTGTACAAGCTTGTACAAGTGTGTACAAGCTTGTACAAGTGTGTACAAGGGTGTACAGGTTTGTACAAGGTTGTACAAGTGTGTACAAGGGTGTACAAGTATGTACAAGAATGTAAAATTTTGTACAAGTGTGTACAAGGGTGTACAAGTGTGTACAAGGTTGTACAAGTGTGTACAAGGTTTTACAATTGTGTACAAGGTTGTACAAGTGTGTACAAGGTTGTACAAGTGTGTACGAGGTTGTACAAGTGTGTACAAGGTTGTACAAGTGTGTACAAGGTTGTACAAGTGTGTACAAGGTTTTACAAGTGTACACAAGTTTGTACAAGTGTGTACAAGTTTGTACAAGTGTGTACAAGTTTGTACAAGGTTGTACAAATGTGTACAAGGGTGTACAAAAGTGTACAAGGGTGCACAAGTTTGTACAAGGGTGTACAAGTGTGTACAAGCTTGTACAAGTGTGTACAAGGGTGTACAGGTTTGTACAAGGTTGTACAAGTGTGTACAAGGGTGTACAAGTATGTACAAGAATGTACAATTTTGTACAAGTGTGTACAAGTTTGTAAAAGGTTGTACAAGTGTGTACAAGGGTGTACAAGTGTGTACAAGGTTGTACAAGTGTGTACAAGCTTGAACAAGTGTGTACAAGGTTGTACAAGTGTGTACAAGGTTGTACAAGTGTGTACAAGGTTGCACAAGTGTGTACAAGTGTGTACAATCGTGTACAAGCTTGTACAAGTGTGTACAAGGGTGTACAGGTTTGTACAAGGTTGTACAAGTGTGTACAAGGTTGTACAAGTGTGTACAAGGGTGTACAAGTTTGTACAAGTGTGTACAAGTTTGTACAAATGTGTACAAGTTTGTAAAAGTTTGTACAAATGTATACAAGGGTGTACAAAAGTGTACAAGGGTGCACAAGTTTGTACAAGGGTGTACAAGTGTGTACAAGCTTGTACAAGTGTGTACAAGCTTGTACAAGTGTGTACAAGGGTGTACAGGTTTGTACAATTTTGTACAAGTGTTTACAAGGGTGTACAAGTATGTACAAGAATGTACAAGTTTGTACAAGTGTGTACAAGTTTGTAAAAGATTGTACATGTGTGTACAAGGGTGTACAAGTGTGTACAAGGGTGCACAAGTGTGTACAAGGGTGTACAATCGTGTACAAGCTTGTACAAGTGTGTACAAGGGTGTACAGGTTTGTACAAGGTTGTACAAGTGTGTACAAGGGTGTACAAATGTATACAAGGATGTAAAAGTTTGTACAAGTGTGTACAAGTTTGTACAAGGTTGTACAAGTAAGTACAAGTTTGTACAAGAATGTACAAGTGTGTACAAGGTTTTACAATTGTGTAAAAGGTTGTACAAGTGTGTACAAGGTTGTACAAGTGTGTACAAGCTTGTACAAGTGTGTACAAGGTTGTACAAGTGTGTACAAGGTTGTACAAGTGTGTACAAGCTTGTACAAGTGTGTACTTGTACAACCTTGTACAAACCTGTACACCCTTGTACACACTTGTACAAGCTTGTACACACTTGTACAAGCTTGTACACACTTGTACACCCTTGTACAAACTTGTGCACCCTTGAACACTTTTGTACACCCTTGTACACATTTGTACAACCTTGTACAAACTTAAACACACTTGTACAAACATGTACACACTTGAACAACCTTGTACACACTTGTACAAACCTTGTACACACTTGTACAAGCTTGTACACACTTGTACAACCTTGTACACACTTGTACAACCTTGTACACACTTGTACAAGCTTGTACACACTTGTACAACCTTGTACACACTTGTACAACCTTGTACAAACCTGTACACCCTTGTACACACTTGTACAAGCTTGTACACGATTGTACACCCTTGTACACACTTGTGCACCCTTGTACACACTTGTACACCCTTGTACACACTTGTACAACCTTTTACAAACTTGTACACACTTGTACAAACTTGTACATTCTTGTACATACTTGTACACCCTTGTAAACACTTGTACAACCTTGTACAAACCTGTACACCCTTGTACACACTTGTACAAGCTTGTACACACTTGTACAAGCTTGTACACACTTGTACACCCTTGTACAAACTTGTGCACCCTTGTACACTTTTGTACACCCTTGTATACATTTGTACAAACTTGTACAAACTTGTACACACTTGTACAAACTTGTACACACTTGTACAAACTTGTACACCCTTGTACACACTTGTACAACCTTGTACACACTTGTACAACCTTGTACACACTTGTACAACCTTGTACAAACCTGTACACCCTTGTACACACTTGTACAAGCTTGTACACGATTGTACACTCTTGTACACACTTGTGCAACCTTGTACACACTTGTACATCCTTGTACACACTTGTACAACCTTGTACACACTTGTTCAAGCTTGTACACACTTGTACAACCTTGTACACACTTGTACACCCTTGTACACACTTGTACAACCTTTTACAAACTTGTACACACTTGTACAAAATTGTACATTCTTGTACATACTTGTACACCCTTGTACACACTTGTACACCCTTGTACAAACTTGTGCACCCTTGTACACTTTTGTACACCCTTGTACACATTTGTACAAACTTATACAAACTTGTACACACTTGTACAAACTTGTACACACTTGTACAAACTTGTGTACACTTGTACAACCTTGTACACACTTGTACAACCTTGTACACACTTGTACAACCTTGTAAACACTTGTACAACCTTGTACACACTTGTACAACCTTGTACACACTTGTACAACCTTGTACACAATTGTAAAACCTTGTACACACGTGTACAACCTTGTACAAACTTGTACACACTTGTACAACCTTGTACACACTTGTACAACCTTGTACACACTTGTCCAACCTCGTACACACTTGTACAACCTTGTACACACTTGTACAACCTTGTACACAATTGTAAAACCTTGTACACACTTGTACAACCTTGTACACACTTGTACACCCTTGTACACACTTGTACACCCTTGTACACACTTGTACAAAATTTTACATTCTTGTACATACTTGTACACCCTTGTACACACTTGTACAACCTTGTACAAACCTGTACACCCTTGTACACACTTGTACAAGCTTGTACACACTTGTACACCCTTGTACAAACTTGTGCACCCTTGAACACTTTTGTACACCCTTGTACACATTTGTACAACCTTGTACAAACTTAAACACACTTGTACAAACATGTACACACTTGAACAACCTTGTACACACTTGTACAACCTTGTACACACTTGTACAAGCTTGTATACACTTGTACAACCTTGTACACACTTGTACAACCTTGTACACACTTGTACAAGCTTGTACACACTTGTACAACCTTGTACACACTTGTACAACCTTTTACACAATTGTAAAACCTTGTACACACTTGTACATTCTTGTACAAACTTGTACTTACTTGTACAACCTTGTACAAACTTGTACACACTTGTACAAACTTTTACATCCTTGTATACATTTGTACACCCTTGTACACACTTGTACAACCTTGTACAAACCTGTACACCCTTGTACACACTTGTACAAGCTTGTACACGATTGTACACCCTTGTACACACTTGTGCACCCTTGAACACTTTTGTACACCCTTGTACACATTTGTACAACCTTGTACAAACTTAAACACACTTGTACAAACATGTACACACTTGAACAACCTTGTACACACTTGTACAACCTTGTACACACTTGTACAAGCTTGTACACACTTGTACAACCTTGTACACACTTGTACAACCTTGTACACACTTGTACAAGCTTGTACACACTTGTACAACCTTGTACACACTTGTACAACCTTTTACACAATTGTAAAACCTTGTACACACTTGTACATTCTTGTACAAACTTGTACTTACTTGTACAACCTTGTACAAACTTGTACACACTTGTACAAACTTTTACATCCTTGTATACATTTGTACACCCTTGTACACACTTGTACAACCTTGTACAAACCTGTACACCCTTGTACACACTTGTACAAGCTTGTACACGATTGTACACCCTTGTACACACTTGTGCACCCTTGTACACACTTGTACACCCTTGTACACACATGTACAACCTTTTACAAACTTGTACACACTTGTACAAACTTGTACATTCTTGTACATACTTGTACACCCTTGTAAACACTTGTACAAAATTGTACAAACCTGTACACCCTTGTACACACTTGTACAAGCTTGTACACACTTGTACAAGCTTGTACACACTTGTACACCCTTGTACAAACTTGTGCACCCTTGTACACTTTTGTACACCCTTGTATAATTTGTACAAACTTGTACAAACTTGTACACACTTGTACAAACTTGTACACACTTGTACAAACTTGTACACCCTTGTACACACTTGTACAACCTTGTACACACTTGTACAACCTTGTACAAACCTGTACACCCTTGTACACACTTGTACAAGCTTGTACACGATTGTACACTCTTGTACTCACTTGTGCAACCTTGTACACACTTGTACAACCTTGTACACACTTGTACAACCTTGTACAAACCTGTACACCCTTGTACACACTTGTACAAGCTTGTACACACTTGTACAAGCTTGTACACACTTGTACAAGCTTGTACACACTTGTACACCCTTGTACAAACTTGTGCACCCTTGAACACTTTTGTACACCCTTGTACACATTTGTACAACCTTGTACAAACTTAAACACACTTGTACAAACATGTACACACTTGAACAACCTCGTACACACTTGTACAACCTTGTACACACTTGTACAACCTTGTACACAATTGTAAAACCTTGTACACACTTGTACAACCTTGTACACACTTGTACACCCTTGTACACACTTGTACAACCTTGTACAAACCTGTACACCCTTGTACACACTTGTACAAGCTTGTACACGATTGTACACCCTTGTACACACTTGTGCACCCTTGAACACTTTTGTACACCCTTGTACACATTTGTACAACCTTGTACACACATGTACAACCTTTTACAAACTTGTACACACTTGTACAAACTTGTACATTCTTGTACATACTTGTACACCCTTGTAAACACTTGTACACACTTGTACATTCTTGTACAAACTTGTACTTACTTGTACAACCTTGTACAAATTTGTACACACTTGTACAAACTTTTACATCCTTGTATACATTTGTACACCCTTGTACACACTTGTACAACCTTGTACAAACCTGTACACCCTTGTACACACTTGTACAACCTTGTACAAACCTGTACACCCTTGTACACACTTGTACAAGCTTGTACACGATTGTACACCCTTGTACACACTTGTGCACCCTTTTACACACTTGTACACCCTTGTACACACATGTACAACCTTTTACAAACTTGTACACACTTGTACAAGCTTGTACACACTTGTACACCCTTGTACAAACTTGTGCACCCTTGTACACTTTTGTACACCCTTGTATACATTTGTACAAACTTGTACAAACTTGTACACACTTGTACAAACTTGTACACACTTGTACAAACTTGTACACCCTTGTACACACTTGTACAACCTTGTACACACTTGTACAACCTTGTACAAACCTGTACACCCTTGTACACACTTGTACAAGCTTGTACACGATTGTACACTCTTGTACTCACTTGTGCAACCTTGTACACACTTGTACAACCTTGTACACACTTGTACAACCTTGTACAAACCTGTACACCCTTGTACACATTTGTACAAGCTTGTACACACTTGTACAAGCTTGTACACACTTGTACAAGCTTTTACACACTTGTACACCCTTGTACAAACTTGTGCACCCTTGAACACTTTTGTACACCCTTGTACACATTTGTACAACCTTGTACAAACTTAAACACACTTGTACAAACATGTACACACTTGAACAACCTTGTACACACTTGTACAACCTTGTACACACTTGTACAAGCTTGTACACACTTGTACAACCTTGTACACACTTGTACAACCTTGTACACACTTGTACAAGCTTGTACACACTTGTACAACCTTGTACACACTTGTACAACCTTTTACACAATTGTAAAACCTTGTACACACTTGTACATTCTTGTACAAACTTGTACTTACTTGTACAACCTTGTACAAACTTGTACACACTTGTACAAACTTTTACATCCTTGTATACATTTGTACACCCTTGTACACACTTGTACAACCTTGTACAAACCTGTACACCCTTGTACACACTTGTACAAGCTTGTACACGATTGTACACCCTTGTACACACTTGTGCACCCTTGTACACACTTGTACACCCTTGTACACACATGTACAACCTTTTACAAACTTGTACACACTTGTACAAACTTGTACATTCTTGTACATACTTGTACACCCTTGTAAACACTTGTACAAAATTGTACAAACCTGTACACCCTTGTACACACTTGTACAAGCTTGTACACACTTGTACAAGCTTGTACACACTTGTACACCCTTGTACAAACTTGTGCACCCTTGTACACTTTTGTACACCCTTGTATAATTTGTACAAACTTGTACAAACTTGTACACACTTGTACAAACTTGTACACACTTGTACAAACTTGTACACCCTTGTACACACTTGTACAACCTTGTACACACTTGTACAACCTTGTACAAACCTGTACACCCTTGTACACACTTGTACAAGCTTGTACACGATTGTACACTCTTGTACTCACTTGTGCAACCTTGTACACACTTGTACAACCTTGTACACACTTGTACAACCTTGTACAAACCTGTACACCCTTGTACACACTTGTACAAGCTTGTACACACTTGTACACCCTTGTACAAACTTGTGCACCCTTGAACACTTTTGTACACCCTTGTACACATTTGTACAACCTTGTACAAACTTAAACACACTTGTACAAACATGTACACACTTGAACAACCTCGTACACACTTGTACAACCTTGTACACACTTGTACAACCTTGTACACAATTGTAAAACCTTGTACACACTTGTACAACCTTGTACACACTTGTACACCCTTGTACACACTTGTACAACCTTGTACAAACCTGTACACCCTTGTACACACTTGTACAAGCTTGTACACGATTGTACACCCTTGTACACACTTGTGCACCCTTGAACACTTTTGTACACCCTTGTACACATTTGTACAACCTTGTACACACATGTACAACCTTTTACAAACTTGTACACACTTGTACAAACTTGTACATTCTTGTACATACTTGTACACCCTTGTAAACACTTGTACACACTTGTACATTCTTGTACAAACTTGTACTTACTTGTACAACCTTGTACAAATTTGTACACACTTGTACAAACTTTTACATCCTTGTATACATTTGTACACCCTTGTACACACTTGTACAACCTTGTACAAACCTGTACACCCTTGTACACACTTGTACAACCTTGTACAAACCTGTACACCCTTGTACACACTTGTACAAGCTTGTACACGATTGTACACCCTTGTACACACTTGTGCACCCTTTTACACACTTGTACACCCTTGTACACACATGTACAACCTTTTACAAACTTGTACACACTTGTACAAGCTTGTACACACTTGTACACCCTTGTACAAACTTGTGCACCCTTGTACACTTTTGTACACCCTTGTATACATTTGTACAAACTTGTACAAACTTGTACACACTTGTACAAACTTGTACACACTTGTACAAACTTGTACACCCTTGTACACACTTGTACAACCTTGTACACACTTGTACAACCTTGTACAAACCTGTACACCCTTGTACACACTTGTACAAGCTTGTACACGATTGTACACTCTTGTACTCACTTGTGCAACCTTGTACACACTTGTACAACCTTGTACACACTTGTACAACCTTGTACAAACCTGTACACCCTTGTACACATTTGTACAAGCTTGTACACACTTGTACAAGCTTGTACACACTTGTACAAGCTTTTACACACTTGTACACCCTTGTACAAACTTGTGCACCCTTGAACACTTTTGTACACCCTTGTACACATTTGTACAACCTTGTACAAACTTAAACACACTTGTACAAACATGTACACACTTGAACAACCTTGTACACACTTGTACAACCTTGTACACACTTGTACAAGCTTGTACACACTTGTACAACCTGGTCCACACTTGTTCAAGCTTGTACACACTTGTACAACCTTGTACACACTTGTACAACCTTGTACACACTTGTTCAACCTTTTACACAATTGTAAAACCTTGTACACACTTGTACATTCTTGTACAAACTTGTACTTACTTGTACAACCTTGTACAAACTTGTACACACTTGTACAAACTTTTACATCCTTGTATACATTTGTACACCCTTGTACACACTTGTACAACCTTTTACACAATTGTAAAACCTTGTACACACTTGTACATTCTTGTACAAACTTGTACTTACTTGTACAACCTTGTACAAACTTGTACACACTTGTACAAACTTTTACATCCTTGTATACATTTGTACACCCTTGTACACACTTGTACAACCTTGTACAAACCTGTACACCCTTGTACACACTTGTACAAGCTTGTACACGATTGTACACCCTTGTACACACTTGTGCACCCTTGTACACACTTGTACACCCTTGTACACACATGTACAACCTTTTACAAACTTGTACACACTTGTACAAACTTGTACATTCTTGTACATACTTGTACACCCTTGTAAACACTTGTACAAAATTGTACAAACCTGTACACCCTTGTACACACTTGTACAAACTTGTACACACTTGTACAAGCTTGTACACACTTGTACACCCTTGTACAAACTTGTGCACTCTTGTACACTTTTGTACACCCTTGTATACATTTGTACAAACTTGTACAAACTTGTACACACTTGTACAAACTTGTACACACTTGTACAAACTTGTACACCCTTGTACACACTTGTACAACCTTGTACACACTTGTACAACCTTGTACAAACCTGTACACCCTTGTACACACTTGTACAAGCTTGTACACGATTGTACACTCTTGTACTCACTTGTGCAACCTTGTACACACTTGTACAACCTTGTACACACTTGTACAACCTTGTACAAACCTGTACACCCTTGTACACACTTGTACAAGCTTGTACACACTTGTACAAGCTTGTACACACTTGTACACCCTTGTACACACTTGTACAAGCTTGTACACACTTGTACAAGCTTGTACACACTTGTACAAGCTTGTACACACTTGTACACCCTTGTACAAACTTGTGCACCCTTGAACACTTTTGTACACCCTTGTACACATTTGTACAACCTTGTACAAACTTAAACACACTTGTACAAACATGTACACCACTTGTACAACCTTGTCCACACTTGTACAACCTTGTACACACTTGTACAAGCTTGTATACACTTGTACAACCTTGTACATACTTGTACAACCTTTTACACAATTGTAAAACCTTGTACACACTTGTACATTCTTGTACAAACTTGTACTTACTTGTACAACCTTGTACAAACTTGTACACACTTGTACAAACTTTTACATCCTTGTATACATTTGTACACCCTTGTACACACTTGTACAACCTTGTACAAACCTGTACACCCTTGTACACACTTGTACAAGCTTGTACACGATTGTACACCCTTGTACACACTTGTGCACCCTTGTACACACTTGTACACCCTTGTACACACATGTACAACCTTTTACAAACTTGTACACACTTGTACAAACTTGTACATTCTTGTACATACTTGTACACCCTTGTAAACACTTGTACAAAATTGTACAAACCTGTACACCCTTGTACACACTTGTACAAGCTTGTACACACTTGTACAAGCTTGTACACACTTGTACACCCTTGTACAAACTTGTGCACCCTTGTACACTTTTGTACACCCTTGTATACATTTGTACAAACTTGTACAAACTTGTACACACTTGTACAAACTTGTACACACTTGTACAAACTTGTACACCCTTGTACACACTTGTACAACCTTGTACACACTTGTACAACCTTGTACAAACCTGTACACCCTTGTACACACTTGTACAAGCTTGTACACGATTGTACACTCTTGTACACACTTGTGCAACCTTGTACACACTTGTACAACCTTGTACACACTTGTACAACCTTGTACACACTTGTTCAAGCTTGTACACACTTGTACAACCTTGTACACACTTGTACACCCTTGTACACACTTGTACAACCTTTTACAAACTTGTACACACTTGTACAAAATTGTACATTCTTGTACATACTTGTACACCCTTGTACACACTTGTACAACCTTGTACAAACCTGTACACCCTTGTACACACTTGTACAAGCTTGTACACACTTGTACAAGCTTGTACACACTTGTACACCCTTGTACAAACTTGTGCACCCTTGTACACTTTTGTACACCCTTGTACACATTTGTACAACCTTTTACAAACTTGTACACACTTGTACAAACTTGTACACACTTGTACAAACTTGTGTACACTTGTACAACCTTGTACACACTTGTACAAACTTGTGTACACTTGTACAACCTTGTACACACTTGTACAACCTTGTACACACTTGTACAACCTTGTACACACTTGTACAACCTTGTACACACTTGTACAACCTCGTACACACTTGTACAACCTTGTACACACTTGTACAACCTTGTACACAATTGTAAAACCTTGTACACACTTTTACAACCTTGTACACACTTGTACACCCTTGTACACACTTGTACAAAATTTTACATTCTTGTACATTCTTAGCGGAATGTCTTAAGGGATGTCTTGTTTTTTAGAGGGTTGTCTTGTAATTTAGATGGGATGTCTTGTTATTTAGAGGGATGTCTTGTTATTTACAGGTATGTCTTGCTATTTAGAGGGATGTCTTTTTATTTGGAGGGATGTCTTGTTATTTAGAGGGATGTCTTGTTATTTAGAGGAATGTCTTGTTATTTAAAAGGGATGTCTTGTTATTTAGAGGGATGTCTTGTTATTTAGTGGGATGTCTTGTTATTTAGAGGGATGTCTTGTTATTTAGAGAGATGTCTTGTTATTTAAAGGGATGTCTTAATATTTAGAGGGATGTCTTAATATTTAGCGGAATGTCTTGTTTATTAGAGGGATGTCTTGCTATTTAGAGGGATGTCTTTTTATTTGGAGGGATGTCTTGTTATTTAGAGGGATGTCTTGTTATTTAGAGGAATGTCTTGTTATTTAAAAGGGATGTCTTGTTATTTAGAGGGATGTCTTGTTATTTAGTGGGATGTCTTGTTATTTAGAGGGATGTCTTGTTATTTAGAGAGATGTCTTGTTATTTAAAGGGATGTCTTAATATTTAGAGGGATGTCTTGTTATTTAGAGGGATGTCTTAATATTTAGAGGGATGTCTTGTTATTTGAAGGGATGTCTTAATATTTAGAGGGATGTCTTGTTATTTAGAGGGATGTCTTGTTATTTAGAGGGATGTCTTGTTATTTAGAGGGATGTCTTGTTTTTTAAAGGGTTGTCTTGTTATTTGGAGGGATGTCTTAATATTTAGAGGGATGTCTTGGTATTTAGAGGGATGTCTTGTTATTTAGAGGGATGTCTTAATATTTAGCGGAATGTCTTAAGGGATGTCTTGTTTTTTAGAGGGTTGTCTTGTAATTTAGATGGGATGTCTTGTTATTTAGAGGGATGTCTTGTTATTTACAGGTATGTCTTGTTATTTAGAGGGATGTCTTAATATTTAGAGGAATGTCTTGTTATATAGATGGATGTCTTGTTATTTAGAGGGATGTCTTGATATTTAGAGGGATGTCTTGTTTTTAGAGAGATGTCTTGTTATTTAGAGGGTTTTTTTGTTTTTTAGAGGGTTTTCTTGTTATTTGGAGGGATGTCTTGTTATTTAGATTGATGTCTTAATATTTAGAGGGATGTCTTTTTATTTGGAGGGATGTCTTGTTATTTAGAGGGATGTCTTGTTATTTAGAGGAATGTCTTGTTATTTAAAAGGGATGTCTTGTTATTTAGAGGGATGTCTTGTTATTTAGAGGGATGTCTTGTTATTTAGAGGGATGTCTTGTTATTTAGAGGGATGTCTTGTTATTTAGAGGGATGTCTTGTTATTTGAAGGGATGTCTTAATATTTAGAGAGATGTCTTGTTATTTAGAGGGATGTCTTGTTATTTAGAGGGATGTCTTGTTATTTAGAGGGGTGTCTTCATATTTGGAGGGATGTCTTCATATTTGGAGGGATGTCTTGTTATTTAGAGGGATGTCTTGTTATTTGGAGGGATGCTTGTTATTAAGAGGGATGTCTTATAATTTAGAGGGATGTCTTGTTATTTGGAGGTATGTCTTGTTATTTAGAGGGATGTCTTGTTATTTAGAGGGATGTCTTGGTATTTGGAGGGATGTCTAGTTATTTAGAGGGATGTCTTTTTATTTAGAGGGATGTCTTGTTATTTAGAGGGATGTCTTGGTATTTGGAGGGATGTCTAGTTATTTAGAGGGATGTCTTTTTATTTAGAGGGATGTCTTGTTATTTAGAGGGATGTCTTGTTATTTAGAGGGATGTCTTGTTATTTGAAGGGATGTCTTAATATTTAGAGGGATGTCTTGCTATTTTGAGGGATTTCTTGTTATTTGGAGGGATGTCTTGTTATTTAGAGGGATGTCTTGTTATTTAGAGGAATGTCTTGTTATTTAAAAGGGATGTCTTGTTATTTAGAGGGATGTCTTGTTATTTAGTGGGATGTCTTGTTATTTAGACACTAAATAACAAGACGTCCCTCTAAATAACAAAACATCCCTTTTAAATAACAAGACATTCCTCTAAATAACAAGACATCCCTCTAAATAACAAGACATCCCTCCAAATAAAAAGACATCCCTCTAAATAGCAAGACATCCCTCTAAATAACAAGACATCCCTCCAAATAACAAGATATCCCACTAAATAACAAGACATTCCTCCAAATAACAAGACTTCCCTCCAAATAAGAAGACATCCTTCTAAATAACAAGACATCCCTCTAAATAACAAGACATCCCTCTAAATACCAAGACATCCCTCCAAATAACAAGACAACCCTTTAAAAAACAAGACATCCCTCTAAATAACAAGACATCCCTCTAAATAACAAGACATCCCTCTAAATATTAAGACATCCCTTCAAATAACAAGACATCCCTCTAAATATTAAGACATCCCTCTAAATAACAAGACATCCCTCTAAATATTAAGACATCCCTTTAAATAACAAGACATCTCTCTAAATAACAAGACATCCCTCTAAATAACAAGACATCCCTCTAAATATTAAGACATCCCTCCAAATAACAAGACATCCCTCTAAATATTAAGACATCCCTCCAAATAACAAGACATCCCTCTAAATATTAAGACATCCCTTTAAATAACAAGACATCTCTCTAAATAACAAGACATCCCTCTAAATAACAAGACATCCCACTAAATAACAAGACATTCCTCTAAATAACAAGACATCCCTCTAAATAACAAGACATCCCTCCAAATAACAAGAAATCCCTCAAAATAGCAAGACATCCCTCTAAATATTAAGACATCCCTTCAAATAACAAGACATCCCTCTAAATAACAAGACATCCCTCTAAATAACAAGACATCCCTCTAAATAAAAAGACATCCCTCTAAATAACTAGACATCCCTCCAAATACCAAGACATCCCTCTAAATAACAAGACATCCCTCTAAATAAAAAGACATCCCTCTAAATAACTAGACATCCCTCCAAATACCAAGACATCCCTCTAAATAACAAGACATCCCTCTAAATAACAAGACATACCTCCAAATAACAAGACATCCCTCTAAATTATAAGACATCCCTCTTAATAACAAGCATCCCTCCAAATAACAAGACATCCCTCTAAATAACAAGACATCCCTCCAAATATGAAGACATCCTTCCAAATATGAAGACATCCCTCTAAATAACAAGACATCCCTCTAAATAACAAGACATCTCTCTAAATATTAAGACATCCCTTCAAATAACATGACATCCCTCTAAATAACAAGACATCCCTCTAAATAACAAGACATCCCTCTAAATAACAAGACATCCCTCTAAATAACAAGACAACCCTTTAAAAAACAAGACATCCCTCTAAATAACAAGACATCCCTCTAAATAACAAGACATCCCTCTAAATATTAAGACATCCCTTCAAATAACAAGACATCCCTCTAAATATTAAGACATCCCTCTAAATAACAAGACATCCCTCTAAATATTAAGACATCCCTTTAAATAACAAGGCATCTCTCTAAATAACAAGACATCCCTCTAAATAACAAGACATCCCTCTAAATATTAAGACATCCCTCCAAATAACAAGACATCCCTCTAAATATTAAGACATCCCTCCAAATAACAAGACATCCCTCTAAATATTAAGACATCCCTTTAAATAACAAGACATCTCTCTAAATAACAAGACATCCCTCTAAATAACAAGACATCCCACTAAATAACAAGACATTCCTCTAAATAACAAGACATCCCTCTAAATAACAAGACATCCCTCCAAATAACAAGAAATCCCTCAAAATAGCAAGACATCCCTCTAAATATTAAGACATCCCTTCAAATAACAAGACATCCCTCTAAATAACAAGACATCCCTCTAAATAACAAGACATCCCTCTAAATAAAAAGACATCCCTCTAAATAACTAGACATCCCTCCAAATACCAAGACATCCCTCTAAATAACAAGACATCCCTCTAAATAAAAAGACATCCCTCTAAATAACTAGACATCCCTCCAAATACCAAGACATCCCTCTAAATAACAAGACATCCCTCTAAATAACAAGACATACCTCCAAATAACAAGACATCCCTCTAAATTATAAGACATCCCTCTTAATAACAAGCATCCCTCCAAATAACAAGACATCCCTCTAAATAACAAGACATCCCTCCAAATATGAAGACATCCTTTCAAATATGAAGACATCCCTCTAAATAACAAGACATCCCTCTAAATAACAAGACATCTCTCTAAATATTAAGACATCCCTTCAAATAACATGACATCCCTCTAAATAACAAGACATCCCTCTAAATAACAAGACATCCCTCTAAATAACAAGACATCCCTCTAAATAACAAGACATCCCTCTAAAAAACAAGACATCCCTCTAAATATTAAGACATCAATCTAAATAACAAGACATCCCTCCAAATAACAAGACAACCCTCTAAAAAACAAAAAAAACCCTCTAAATAACAAGACATCCCTCTAAATAACAAGACATCCCACTAAAAAACAAGACATCCCTCTAAATATTAAGACATCCCTCTAAATAACAAGACATCCCTCCAAATATTAAGACATCCCTCTAAATAACAAGACATCCCTCTAAATAACAAGACATCCCTCTAATAAACTAGACATTCCGCTAAATATTAAGACATCCCTCTAAATAACAAGACATCCCTCCAAATACCAAGACATCCCTCTAAATATTAAGACATCCCTCCAAATAACAAGAAAACCCTTTAAAAAACAAGACATCCCTCTAAATAACAAGACATCCCTCTAAATAACAAGACATCCCTCTAAATATTAAGACATCCCTCCAAATAACAAGACATCCCTCTAAATATTAAGACATCCCTCTAAATAACAAGACATCCCTCTAAATATTAAGACATCCCTTTAAATAACAAGACATCTCTCTAAATAACAAGACATCCCTCTAAATAACAAGACATCCCACTAAATAACAAGACGTCCCTCTAAATAACAAGACATCCCTTTTAAATAACAAGACATTCCTCTAAATAACAAGACATCCCTCTAAATAACAAGACATCCCTCCAAATAAAAAGACATCCCTCTAAATAGCAAGACATCCCTCTAAATAACAAGACATCCCTCCAAATAACAAGATATCCCTCTAAATAACAAGACATTCCTCCAAATAACAAGACTTCCCTCCAAATAAGAAGACATCCCTCTAAATAACAAGACATCCGACTAAAAAACAAGACATCCCTCTAAATATTAAAACATCCCTCTAAATAACAAGACATCCCTCCAAATATTAAGACATCCCTCTAAATAACAAGACATCCCTCTAAATAACAAGACATCCCTCTAATAAACTAGACATTCCGCTAAATATTAAGACATCCCTCTAAATAACAAGACATCCCTCCAAATATGAAGACATCCCTCTAAATAACAAGACATCCCTCTAAATAACAAGACATCCCTCTAAATAACAAGACATCTCTCTAAATATTAAGACATCCCTTCAAATAACAAGACATCCCTCTAAATAACAAGACATCCCTCTAAATAACAAGACATCCCTCTAAATAACAAGACATCCCTCTAAATAACAAGACATCCCTCTAAAAAACAAGACATCCCTCTAAATATTAAGACATCAATCTAAATAACAAGACATCCCTCCAAATAACAAGACAACCCTCTAAAAAACAAAAAAACCCTCTAAATAACAAGACATCTCTCTAAAAAACAAGACATCCCTCTAAATATCAAGACATCCCTCTAAATAACAAGACATCCATCTATATAACAAGGCATTCCTCTAAATATTAAGACATCCGTCTAAATAACAAGACATACCTGTAAATAACAAGACATCCCTCTAAATAACAAGACATCCCATCTAAATTACAACACAACCCTCTAAAAAACAAGACATCCCTCCAAATAACAAGACAACCCTCTAAAAAACAAGACATCCCTCTAAATAACAAGACATCCCTCTAAATAACAAGACATCCCTCTAATAAACTAGACATTCCGCTAAATATTAAGACATCCCTCTAAATAACAAGACATCCCTCTAAATACCAAGACATCCCTCTAAATATTAAGACATCCCTCCAAATAACAAGACAACCCTTTAAAAAACAAGACATCCCTCTAAATAACAAGACATCCCTCTAAATAACAAGACATCCCTCTAAATACCAAGACATCCCTCCAAATAACAAGACAACCCTTTAAAAAACAAGACATCCCTCTAAATAACAAGACATCCCTCTAAATAACAAGACATCCCTCTAAATATTAAGACATCCCTTCAAATAACAAGACATCCCTCTAAATATTAAGACATCCCTCTAAATAACAAGACATCCCTCTAAATATTAAGACATCCCTTTAAATAACAAGACATCTCTCTAAATAACAAGACATCCCTCTAAATAACAAGACATCCCTCTAAATATTAAGACATCCCTCCAAATAACAAGACATCCCTCTAAATATTAAGACATCCCTCCAAATAACAAGACATCCCTCTAAATATTAAGACATCCCTTTAAATAACAAGACATCTCTCTAAATAACAAGACATCCCTCTAAATAACAAGACATCCCACTAAATAACAAGACATCCCTCTAAATAACAAGACATCCCTTTTAAATAACAAGACATTCCTCTAAATAACAAGACATCCCTCTAAATAACAAGACATCCCTCCAAATAACAAGAAATCCCTCAAAATAGCAAGACATCCCTCTAAATATTAAGACATCCCTTCAAATAACAAGACATCCCTCTAAATAACAAGACATCCCTCTAAATAACAAGACATCCCTCTAAATAAAAAGACATCCCTCTAAATAACTAGACATCCCTCCAAATACCAAGACATCCCTCTAAATAACAAGACATCCCTCTAAATAAAAAGACATCCCTCTAAATAACTAGACATCCCTCCAAATACCAAGACATCCCTCTAAATAACAAGACATCCCTCTAAATAACAAGACATACCTCCAAATAACAAGACATCCCTCTAAATTATAAGACATCCCTCTTAATAACAAGCATCCCTCCAAATAACAAGACATCCCTCTAAATAACAAGACATCCCTCCAAATATGAAGACATCCCTCCAAATATGAAGACATCCCTCTAAATAACAAGACATCCCTCTAAATAACAAGACATCTCTCTAAATATTAAGACATCCCTTCAAATAACATGACATCCCTCTAAATAACAAGACATCCCTCTAAATAACAAGACATCCCTCTAAATAACAAGACATCCCTCTAAATAACAAGACATCCCTCTAAAAAACAAGACATCCCTCTAAATATTAAGACATCAATCTAAATAACAAGACATCCCTCCAAATAACAAGACAACCCTCTAAAAAACAAAAAAACCCTCTAAATAACAAGACATCCCTCTAAATAACAAGACATCCCACTAAAAAACAAGACATCCCTCTAAATAACAAGACATCCCTCTAAATAACAAGACATCCCTCTAAATATTAAGACATCCCTCCAAATAACAAGACATCCCTCTAAATATTAAGACATCCCTCTAAATAACAAGACATCCCTCTAAATATTAAGACATCCCTTTAAATAACAAGACATCTCTCTAAATAACAAGACATCCCTCTAAATAACAAGACATCCGACTAAATAACAAGACGTCCCTCTAAATAACAAGACATCCCTTTTAAATAACAAGACATTCCTCTAAATAACAAGACATCCCTCTAAATAACAAGACATCCCTCCAAATAAAAAGACATCCCTCTAAATAGCAAGACATCCCTCTAAATAACAAGACATCCCTCCAAATAACAAGATATCCCTCTAAATAACAAGACATTCCTCCAAATAACAAGACTTCCCTCCAAATAAGAAGACATCCCTCTAAATAACAAGACATCCCACTAAAAAACAAGACATCCCTCTAAATATTAAAACATCCCTCTAAATAACAAGACATCCCTCCAAATATTAAGACATCCCTCTAAATAACAAGACATCCCTCTAAATAACAAGACATCCCTCTAATAAACTAGACATTCCGCTAAATATTAAGACATCCCTCTAAATAACAAGACATCCCTCTAAATAACAAGACATCCCTCCAAATATGAAGACATCCCTCTAAATAACAAGACATCCCTCTAAATAACAAGACATCCCTCTAAATAACAAGACATCTCTCTAAATATTAAGACATCCCTTCAAATAACAAGACATCCCTCTAAATAACAAGACATCCCTCTAAATAACAAGACATCCCTCTAAATAACAAGACATCCCTCTAAATAACAAGACATCCCTCTAAAAAACAAGACATCCCTCTAAATATTAAGACATCAATCTAAATAACAAGACATCCCTCCAAATAACAAGACAACCCTCTAAAAAAAAAAACCCTCTAAATAACAAGACATCTCTCTAAAAAACAAGACATCCCTCTAAATATCAAGACATCCCTCTAAATAACAAGACATCCATCTATATAACAAGGCATTCCTCTAAATATTAAGACATCCCTCTAAATAACAAGACATACCTGTAAATAACAAGACATCCCTCTAAATAACAAGACATCCCATCTAAATTACAACACAACCCTCTAAAAAACAAGACATCCCTCCAAATAACAAGACAACCCTCTAAAAAACAAGACATCCCTCTAAATAACAAGACATCCCTCTAAATAACAAGACATCCCTCTAATAAACTAGACATTCCGCTAAATATTAAGACATCCCTCTAAATAACAAGACATCCCTCTTAATACCAAGACATCCCTTTAAATATTAAGACATCCCTCCAAATAACAAGACAACCCTTTAAAAAACAAGACATCCCTCTAAATAACAAGACATCCCTCTAAATAACAAGACATCCCTCTAAATATTAAGACATCCCTTCAAATAACAAGACATCCCTCTAAATATTAAGACATCCCTCTAAATAACAAGACATCCCTCTAAATATTAAGACATCCCTTTAAATAACAAGACATCTCTCTAAATAACAAGACATCCCTCTAAATAACAAGACATCCCACTAAATAACAAGACATCCCTCTAAATAAAAAGACATCCCTTTTAAATAACAAGACATTCCTCTAAATAACAAGACATCCCTCTAAATAACAAGACATCCCTCCAAATAAAAAGACATCCCTCTAAATAGCAAGACATCCCTCTAATAAACAAGACATTCCGCTAAATATTAAGACATCCCTCTAAATAACAAGACATCCCTCTAAATATTAAGACATCCCTTTAAATAACAAGACATCTCTCTAAATAACAAGACATCCCTCTAAATAACAAGACATCCCACTAAATAACAAGACATCCCTCTATATAACAAGACATCCCTTTTAAATAACAAGACATTCCTCTAAATAACAAGACATCCCTCTAAATAACAAGACATCCCTCCAAATAAAAAGACATCCCTCTAAATAGCAAGACATCCCTCCAAATAAAAAGACATCCCTCTAAATAGCAAGACATCCCTCTAATAAACAAGACATTCCGCTAAATATTAAGACATCCCTCTAAATAACAAGACATCCTATCTAAATTACAAGACAACCCTCGAAAAAACAAGACATCCCTCCAAATAACAAGACAACCCTCTAAAAAACAAGACATCCCTCTAAATAAAAAGACATCTCTCCAAATAACAAGACATCCCTCTAAATAACAAGACATCCCACTAAAAAACAAGACATCCCTCTAAATATTAAGACATCCCTCTAAATAACAAGACATCCCTCCAAATATTAAGACATCCCTCTAAATAACAAGACATCCCTCTAAATAACAAGACAAATCAAATCAAATCAAATCAAAATCCTTTATTTCGTATAAAATAGACAATATTTACAAAATGTAATACATGCAATAGAAATAGGTTTTAAATGTATAACTAAAATAAACGAAATTAATCCCACATGGGATAACCCGTGCGTGGGAGTGAGTCGTATGAAGTTTGATTAGAAAGAATTAAAGGTTTGATAACAAAAAACAGGTACTTCTAATAATTAAAGTGCGGGCAAGACTCCAAAGCGCCAGCGGAGTCATGACATAGTAGATTCGGCCCACTATGTACTTTTAATCTACCATGTAGATAACAACTATCAGTGTCATGATGACCTACCCCATCCCTAACCAACCCGATCCCCCCCCCACCCTCCCCCCACATACACACACACACACCAACACACTACCACACACTGATACACTCAGCTGTCCTCGGTCCCAACACCAACAAGCGGCTGGTAGCCCTAGGGTACTAGGGCCGTCAATGCTCTGTCCCTGTGGCACAGAATCGAGAACTGCACACACATACACACACACACGCACACGCACTCACACACACACAGCAATGTCACGCACACCTGTATCAGCTGTCAACCTATTGTCTGTATATAGAAACTAATAAACTATTAGCTCCATCCCTACCAATGAGATTAAGCCAGTGAACAATGTGTTTTTTGTACGTTGAAATTGAGTGTCTGCCGTATTCTCGTAAGTCTAGTGGAAGGTTAGAATAAATGATGTGTGCAACATAATAACAGTTAGTGGTAGAAAATGTCTTTGTAAGTCTGGGTAAGCGTATACCTTGGCCTAGTGCACATCGAGTATTATGGTCATGTTGTGGACGGTCAAAGAGCGTCTCATGGTGTTTGTAAATAAACAGTGAAACTGTTCTGATGAAAAGTTGTCTTACATCAAGCACATTCATTTCAGTGAACAGAGTTTCAGAAGGGTATTGCCTACACCTGCCGAGTGCCGCTTTTATGATTGCCTTTTGTGTTACAACGAGAGGTTGTAGAATGTTGCTGTAAGCACCACCCCAGGCAATTATCCCCCCCTCAAGCAGCGACTGTACATAAGCAAAATATGCATTTTTAATTTCATCTTTTTCAAGGAATTGGTGTAGTTGACGAAAAGCAAATATCAACTTTCTTAACTTTTTGTTTAAATATGACACGTGATCTGTCCATGACAATTTCGAATCAAATACAACTCCAAGATATTTATAATTTTGAACTCTATTTATTACTGGACAAATACAGTTATTTCCGGTTTCTTGACCACATGAATGAATTTTGATTTCGTTGCGAAGTGTGTCACTTCGAGCTCTTAAGGAAATTGGAATGAATTTTGTTTTGGTGACGTTTAGCGTTAAAATATTCTGATCAAACCATTTTTTAATTTTCGATACACCTCTTTCGGCATTGGCAAAAGCTGAGTCCCAAGTTTCTCCTTGGAATAAAACTAAGGTGTCATCGGCGAAGAGGTAAAATTCACCTTCAATGTCCAATTTCACAAGATTATTAATGTATATCAAGAATTGTAAAGGCCCTAACGTGCTACCTTGAACCACACCAAAATCTACATTACCAAGATTCCCATCGATTCCATTTATATTTACAAACTGTTTTCTATCATCAAAATAAGATCGGAACCATTTTAGAGCCACACCTTTAACACCTACCAGTTCTAATTTTTTTTAAAGAAATGATCTCTCAACTGAGTCAAAAGCCTTGGCCAAGTCAAAAAATACCAGAATAACACGTCTGCCTCTACTGATGGCCAAATTTATATCTTTATTAACCTCGAACAATGCATCTGTGATGTTTTTTGATTTTCTGAAACCAAACTGGCGGGGTGTCAAAATATCGTGCTGATTAAGGTAATGACAAACTTGATCTTTGATAATTTTTTCTAAAATCTTAGTGAACACACTTAGCAAAGAAATTGGCCTAAAATTTGAGATATTGGTGACGTCACCAGACTTGAAGAGGGGAATTACCTTGGCAATTTTGTAGGCATTAGGAAATATACCATTTTGGATACTTGTGTTAGTTATATGTAGCAGTGGTTGTTTAAGTGTCTCCCAGTTGTCTTTGAGTAGTTCAGCTGATACACAATCATACCCTGGAGCTGAGCCACCTCGCAGTCTAGTGACGTAAGTGTACAGTTCCTGTTCAGTGACAGTGTGAAGCGTGAGGATGGAGTCAACAGCGTGGTCAGTGTCATCGACCACAGGTAAACCGCCCGAATCCACACTTGCTGCCAAGTTGGGACCAACGTTGGCGAAGTACTCATTAAATTCGTCGGCTACCTGTAATCTACAGTCGTTTTCAACATTCAGTCTGTTTCCTGTAAATTGTGTAAGTGGGAAAATGTCCTTTTTATTACCTCTACCCGCTAATTCGTTTAAAGTACTCCAGAATGTTTTTGGATTATTTTTTGAATGTGAAAGTTTTTCTCTGAAGTAATTGTATTTGGCTAGTTTTGTATCTTGATTTAACTCATTTTTTACTCTTTGAAATTTTGAAATCAATTCCATATTAAAAGGTTGTCTCCTAACTAACTTGCTCAATTTGTCCCTATCCCTTATTTTTCGTACTAAGTCATGGGTAATCCATGGTTTGAGAGGCCTCAGCCTCGGTTTGAGAACAGATCTTTGTTTTGTAAAAGATGTTTTGTTAAAGATGTTTTGTCAATGTAAGTGTTTGTGTTGTGTGACGTGTCCTTAGTGTAGGGGTTGTGACTTATTTGTAGGCAGATACTGTAGTGATCAGTTATGTCCGTCCTCACCACAGCAGTTTGTAAGGCAGTATAATCATTGTGGTTTACAAATATGTGGTCAATATTTGTTTGACTATTTCCTACTACTCTAGTAGGTGTATTTATGCCACATATAAAACCATGTTCGTAAAAAACGTCCAAGTAGCGTTCAGTTTTGTAGTCAGTTTCTAGTAAGTTGGCGTTAGTGTCACCCATGAAGACGTATGTGTTACAGTCATTTTTGTTCTCATAGTAATGTCTAAGAGCGTTAGTAAAGTTGTCTAAGTCGCTGTCATGTGTACGGTACACAGTCAGAACGTTAGATCTAGTTCCTTGATGGACAAAGTCCAAAGTCAGTCCATGCACGTCACCCAGCTCCAGTTCCTTGCATTCACACACATTCACTCTCTCACTCACATACATCAAGACCCCATCATTTTTATTTTTCCCCCTAGTTGTACAATACAATTTATACCCCTCTATGTCCAACCCCGACCCCCCATCCCTACCCAGCCATGTCTCCCCAAGCGCTATGAAATCAAACCTTACATCGATTGACTGTAACATTAATAAAAGTGTATCAAAATTTTTATTATAACTACGAACATTCATGTATAAAAATTTGAATGAACTACTTTTAAAAACAGAACTTATGTCCTTAAACCTATCTACTATTGTACAGTCTATCTGCCTATATTGATCAAAAAACAAATTGGAATCATCCATGTCTCCTTATGGGAAAAATATAAACAAAATACTTGTGTGCTATTTAAGATTGAAACAAAACAAAACCCTATTCGCCCCTGAAAAACCCCCACCCAGTCCCTCCGTCCCATAATGTCTGTTTTTAAATATCAATCACAAATAAAAGTTACCTATCAGCTGCATTCTTCATCACTTGCAAATTTAATATAATAAATATAATACAAAAAATATAATAGGTCATAAAATATTAATATTAATATAATAAAGCAATTTATATAATAAATAAGTGCAATTCATTTTTCTTTTGTTGTATAAAACTAAATATGAATTTAAATTTAATGAATTGTTTTTATAAATAATTGTTTCATGCCCTTGCAAAATAATTGTATATATTTTCCTGAATTGAAATCATTAACAATTAATTTACATTATTAAATTGATTGAGTTAAGGTATTACATTATTAAAACTTTCAGAATTAAATGGTTAAATTGCCAAAAATATTTCTCTTTTGCCCTAGCTTATAAATTAGTCAACAAGAAATATATGAACAGGCAATGATCTTAGTAAAAAAATTTAGATTGAAAATAATTTATATAAATAAATAAACAGATACCTAGAATATAAATAAAACTTGGTGCATGCAAAAATATAATAAGTTAATATTGTTAATGTGGCTGATATATACCTTAAGATATTTACAGCATGATATTGTTTTTAAACTTCCTGGCGATCTTCACACTGGTCCCTTTGCTTCACCATTGTCTTTGTCGCTGGTCTGCTGCTGAGCCGCCGCCCCCACTGCCGCCCCCGCTGCCGCCACCGCTGCCGCCTCCACCTCCTCGACGTTCTTCACTCGCTTTGCTTTCTCGTTCGGTGTCTTCTTCACAAGGATTTTACCCTCCTTCGCCCATGCATATGCTAAACGTTTTTCTTTAACTAATGTCTTGGCGTGGCTTAAAGTTGCCTTACTGTGAGCTGACAGGTGTTCGTTTATGAATACAGGTGAGTTGGGGAAGCTTCGGTGGACCATGAAGGCTGTCAGGTTCTCTGGTAGATCTTTGGCTGAGCTGATCCATGCATGCTTGGCAGTACGTCTGATGAAGCGCACGATGATGTTGGGGAAGCGCTGGCGACTCGAAGGTACTCGGTGCGCGATAGAGATGTCATCACGCCTCCAGGGCGTCTTTATAGCGTTGGCGACTGCTTGCAGCACTGCGTAGACATCCTCGTCCTTAGTCACGGGGACTCCGACTATCTCTAGATTGTCTATTCTGCTATATTGTTGCAGATCCTGAAGGTCTCCCGTCAAAGTGCCGACCTGCTTGGACAGGTCATCACACCGTGATTTGAGCACGCCACACTCCTCTCTTAACAGTTCGTTTTCAGATTTAAGATCTGTTATTGACATTACTACTGTCTCTTGCCACGAATTAATTTTATCATTTATTTCGTTAAGCTTACCATGGATCGATTCATTTATCTTCTTCTCCATTTCTGAGAGTTTTTTACCAAGTGTATCAGTGAAATCTATTTATTGCTTTAAGTAGCGACGACTCCTCACTGTCACTAGCACTTGAAATGGATACCGCCGACTCTTTACATTTGTCGCACTTGAACTGATTATTTTTTCTTGTCTTCCTCTGCACGCTCAGTCCCGCACAGGCCACGTGTAGCACATCGCCGCACTCCGAGCACTTCACAGCGTCAGACCCGTCCACATTGCACTCCACGTTGCACTTCACACACTTCTCGGCCATAGTTTAAGCAATATTTTTAAGTAAGGTATATCAGAAAACTCGGAATATCAGTTTGTAACGATATTCTAGCATGTAGTCACGGTGTATGCGACGCTCAGGACCGGGCAAAGGACGATCAGATAGCGAGCTCCTTCCTCATCGGCTGCCTGATAACGACTGAAGACATCCCTCTAATAAACTAGACATTCCGCTAAATATTAAGACATCCCTCTAAATAACAAGACATCCCTCCAAATACCAAGACATCAGTAGATATAATACCAGAATATGACCCCACTTTCGGCGTTTTAGAGGCACTTTTAGGGCACTTTTTATAGGGGAAAAATGAGAAAAAAATGGAAGAGCTTTTTTTGGCCACTTTTTTTAAAGACCCAGCTCTCGACCTATACACCCCTATATAAATTTTCTACTTTTGTTAATACTAAAAATCACGTCTGGAAATGGTGAGCTTTTTTTGGCCACTTTTTTAAAGACCTGGATCTCGTCTAATACAAGCCTATATAAATGTTCAAACTCCATTAAAATTTCAAATCCACATCCATTCCCATGTATATTTTCAAAATCATGTGAGGTTTGTGCGTGAACTCGGGCATGCTCCCGGCTCATGATGTGCTCCCTTGGACATCCTTAGTGGAAATCCATGAGTTCTGGCTACTTGGGAACCCAAGCCATTTGACATACAACGAATCACCCTTTCTCCTAATTACCTTCTCTACCAAATACATGTCCTTATACTTGGTCTTTAACAACTCCTCTGTATAGAAGCCTCCCCTGATTATATTGCCATTTTCATCTTTCAAGATATAAGTCACAGGCTTTGTATTCTTAACTTCTGCTATTGTAAATAGTTCCCCTGTCCAATTTGGAGTATAACCTTTACTAAAAACATGTTTATACTTGGAAATCCTTACGCTATCACCTACCTTATATCTTGGCTTTTTAACTTGCACTACTTTAGAAGTCAACCTCTCATGCACATATTTACTATTCTTAACATTCACTTGGTTAGGCTTCATTCCTATAGATCTATGCACTTTATTATTATATTTTCGAATTAACTTTGGAAGTAAATCCAACCATTTATAACTCCCCTGAGCACTAAATTCTCTATATAACCAATTCTTTAAAGTTCTCTGAAACCTCTCCACAATTGCAGCCTTAGTTGTAGAAAATGTGTGATAGTGATTAATATTTAATTTTTTCATTAGTTTGCTAAAATATTGATTAAAAAATTCTTTTCCATTGTCAGATTGAATGTTTTTAACCCCCTTTGGTAGAATGGTTTTAATGGCTTCTGTAACCACTAACCCTGTCTTATTCTTTAGTGGAGCAGCATAAGCTTTTTTAGAAAATGTATCTATTAAAGTTAAAATATATTTATTGCCAGAATTTTCTCTAGCATAGTTTTGCATATCAACTAAATCTATTTGTATGGTTTCGTTTATACCCAATACTTTAAAAGACCTTCTAATGAAATTCTTTCTTGCAGGCTTATGAAGCTCGTATGCAATTTCATTCATTTTTTATAACATCATCCTTTCCTGTAACTCTAAATACATCACCATTAGCCCCAATCAATAGATTATCTTCCATTCTTTTAAATACATAGTTTTCTGGTATATATGGTCTATTATCTATATACTTAAATCCACTCAAAGATGTGGGGTCAGCAACTAATAAATCAGGATTATATTCCATCAAATTAAAATTTTTTTCTCCATATACAAATTTTGATCCATCGTAATGCATAGATTGTGACATTAGACAAATATCATCCAAATGTTCCCCCTCTGGTAGATTTCTTATAAATTGTTTTTTGGCATCCCAACATTTTTCTTTTTTATCAAAAGTTATAGTCTGTTCTTTTATAACACAGTCAGTGTCATCAATGGCAGGTTTAACACGTACTAACCTTTTACTATTAAAACTCCAATAGCCTGCTTCCATTTTTGGAACTTGTGAAACATTCACAGCATCTTTACTATCTGTACCTTCCATCAAATTACTAATTTTCTGTTTCTTTGCATTCCAAACACCATTCTCTGATTCTAAAAATTCATAATTATTATCGTCTTGTACAAATTTACCATCTTCTTTTCGTATTAAAGTCTGTTGTAAAGTGGGCACATCATCTAAACTTTCACCCTTTTCTACATTAGTAATTTTCCGTTTCTTAGCATTCCAAATACCATTCTCTGATTCTAAAAATTCATAATTATTATTGTCTTGTACAAATGTACCACCATCTGTTCGTATTAAAGTCTGTTGTAAAGTGGGCACATCATCTAAACTTTCACCCTTTTCCACATTAGTAATTTTCTGTTTTTTAGCATTCCAATTTTTATTCTTAGATTCTAAAAACTCATATTTAGTTCTACCTTGTAAGAAGACATCACCTTTTCTAGTTAATGTCTGTCCCAAAGTTGATACATCATCTACAAACTCCCCATCTTTAACGTTACCAATTTTACGGTTTAAACCATTCCAACTATCGTCTTGTAAATTTAAAGTAGGTTCACTACTAGCCCTGGGTTCTGCAGGCTTATTATATGGATTATATAAACGATAAAATTTATCTATAAACATATTTTTATTTAGTAAATAATTCCACTTTCTCTCAATTCCTCAATAATGGAATCTATTTCATTATCCACTCCTGAGTTACCAGCTTGGCGACTTAGCCAAAGAAGTCTTAACCTATCTACAAGCTCATTAGGATCATCCCAATAAATATAGTCTATTTTATTACCAGTCACTTGTCTCAAACCTTCACCAACAGACTTAAATAGAGGTTTAATTATATTAAGATATTTAGTATGTCTATTACTTGAAATTGGTGCACCATCTTTGTAACTCTTTAAATGTCCATTTGTAGCTTCCAAAATTTCTTTATAATTTTGCAAATCAGCCGGAGTATAATCCTCAGGTTCTTTTAAAGTTAACAATTGCCACAAACCTTTTGTCCCCTTGTAGGTTTTATTTGCAATTGTAACATCATCATTGGCAATGTCAACTTCCTTATTTCCAATAAAAAATTTATTTGCTTCTCGTCTAATACCATATGTAGTGTCTGTCATACTACTTTTACTGAGGTAATTTCCTAAATAGTCTGATGCTAAAAGACCAAAATCTAATTTCTGTGGGGTGGATTGCTGTAATGGTTGTAATCTTGGTATTATTGGTATTCTAGATGGAGTCATTGGGAGAATCTCCATTCGAGGCCTCTCTGTTTTGGCGATTTTTTTTAATTCTTGTAATGGCTCTATTAAAGGTTGGAATGTTTGAAACCTCTCTTCAGCCTCTAGAAACTTGCCACGTTTTAAAGCTCTATATTTCTCTCGTATTTGATTTGCAGAGTCAACCAATTCTTGTTGAATGTTTTTCATCTTTTATTTACATTTTATTTATCTCATTTGACAAAGGATTGTACTCAAACACTTTATCATGTATTATCAAACAATATGCAGATGTATTTGCTGGCACATTTTCTGCAGTTTCAATCTCTAATTTAATATCAACAATTCCTTCCTTCACTGTTTCGTTCTGTCTAGAACAGTCTATTACAATTAGTGGATATTTCTTCATAAACTCAGCCCTACTAATCATAGGATCTGGGATAGTATTATAGTAAGTCTCTCTAAACCTCATAAACATCTCATAAGCTTTAGAGACATCTCCATTTTCAAAGTCGAGATTTAAATCACTATAAGGATAATATTCAGAGTTTAGAAATACTTTGAGATTTTTTAATTTACAGTGATCAAATTCATCAGTTCTTTTTCGTGCACTATTATCCCTAGCTGTTTGGAAACCAAATATAATATACCTAGGCTTCTCTAAACTTGAAGATGTCTTTACTGACCATGTATGTCTTGTGGTATTGGGATATGATGGAAGTTCATGCAGCTCTAAACTTCTAAATGCAATTTGCAAATTTTTATTTTGCAATAACATCTTTTGTAATTGTAACTTCTCTCCATCTGATGGTATCACGTGTGGCATGACCCATTGAATTGAGTTAAGTGTAATTTTGGGAATCGTATCAGCAGTGCCACTGGCTGGAGCACTAGTGGTTGTTAATATACAATTCAAATCATTTTTGGATCTTTTCAACACCAATTCTTGTTTGACATTTACTAATACCTTATTAAAATCCTCAAATACACCCATTAACAGTTCTAATGGCAAACAAGTACTAAACTTGCCACTTTTATGGAACTCTTTTAAATTCGTGTCAGAATCAAATGCCACATTTGACAATTTAGTTGTTTTATTGTAAGAGCTCAATATTTTCATAAGACTAGAAATTCCTGGGTTTCTTACAATGTCTATTTCTTTACCTGCGACTTCATATCTAATTTCATCAAATAAGAATGCAAATGCATTATTTATAAAATGACCTTTATCATGATTTTCAATTTCTCCCTTAATATACAGATAACTCCTACATGGGAGAGTTAGCAAATCTTGATTATTAATACATATTCGAATTTCATCAGAATTATTTATTGCTAAAGTGTTATGGGGAACATAGGAGTGATTTGTAATTTTAACCACACTATCGTCGAATTGGGATTTCCCTGTAACGTCTAGAAAATCTTCCATTTTTATTAATAGAAAATTTTAACTTTAGTCCTATTGATCGTAGGAACCTAGCATTTTGTATACTTATAGATAAATTCTTATAAATTCTCATATCTTTTTTATATGACAAGTAATTGTAGTTTCTTCTCCATTAAAGTCAATTGTCTTGTCATGCTGATCGGCAAATGTAATACTGACAACATCTAAACTTCTCTTATTTACAGGAAAATATATAATATTTCTTGGAACTTCAATAATTTTGTAGCCAGGAGGAGCTTCTGGATAAAAGCTATGTATGGTGTGTGATTTGTTTCCATTTAAATAGGACCCGTTTGCAATATTACATTTTACTCTAATCACATTTACATTATTAATGTTTATTTTATTTGTAGATTCAAACTGTACACCAGGAGTAGAAACACCTTTAAATCCCAATAAAACAGACCCTAAACATGGTTTTGTAAAATCAAACACGTGGCTAGAAAGTAATGTCGCTTTCATAGTTTTATTATTAGCTGTAAGGAAAAAGTCTGGGATTTGCTTTTGAATTTCCTTTGCAAGCTCAACCACCTCATATGTTCCTTCAGAAATTTCTATTGTAACTGGAGCTTTGTGGTCATAATAGAAAACATCATCACCTTCTCCAATGGTTAATTTGTTGCCTTTAAGTTTATTTAATTTTGGAATAAGCCCTTTGAATAAAAGTTTGACTTTAGTATTAATTAATGCTTCTCCATTTTTATGTATTATAACTTTAAGTTTACCATCTAATAACTGGTTTAAATCATCAACTAAGATCTCTCCCTTTGGTAATGTTTTTTTCTCTACTTTGTAATATGTTAAAGTATTTAGAGGTTTTTTCACATTAAATATAGAATTATAACTTTGAAAATCAACTAATCCAATTACATAATCATCATTTAATTCTATGGGAGGAAAGAACACTGACTTTAGCTCTGGCTCTGTACCCGAAAATGTTATAGTAAATGAATCCATTTTTATAAACAAAAATTTTTTATGAATGATAAACATAAAATTCCACAAATAGAACTATTTAAATCTTGTATTTGATCGGTTGTATAGAATATTTTATGTCCCTCAAAATATTTAATTACTTCTTTTGGAGGTTGGATTCCAAATGGGTCAAAATAAATTACAATATCTTTATTTTTACGATATGCTGTCCAATGTGTGCCAGATGAACTGTCTAAATTAACTATTCCGCACTCTTTTACTTTTGGTGTTAGATTTTTTAGCTCGTTTTTTAGGTACACCCCCCGGAAGTGAGGCACGTCTTTTGCGGCCTCTAACAGCTGGTAGTTGTCCATCTTTTTTATTAAATTTTAATCCCATTCCCATTTTTGCTTTTGCCTTCATCAAATTTGTCACCGCATAAGCTGCAGCTCTTTCAGCAAGATTTGCGTCATTCGCCGTTACTCTAGTCCAAGCTAAGTCTGCTAATCTCATGTCTGCTTTGTTCCGAGCAGCGGTATCGGGATTATTCATGTAGAATATGTCATGCTCTTTACAATAAGAGTCTAACTTATTTTTTGGAGGTACATTTTTGGCTAGATTTTGACGTATATTCGTTCCAGGTCCACAGTACTGATATGATGGTATGTGAAGTGGAAATGGAAGATTATTTATAAGAGTATTCAATAGCCCTCGACCCCTGTAAGGCTTTAAGAATAAACCTTTGCCTTTTTTACATGTTTTCTTATTATCATTTTTCACCATTTTTATTATATAAAAAATGTCTTTTATTCAACAAAAACATAAATTTAAAATAGTACATACTAAGGAAAATATACCAAAGAAGTTGGGTCTATTTCCTACCAATATTCGATGTGTTATTTGTGGTCCAAGTGGAAGTGGGAAGACGGTTGTAATTTACAATTTAATTGTAAGAAAGGAAGGATTAAAATTTACAAACTTATATTTAATATCTAAATCTTTAGAACAAGAAAAATATAAAAAAATGATTGAAATATTTAGTTTGTGTGACGAAGTGAAATTACACACGTTTACTGACTGTGAAATCACACCAAATGATGTAAAATCACAGTCAGTTGTTGTATTTGATGACATAAATAGTCAAAATATTACACAATTTTTTTCAATGGGTCGACATAAAAATATTAACTGTTTTTACTTGTGTCAATCTTACAGCAAAGTACACAAACATTTACGTGATAATGTAAATTTCCTAATATTATTTAAACAAGATGATTTAAATTTAAAACATGTATATAACAATCATGTTGGTAATGACTTTTCATTTAACCAATTTAGAAATCTCTGCCACCAATGCTGGGATAAAACTAAATATGGCTTTTTTGTAATAGACAAAGAAAGGTCAAAGAATAATGGCAAATATAGATTTATGTTTGATCAATTTTATAGTGACCAAGCGCAAGCGTATTGATGCCATCTTCTAGAATAAACCTCTTGTCATCGTCAAATGATAGTACTTTCTTGTTCATGGTTAAGGTTTGAAGATGATGATTTGTAGATTTAATTCTTGTCACATTCTCATAGTAATCTTGCCCAGTTGCAAGACAGTTCAAATAATTTTGATGTCTAAGGAGATGTTTAACTGTAGCACCATCAGCTCCTTTAGCTTTCTTCACCTCTAAAGCTTGCTTGTCTTCTTCATATAACCATTTTAGAGGAATATAAGAATATAACTTTGGTCTTAAACCACAATATTCATACATAATATGACCATCTAATTCGTCTTTGAACTTGCCTGTGACTTTTTTATTTTTATCAGAGTATAAGAAATGGTCTTTACTATATCCAGAGGTATCAAAATAGTGCAAGTCACTTTCTATTTCCTTGTAAAAGTCCTCTGTAACTATAGAATACATTAAAGAGTCTGTATCAGTCATAAGAAATCTTTTGTTCTTAAATTTTGACATATAATTATAGTGGAAATCATACATTATTACTTTACTAATATCCAAAATGGTCATTCCCAAATATATCGGCTTATTAAACTTTACAACTAATTTATTTAAATGTATAGCATGTAAATTGTTATCGAACTTTTTGCTACAGTCAAACCTTGGATTAGTGACATATTTTGTTAATAGTGACTCATCCTTGAGATATATATCACGAAACTTGCGTTGGTTCATAATTGTTCGACCAAAGAGACTATTATTTAACAATTTGTAAAAGTCTTTTTCAAAATCATTTTTAGCACATTTGCGTTTTTCAATATTAAAATTAATATAGGGTGCAAGCCATTTTGATTGTCTAAATTTTAAAATTCTATAGTATTTTGTAGCAACCAAACCTAATTCCTCATATTTTTGTAATGCTTTATAATGTAAAATATATTTAGTTTTGTCATTTAAATTAGGTATTAATTTGCCATTCATTTTCTCAGGTGCTAATGGATAGTCATTATGTAAATCATGTAAGCTTTTATCGTATTTTAAATCAACTTCTAAGATATATCCAAACTCATCATTTTGATTGTTTTTGTAGTCTATCTCATTCGTCCAACGAAATCCATCCACGGGTAGTGTCTCACACATAGCTGTGGAGTATAGCGAGTTACAATCTAAATATATTAAATACACACTTTCTTGATTGGGATCATAATGTTTGCCCATATATCTATTATTGGCTTTAGCGTAACGTGTAGAAATCATACTGACTCCTCCTCTGATTGCACTTTCTATGAACAAATGCATGTCAATATCTTGAAATAATTGTAATTTTATACCAGTCATTCTAAGACAAGCTTCCCATGTTAGTCCTGGAAGTGAATACATATGTACGGGGTCAAGTTTGTAATCCTTTAAACACAGGTCTCTAAATGTCTCAAACACATCAGCCAGTAGCAATACATCTGTTTTAAGATATAAATCATGATATTCTTGTAAATTATGTATATTAAAATGGGTCCAGACATTTTTAGCATGTTCATATTCGATGGGAGAGATATGTTCTTTAGTTAAAGTACTGTAAAATTTTTCAATTGGAGGTAGAGACTCTGCAAACTTATCTGGTCCTGTCATATATTCATAGGGAAATACGCCTTTGCGTTGTAGTAGTGGATTGTCTATGAATCTAAATGTATTTAAATTGGAAGCTAATTTGTATAATGGAAGGGACAGAAAGTTATAGGAATCTAAAAATACTAAATCATCAACAGAGAATGAAATGTACTTTTCCATATCTTTGGCTATGCAATTTAATTTACGATTAAACTTTCCCAAGTGTTGCATAATTAAATGTCCATCGTAATTTTTTAAGTTATGAAAGAATACTGGTATTTTCTTTGTTACTTTATAGTTTAAATTGCAATCATTGTGGGCAGCTCCACGGTATTGGCCATTTGAATGACAATGTTCCCGTACCCTATCAAAATATAGAGGCTTTTCACAAATATGACAATGTGTTGAGTTTTGGAAAGATGCCTCTTGCTCAGGAGTCATTACAAGGGGGATATATATTGCCATTTGATTTTTAATGAAGTCATAAGTCTCAAACAACCTTTCGAAAAACACATCCATAACATTTTCGCCACTATATAACTCTTCAGAAATAATCTTAGAATCTTTTACTACGACAAATGCAAATCCAGATGGAGTATGGTTGTTAGAGTTTATAAAGCACCCAAAATCAGCATAAATTACAAATGGGGCTTTAAGTTGATATTTATAATTTTTAAATTGTAATGTATCTTGTTTAGACATTTCCACTCGTTGGACATCAAAGTTTTTACAATATGTTATATGACACTCCAATTTATCTTTGGTGTAAAAATGTTGTAAACAAAACTTGCAAAAATGCTTTTTACTGTTATCTTTTGTTGACCGTAGCATTAACCTATTAAAATCACGAATTAAACAGTAATGTGATTTACGACCTTGTTGTAATAATAATAGATCTATATGAGTGTTACTATTCAGTTTGGTTCTTCTTAATGGATATATAAATTTTTGGTCTTCAACTCCAAATACATTAACACTTATATTATTCTTTCTTTCAAATTGATCTATGTCAGATATTTTTACGGGATATTTTATATTTGTCATGTTCAACTTACCTACGTAGGGTGCATAGTTAGAGACTCTATTAGCATGTTTAGCATTCCTTGGATGTAAAGCTGCTAAAATTGACCAAAGGAAGCATTTATTATCAACATTCTTTATATTTAAAACTGCTTTTGTCAATTTAATACTTTTTGGTGTGGGAATGTATGACTTTGGAGTTAGGGGCTTATACTTGTAAACGTGCAACTGCCAATATTTAGTATGGTCATAAATCCATCCACTGCCTTCGGCTTGATATTTGTGTATGGAAGCGTCAATCTTTAAAAGGGCATTTTCAATTTGAGGCTTTAAATCTCTCTTCTCAATGGTTAAGGTAGTAAGGCTTCTAAAATCTGCAATACATTCTTTCTCATTAACTAATTTTCCATTTTGATCTATTGTATATTTTATAAATTTGATTCTCCTTACTAAAGTCCATTTTATTGGTAGAGGACAAGACTGAAGAGTACTTTTAAGTTCAGTTTTAATCGATTCACCAACAAATTTAATCATTGTATATGGACATTTGTTACAAGAATTTACATGTCTTTTAAAATGACCAACAACATTTCTTTTACAGAAATTACAAGTCTTATGAGTTTGTAATATATGAGATTTTAGAGCCATGTTATTATCACAGATTATATCACAAACTTTGCACAGTTTCACCTTCATTTTATGTATTACCTTGTAGTGGCGAATCAGGTTGCTTTTTTTGGAGAGCGATGCAAAACAATGTTGACATGTAGTCTTCATTTTTATATATGTAATTAAAAAATAGGTTGGAATCTTCTATATAGTAGAAATTACATTTTGACAATTTCAATTAATGAGAAATAATAATTTGAATTAGAATTTTATATTTTAATATTCAAAACAATTTCATACAATAAGATTTAGCAATTGTAATTTTCTAAATCAAAACTAAATCCAAAAACTTAAATAAAAAATACTTTTTAGCAATTCAGATTGCTGAGTCTACATATATACAGAGTGAGTGTTACCTATTTTAAAGGAGACTTGACAAAATTATATAGTGAATATAATTCGGCTAAGTTTTTAAATAATAACTTGTGCACACTTTTGACTCAAAGTCCCCCGGTGCATGAAGTTTGGCTAAGTTTTTAAATAATAACTTGTACACACTTTTAACTCAAAGTCCCCCGGTGCATGAAGTTTGGCTAAGTTTTTAAATAATAACTTGTGCACACTTTTGACTCAAAGTCCCCCCCCCCCGTGAGTGAATTTGGCTAAGTTTTTAAATAATAACTTGTACACACTTTTAACTCAAAGCCCCCCCCCCGTGAGTGAATTTGGCTAAGTTTTTAAATAATAACTTGTGCACACTTTTGACTCAAAGTCCCCCGGTGCATGAAGTTTGGCTAAGTTTTTAAATAATAACTTGTGCACAATTTTGACTCACTTAAAAATAGTAATAACAAAATAAGTTATTTTTTTGGATAGAGAAGCAGCACACAGTTGACATGTAACTAAAAAACAAAGTTAGCATCTTCTATATGATGGAAATTACATTTTAGACAATTTCAATTAATGGGAAATAATAATTTAAATCAGAATTTTAAATTTTAATATTCAAAACAATTTCATACAATAAAATTTGGCAATTGCAATTTTTTAAATCAAAACTAAATCCAAAATCTTAAGTAAAAATACTTTTTAGCAATTCAGAATGCTGAGTCTACATATATACAGAGTGAGTGTTAGTTATAGAGAAGACTATGTTACCTATGTTAAAAGGAACTCGACAAAATTATATAGTGAGTATAATTCGGCTAAGTTTTTAAATAATAACTTGTGCAAACTTTTGACTGAAAGTCATGAGTGAATTTGGCTAAGTTTTTTAAAATAGACTTATATACATTTTAAGTTCCTTAGTGACTGTTCAAAATACTCTAAGTGTTTAAAAATAGACTTATATACATTTTTTACAAGTTCCTTAGTGACTCAATTCGGCTAAGTTTTGAAAAATGGACTCGGGAAATTAGCTACACTCCTAAGTTAAAAGAAATACAGAGTAGGCCTATGAGTACAAGCATCAATTACGTCACCAATTGATCCCATGACCCGACACGCGACAACATATTACAATAGTCTAGCTTAGATGTCAAAGACTTACCAAAACAAGAAGATCCAGGTGGAAGAGTTAGTGATGATTCCGTAGAATGCCCCCCTTATATACCACAAAATTGTCTAAATTAATTTAGAACTTAACAATAGAAATTGAACAAACTGAAATTGAACAATTGAATAATTGAGGTCAATCAATCAAACATATTTGGTAATTGTCTAAACCTGCCCCAGACAGACTGGCGCCAGACAGGCAGAGAATGTTGACAATTGGTTTTGATTGGGGTCATTAGGTTACACTCACAGTCATTCATTTGAGTCAGGCATAGTTTACACATAGCCATAAGCGTGCCCAAGTTCGCGCACAAACCTCACATGATTTTGAAAATATACATGGGAATGGATGTGGATTTGAAATTTTAATGGAGTTTGAACATTTATATAGGCTTGTATTGGACGAGATCCAGGTCTTTAAAAAAGTGGCCAAAAAAAGCTCACCATTTCCAGACGTGATTTTTAGTATTAACAAAAGTAGAAAATTTATATAGGGGTGTATAGGTCGAGAGCTGGGTCTTTAAAAAAAGTGGCCAAAAAAAGCTCTTCCATTTTTTTCTCATTTTTCCCCTATAAAAAGTGCCCTAAAAGTGCCTCTAAAACGCCGAAAGTGGGGTCATATTCTGGTATTATATCTACTGACATCCCTCTAAATATTAAGACATCCCTCCAAATAACAAGAAAACCCTTTAAAAAACAAGACATCCCTCTAAATAACAAGACATCCCTCTAAATAACAAGACATCCCTCTAAATATTAAGACATCCCTCCAAATAACAAGACATCCCTCTAAATATTAAGACATCCCTCTAAATAACAAGACATCCCTCTAAATATTAAGACATCCCTTTAAATAACAAGACATCCCTCTAAATAACAAGACATCCCTCTAAATAACAAGACATCCCACTAAATAACAAGACGTCCCTCTAAATAACAAAACATCCCTTTTAAATAACAAGACATTCCTCTAAATAACAAGACATCCCTCTAAATAACAAGACATCCCTCCAAATAAAAAGACATCCCTCTAAATAGCAAGACATCCCTCTAAATAACAAGACATCCCTCCAAATAACAAGATATCCCTCTAAATAACAAGACATTCCTCCAAATAACAAGACTTCCCTCCAAATAAGAAGACATCCTTCTAAATAACAAGACATCCCTCTAAATAACAAGACATCCCTCTAAATACCAAGACATCCCTCCAAATTACAAGACAACCCTTTAAAAAACAAGACATCCCTCTAAATAACAAGACATCCCTCTAAATAACAAGACATCCCTCTAAATATTAAGACATCCCTTCAAATAACAAGACATCCCTCTAAATATTAAGACATCCCTCTAAATAACAAGACATCCCTCTAAATATTAAGACATCCCTTTAAATAACAAGACATCTCTCTAAATAACAAGACATCCCTCTAAATAACAAGACATCCCTCTAAATATTAAGACATCCCTCCAAATAACAAGACATCCCTCTAAATATTAAGACATCCCTCCAAATAACAAGACATCCCTCTAAATATTAAGACATCCCTTTAAATAACAAGACATCTCTCTAAATAACAAGACATCCCTCTAAATAACAAGACATCCCACTAAATAACAAGACATCCCTCTAAATAACAAGACATCCCTTTTAAATAACAAGACATTCCTCTAAATAACAAGACATCCCTCTAAATAACAAGACATCCCTCCAAATAACAAGAAATCCCTCAAAATAGCAAGACATCCCTCTAAATATTAAGACATCCCTTCAAATTACAAGACATCCCTCTAAATAACAAGACATCCCTCTAAATAACAAGACATCCCTCTAAATAAAAAGACATCCCTCTAAATAACTAGACATCCCTCCAAATACCAAGACATCCCTCTAAATAACAAGACATCCCTCTAAATAAAAAGACATCCCTCTAAATAACTAGACATCCCTCCAAATACCAAGACATCCCTCTAAATAACAAGACATCCCTCTAAATAACAAGACATACCTCCAAATAACAAGACATCCCTCTAAATTATAAGACATCCCTCTTAATAACAAGCATCCCTCCAAATAACAAGACATCCCTCTAAATAACAAGACATCCCTCCAAATATGAAGACATCACTCCAAGTATAAAGACATCCCTCTAAATAACAAGACATCCCTCTAAATAACAAGACATCTCTCTAAATATTAAGACATCCCTTCAAATAACATGACATCCCTCTAAATAACAAGACATCCCTTTAAATAACAAGACATCTCTCTAAATAACAAGACATCACTCTAAATAACAAGACATCCCACTAAATAACAAGACATCCCTCTAAATAACAAGACATCCCTTTTAAATAACAAGACATTCCTCTAAATAACAAGACATCCCTCTAAATAACAAGACATCCCTCCAAATAACAAGAAATCCCTCAAAATAGCAAGACATCCCTCTAAATATTAAGACAGCCCTTCAAATAACAAGACATCCCTCTAAATAACAAGACATCCCTCTAAATAACAAGACATCCCTCTAAATAAAAAGACATCCCTCTAAATAACTAGACATCCCTCCTAATACCAAGACATCCCTCTAAATAACAAGACATCCCTCTAAATAAAAAGACATCCCTCTAAATAACTAGACATCCCTCCAAATACCAAGACATCCCTCTAAATAACAAGACATCCCTCTAAATAACAAGACATACCTCCAAATAACAAGACATCCCTCTAAATTATAAGACATCCCTCTTAATAACAAGCATCCCTCCAAATAACAAGACATCCCTCTAAATAACAAGACATCCCTCCAAATATGAAGACATCACTCCAAGTATGAAGACATCCCTCTAAATAACAAGACATCCCTCTAAATAACAAGACATCTCTCTAAATATTAAGACATCCCTTCAAATAACATGACATCCCTCTAAATAACAAGACATCCCTCTAAATAACAAGACATTCCTCTAAATAACAAGACATCCCTCTAAATAACAAGACATCCCTCCAAATAAAAAGACATCCCTCTAAATAGCAAGACATCCCTCCAAATAAAAAGACATCCCTCTAAATAGCAAGACATCCCTCTAATAAACAAGACATTCCGCTAAATATTAAGACATCCCTCTAAATAACAAGACATCCTATCTAAATTACAAGACAACCCTCGAAAAAACAAGACATCCCTCCAAATAACAAGACAACCCTCTAAAAAACAAGACATCCCTCTAAATAAAAAGACATCTCTCCAAATAACAAGACATCCCTCTAAATAACAAGACATCCCACTAAAAAACAAGACATCCCTCTAAATATTAAGACATCCCTCTAAATAACAAGACATCCCTCCAAATATTAAGACATCCCTCTAAATAACAAGACATCCCTCTAAATAACAAGACAAATCAAATCAAATCAAATCAAAATCCTTTATTTCGTATAAAATAGACAATATTTACAAAATGTAATACATGCAATAGAAATAGGTTTTAAATGTATAACTAAAATAAACGAAATTAATCCCACATGGGATAACCCGTGCGTGGGAGTGAGTCGTATGAAGTTTGATTAGAAAGAATTAAAGGTTTGATAACAAAAAACAGGTACTTCTAATAATTAAAGTGCGGGCAAGACTCCAAAGCGCCAGCGGAGTCATGACATAGTAGATTCGGCCCACTATGTACTTTTAATCTACCATGTAGATAACAACTATCAGTGTCATGATGACCTACCCCATCCCTAACCAACCCGATCCCCCCCCCACCCTCCCCCCACATACACACACACACACCAACACACTACCACACACTGATACACTCAGCTGTCCTCGGTCCCAACACCAACAAGCGGCTGGTAGCCCTAGGGTACTAGGGCCGTCAATGCTCTGTCCCTGTGGCACAGAATCGAGAACTGCACACACATACACACACACACGCACACGCACTCACACACACACAGCAATGTCACGCACACCTGTATCAGCTGTCAACCTATTGTCTGTATATAGAAACTAATAAACTATTAGCTCCATCCCTACCAATGAGATTAAGCCAGTGAACAATGTGTTTTTTGTACGTTGAAATTGAGTGTCTGCCGTATTCTCGTAAGTCTAGTGGAAGGTTAGAATAAATGATGTGTGCAACATAATAACAGTTAGTGGTAGAAAATGTCTTTGTAAGTCTGGGTAAGCGTATACCTTGGCCTAGTGCACATCGAGTATTATGGTCATGTTGTGGACGGTCAAAGAGCGTCTCATGGTGTTTGTAAATAAACAGTGAAACTGTTCTGATGAAAAGTTGTCTTACATCAAGCACATTCATTTCAGTGAACAGAGTTTCAGAAGGGTATTGCCTACACCTGCCGAGTGCCGCTTTTATGATTGCCTTTTGTGTTACAACGAGAGGTTGTAGAATGTTGCTGTAAGCACCACCCCAGGCAATTATCCCCCCCTCAAGCAGCGACTGTACATAAGCAAAATATGCATTTTTAATTTCATCTTTTTCAAGGAATTGGTGTAGTTGACGAAAAGCAAATATCAACTTTCTTAACTTTTTGTTTAAATATGACACGTGATCTGTCCATGACAATTTCGAATCAAATACAACTCCAAGATATTTATAATTTTGAACTCTATTTATTACTGGACAAATACAGTTATTTCCGGTTTCTTGACCACATGAATGAATTTTGATTTCGTTGCGAAGTGTGTCACTTCGAGCTCTTAAGGAAATTGGAATGAATTTTGTTTTGGTGACGTTTAGCGTTAAAATATTCTGATCAAACCATTTTTTAATTTTCGATACACCTCTTTCGGCATTGGCAAAAGCTGAGTCCCAAGTTTCTCCTTGGAATAAAACTAAGGTGTCATCGGCGAAGAGGTAAAATTCACCTTCAATGTCCAATTTCACAAGATTATTAATGTATATCAAGAATTGTAAAGGCCCTAACGTGCTACCTTGAACCACACCAAAATCTACATTACCAAGATTCCCATCGATTCCATTTATATTTACAAACTGTTTTCTATCATCAAAATAAGATCGGAACCATTTTAGAGCCACACCTTTAACACCTACCAGTTCTAATTTTTTTAAAAGAAATGATCTCTCAACTGAGTCAAAAGCCTTGGCCAAGTCAAAAAATACCAGAATAACACGTCTGCCTCTACTGATGGCCAAATTTATATCTTTATTAACCTCGAACAATGCATCTGTGATGTTTTTTGATTTTCTGAAACCAAACTGGCGGGGTGTCAAAATATCGTGCTGATTAAGGTAATGACAAACTTGATCTTTGATAATTTTTTCTAAAATCTTAGTGAACACACTTAGCAAAGAAATTGGCCTAAAATTTGAGATATTGGTGACGTCACCAGACTTGAAGAGGGGAATTACCTTGGCAATTTTGTAGGCATTAGGAAATATACCATTTTGGATACTTGTGTTAGTTATATGTAGCAGTGGTTGTTTAAGTGTCTCCCAGTTGTCTTTGAGTAGTTCAGCTGATACACAATCATACCCTGGAGCTGAGCCACCTCGCAGTCTAGTGACGTAAGTGTACAGTTCCTGTTCAGTGACAGTGTGAAGCGTGAGGATGGAGTCAACAGCGTGGTCAGTGTCATCGACCACAGGTAAACCGCCCGAATCCACACTTGCTGCCAAGTTGGGACCAACGTTGGCGAAGTACTCATTAAATTCGTCGGCTACCTGTAATCTACAGTCGTTTTCAACATTCAGTCTGTTTCCTGTAAATTGTGTAAGTGGGAAAATGTCCTTTTTATTACCTCTACCCGCTAATTCGTTTAAAGTACTCCAGAATGTTTTTGGATTATTTTTTGAATGTGAAAGTTTTTCTCTGAAGTAATTGTATTTGGCTAGTTTTGTATCTTGATTTAACTCATTTTTTACTCTTTGAAATTTTGAAATCAATTCCATATTAAAAGGTTGTCTCCTAACTAACTTGCTCAATTTGTCCCTATCCCTTATTTTTCGTACTAAGTCATGGGTAATCCATGGTTTGAGAGGCCTCAGCCTCGGTTTGAGAACAGATCTTTGTTTTGTGGATTTGTTTACACAATCTTTAATTTTGCCAAAAAGAATGTCTGTAGATGTGTTAACGTCACACGTGTGCGTGACATCTGACCAATCACACTCTTTAATGTTTAAGCTCAAAGATGTTTTGTCAATGTAAGTGTTTGTGTTGTGTGACGTGTCCTTAGTGTAGGGGTTGTGACTTATTTGTAGGCAGATACTGTAGTGATCAGTTATGTCCGTCCTCACCACAGCAGTTTGTAAGGCAGTATAATCATTGTGGTTTACAAATATGTGGTCAATATTTGTTTGACTATTTCCTACTACTCTAGTAGGTGTATTTATGCCACATATAAAACCATGTTCGTAAAAAACGTCCAAGTAGCGTTCAGTTTTGTAGTCAGTTTCTAGTAAGTTGGCGTTAGTGTCACCCATGAAGACGTATGTGTTACAGTCATTTTTGTTCTCATAGTAATGTCTAAGAGCGTTAGTAAAGTTGTCTAAGTCGCTGTCATGTGTACGGTACACAGTCAGAACGTTAGATCTAGTTCCTTGATGGACAAAGTCCAAAGTCAGTCCATGCACGTCACCCAGCTCCAGTTCCTTGCATTCACACACATTCACTCTCTCACTCACATATTATTATTAATTATTAATTATTAATCGTTAAGATGGGGACGCCACCTAGGTGCGTATTTTAACCCAAATATGAGTGAAGGATGAGTGTAGAATGGTGTGTGATGATCTGTGTAGCTTTGTTACTGACTAAGATCAGCTGTTTCATTAGCCAGGATCATTTATTTAAAGCCCAATGATCAGGAACAGCTGGGTCCAGTTTCGAACCATCAAAAAGCTACTGAATTTTTCTCAGGATCGAACCGGCGACCTTTTGATTACGAGGCGAGCACTATAACCACTCAGCTACCCAGCCAGTTTCATACATCAAGACCCCATCATTTTTATTTTTCCCCCTAGTTGTACAATACAATTTATACCCCTCTATGTCCAACCCCGACCCCCCATCCCTACCCAGCCATGTCTCCCCAAGCGCTATGAAATCAAACCTTACATCGATTGACTGTAACATTAATAAAAGTGTATCAAAATTTTTATTATAACTACGAACATTCATGTATAAAAATTTGAATGAACTACTTTTAAAAACAGAACTTATGTCCTTAAACCTATCTACTATTGTACAGTCTATCTGCCTATATTGATCAAAAAACAAATTGGAATCATCCATGTCTCCTTATGGGAAAAATATAAACAAAATACTTGTGTGCTATTTAAGATTGAAACAAAACAAAACCCTATTCGCCCCTGAAAAACCCCCACCCAGTCCCTCCGTCCCATAATGTCTGTTTTTAAATATCAATCACAAATAAAAGTTACCTATCAGCTGCATTCTTCATCACTTGCAAATTTAATATAATAAATATAATACAAAAAATATAATAGGTCATAAAATATTAATATTAATATAATAAAGCAATTTATATAATAAATAAGTGCAATTCATTTTTCTTTTGTTGTATAAAACTAAATATGAATTTAAATTTAATGAATTGTTTTTATAAATAATTGTTTCATGCCCTTGCAAAATAATTGTATATATTTTCCTGAATTGAAATCATTAACAATTAATTTACATTATTAAATTGATTGAGTTAAGGTATTACATTATTAAAACTTTCAGAATTAAATGGTTAAATTGCCAAAAATATTTCTCTTTTGCCCTAGCTTATAAATTAGTCAACAAGAAATATATGAACAGGCAATGATCTTAGTAAAAAAATTTAGATTGAAAATAATTTATATAAATAAATAAACAGATACCTAGAATATAAATAAAACTTGGTGCATGCAAAAATATAATAAGTTAATATTGTTAATGTGGCTGATATATACCTTAAGATATTTACAGCATGATATTGTTTTTAAACTTCCTGGCGATCTTCACACTGGTCCCTTTGCTTCACCATTGTCTTTGTCGCTGGTCTGCTGCTGAGCCGCCGCCCCCACTGCCGCCCCCGCTGCCGCCACCGCTGCCGCCTCCACCTCCTCGACGTTCTTCACTCGCTTTGCTTTCTCGTTCGGTGTCTTCTTCACAAGGATTTTACCCTCCTTCGCCCATGCATATGCTAAACGTTTTTCTTTAACTAATGTCTTGGCGTGGCTTAAAGTTGCCTTACTGTGAGCTGACAGGTGTTCGTTTATGAATACAGGTGAGTTGGGGAAGCTTCGGTGGACCATGAAGGCTGTCAGGTTCTCTGGTAGATCTTTGGCTGAGCTGGTCCATGCATGCTTGGCAGTACGTCTGATGAAGCGCACGATGATGTTGGGGAAGCGCTGGCGACTCGAAGGTACTCGGTGCGCGATAGAGATGTCATCACGCCTCCAGGGCGTCTTTATAGCGTTGGCGACTGCTTGCAGCACTGCGTAGACATCCTCGTCCTTAGTCAGGGGGACTCCGACTATCTCTAGATTGTCTATTCTGCTATATTGTTGCAGATCCTGAAGGTCTCCCGTCAAAGTGCCGACCTGCTTGGACAGGTCATCACACCGTGATTTGAGCACGCCACACTCCTCTCTTAACAGTTCGTTTTCAGATTTAAGATCTGTTATTGACATTACTACTGTCTCTTGCCACGAATTAATTTTATCATTTATTTCGTTAAGCTTACCATGGATCGATTCATTTATCTTCTTCTCCATTTCTGAGAGTTTTTTACCAAGTGTATCAGTGAAATCGGCGCGCAAACTATTTATTGCTTTAAGTAGCGACGACTCCTCACTGTCACTAGCACTTGAAATGGATACCGCCGACTCTTTACATTTGTCGCACTTGAACTGATTATTTTTTCTTGTCTTCCTCTGCACGCTCAGTCCCGCACAGGCCACGTGTAGCACATCGCCGCACTCCGAGCACTTCACAGCGTCAGACCCGTCCACATTGCACTCCACGTTGCACTTCACACACTTCTCGGCCATAGTTTAAGCAATATTTTTAAGTAAGGTATATCAGAAAACTCGGAATATCAGTTTGTAACGATATTCTAGCATGTAGTCACGGTGTATGCGACGCTCAGGACCGGGCAAAGGACGATCAGATAGCGAGCTCCTTCCTCATCGGCTGCCTGATAACGACTGAAGACATCCCTCTAATAAACTAGACATTCCGCTAAATATTAAGACATCCCTCTAAATAACATGACATCCCTCCAAATACCAAGACATCCCTCTAAATATTAAGACATCCCTCCAAATAACAAGAAAACCCTTTAAAAAACAAGACATCCCTCTAAATAACAAGACATCCCTCTAAATAACAAGACATCCCTCTAAATATTAAGACATCCCTCCAAATAACAAGACATCCCTCTAAATATTAAGACATCCCTCTAAATAACAAGACATCCCTCTAAATATTAAGACATCCCTTTAAATAACAAGACATCCCTCTAAATAACAAGACATCCCTCTAAATAACAAGACATCCCACTAAATAACAAGACGTCCCTCTAAATAACAAAACATCCCTTTTAAATAACAAGACATTCCTCTAAATAACAAGACATCCCTCTAAATAACAAGACATCCCTCCAAATAAAAAGACATCCCTCTAAATAGCAAGACATCCCTCTAAATAACAAGACATCCCTCCAAATAACAAGATATCCCTCTAAATAACAAGACATTCCTCCAAATAACAAGACTTCCCTCCAAATAAGAAGACATCCTTCTAAATAACAAGACATCCCTCTAAATAACAAGACATCCCTCTAAATACCAAGACATCCCTCCAAATAACAAGACAACCCTTTAAAAAACAAGACATCCCTCTAAATAACAAGACATCCCTCTAAATAACAAGACATCTCTCTAAATATTAAGACATCCCTTCAAATAACAAGACATTCCTCTAAATATTAAGACATCCCTCTAAATAACAAGACATCCCTCTAAATATTAAGACATCCCTTTAAATAACAAGACATCTCTCTAAATAACAAGACATCCCTCTAAATAACAAGACATCCCTCTAAATATTAAGACATCCCTCCAAATAACAAGACATCCCTCTAAATATTAAGACATCCCTCCAAATAACAAGACATCCCTCTAAATATTAAGACATCCCTTTAAATAACAAGACATCTCTCTAAATAACAAGACATCCCTCTAAATAACAAGACATCCCACTAAATAACAAGACATCCCTCTAAATAACAAGACATCCCTTTTAAATAACAAGACATTCCTCTAAATAACAAGACATCCCTCTAAATAACAAGACATCCCTCCAAATAACAAGAAATCCCTCAAAATAGCAAGACATCCCTCTAAATATTAAGACATCCCTTCAAATAACAAGACATCCCTCTAAATAACAAGACATCCCTCTAAATAACAAGACATCCCTCTAAATAAAAAGACATCCCTCTAAATAACTAGACATCCCTCCAAATACCAAGACATCCCTCTAAATAACAAGACATCCCTCTAAATAAAAAGACATCCCTCTAAATAACTAGACATCCCTCCAAATACCAAGACATCCCTCTAAATAACAAGACATCCCTCTAAATAACAAGACATACCTCCAAATAACAAGACATCCCTCTAAATTATAAGACATCCCTCTTAATAACAAGCATCCCTCCAAATAACAAGACATCCCTCTAAATAACAAGACATCCCTCCAAATATGAAGACATCACTCCAAGTATGAAGACATCCCTCTAAATAACAAGACATCCCTCTAAATAACAAGACATCTCTCTAAATATTAAGACATCCCTTCAAATAACATGACATCCCTCTAAATAACAAGACATCCCTCTAAATAACAAGACATCCCTCTAAATAACAAGACATCCCTCTAAATAACAAGACATCCCTCTAAAAAACAAGACATCCCTCTAAATATTAAGACATCAATCTAAATAACAAGACATCCCTCCAAATAACAAGACAACCCTCTAAAAAACAAAAAAACCCTCTAAATAACAAGACATCCCTCTAAATAACAAGACATCCCACTAAAAAACAAGACATCCCTCTAAATATTAAGACATCCCTCTAAATAACAAGACATCCCTCCAAATATTAAGACATCCCTCTAAATAACAAGACATCCCTCTAAATAACAAGACATCCCTCTAATAAACTAGACATTCCGCTAAATATTAAGACATCCCTCTAAATAACAAGACATCCCTCCAAATACCAAGACATCCCTCTAAATATTAAGACATCCCTCCAAATAACAAGAAAACCCTTTAAAAAACAAGACATCCCTCTAAATAACAAGACATCCCTCTAAATAACAAGACATCCCTCTAAATATTAAGACATCCCTCCAAATAACAAGACATCCCTCTAAATATTAAGACATCCCTCTAAATAACAAGACATCCCTCTAAATATTAAGACATCCCTTTAAATAACAAGACATCTCTCTAAATAACAAGACATCCCTCTAAATAACAAGACATCCCACTAAATAACAAGACGTCCCTCTAAATAACAAGACATCCCTTTTAAATAACAAGACATTCCTCTAAATAACAAGACATCCCTCTAAATAACAAGACATCCCTCCAAATAAAAAGACATCCCTCTAAATAGCAAGACATCCCTCTAAATAACAAGACATCTCTCCAAATAACAAGATATCCCTCTAAATAACAAGACATTCCTCCAAATAACAAGACTTCCCTCCAAATAAGAAGACATCCCTCTAAATAACAAGACATCCCTCTAAATAACAAGACATCCCTCTAAATACCAAGACATCCCTCTAAATATTAAGACATCCCTCCAAATAACAAGACAACCCTTTAAAAAACAAGACATCCCTCTAAATAACAAGACATCCCTCTAAATAACAAGACATCCCTCTAAATATTAAGACATCCCTTTAAATAACAAGACATCCCTCTAAATATTAAGACATCCCTCTAAATAACAAGACATCCCTCTAAATATTAAGACATCCCTTTAAATAACAAGACATCTCTCTAAATAACAAGACATCCCTCTAAATAACAAGACATCCCTCTAAATATTAAGACATCCCTCCAAATAACAAGACATCCCTCTAAATATTAAGACATCCCTCTAAATAACAAGACATCCCTCTAAATATTAAGACATCCCTTTAAATAACAAGACATCTCTCTAAATAACAAGACATCCCTTTTAAATAACAAGACATTCCTCTAAATAACAAGACATCCCTCTAAATAACAAGACATCCCTCCAAATAACAAGAAATCCCTCAAAATAGCAAGACATCCCTCTAAATATTAAGACATCCCTTCAAATAACAAGACATCCCTCTAAATAACAAGACATCCCTCTAAATAACAAGACATCCCTCTAAATAAAAAGACATCCCTCTAAATAACTAGACATCCCTCCAAATACCAAGACATCCCTCTAAATAACAAGACATCCCTCTAAATAAAAAGACATCCCTCTAAATAACTAGACATCCCTCTAAATACCAAGACATCCCTCTAAATAACAAGACATCCCTCTAAATAACAAGACATACCTCCAAATAACAAGACATCCCTCTAAATTATAAGACATCCCTCTTAATAACAAGCATCCCTCCAAATAACAAGACATCCCTCTAAATAACAAGACATCCCTCCAAATATGAAGACATCCCTCCAAATATGAAGACATCCCTCTAAATAACAAGACATCCCTCTAAATAACAAGACATCCCTCTAAATAACAAGACATCTCTCTAAATATTAAGACATCCCTTCAAATAACAAGACATCCCTCTAAATAACAAGACATCCCTCTAAATAACAAGACATCCCTCTAAATAACAAGACATCCCTCTAAATAACAAGACATCCCTCTAAATAACAAGACATCCCTTTTAAATAACAAAACATTCCTCTAAATAACAAGACATCCCTCTAAATAACAAGACATCCCTCCAAATAAAAAGACATCCCTCCAAATAAAAAGACATCCCTCTAAATATTAAGACATCAATCTAAATAACAAGACATCCCTCCAGTGTACAAGGGTGTACAAGTGTGTACAAGGGTGCACAAGTGTATACAAGGGTGTACAATCGTGTACAAGCTTGTACAAGTGTGTACAAGGGTGTACAGGTTTGTACAAGGTTGTACAAGTGTGTACAAGGGTGTACAAATGTATACAAGGATGTAAAAGTTTGTACAAGTGTGTACAAGTTTGTACAAGGTTGTACAAGTAAGTACAAGTTTGTACAAGAATGTACAAGTGTGTACAAGGTTTTACAATTGTGTAAAAGGTTGTACAAGTGTGTACAAGGTTGTACAAGTGTGTACAAGCTTGTACAAGTGTGTACAAGGTTGTACAAGTGTGTACAAGCTTGTACAAGTGTGTACAAGGTTGTACAAGTGTGTACAAGGTTGTTCAAGTGTGTACATGTTTGTACAAGTGTGTTTAAGTTTGTACAAGGTTGTACAAATGTGTACAAGGGTGTACAAAATCGTTCAAGGGTGCACAAGTTTGTACAAGGGTGTACAAGTGTGTACAAGCTTGTACAAGTGTGTACAAGCTTGTACAAGTGTGTACAAGCTTATACAAGTGTGTACAAGGGTGTACAGGTTTGTACAAGGTTGTACAAGTGTGTACAAGGGTGTACAAGTATGTACAAGAATGTAAAATTTTGTACAAGTGTGTACAAGGGTGTACAAGTGTGTACAAGGTTGTACAAGTGTGTACAAGGTTTTACAATTGTGTACAAGGTTGTACAAGTGTGTACAAGGTTGTACAAGTGTGTACGAGGTTGTACAAGTGTGTACAAGGTTGTACAAGTGTGTACAAGGTTGTACAAGTGTGTACAAGGTTGTACAAGTGTACACAAGTTTGTACAAGTGTGTACAAGTTTGTACAAGTGTGTACAAGTTTGTACAAGGTTGTACAAATGTGTAAAAGGGTGTACAAAAGTGTACAAGGGTGCACAAGTTTGTACAAGGGTGTACAAGTGTGTACAAGCTTGTACAAGTGTGTACAAGCTTGTACAAGTGTGTACAAGCTTGTACAAGTGTGTACAAGGGTGTACAAAAGTGTACAAGGGTGCACAAGTTTGTACAAGGGTGTACAAGTGTGTACAAGCTTGTACAAGTGTGTACAAGCTTGTACAAGGGTTTACAGGTTTGTACAAGGTTGTACAAGTGTGTACAAGGTTGTACAAGTATGTACAAGAATGTACAAGTTTGTACAAGTGTGTACAAGTTTGTAAAAGGTTGTACAAGTGTGTACAAGTGTGTACAAATGTGTACAAGGATGTAAAAGTGTGTACAAGTGTGTACAAGTTTGTACAAGGTTGTACAAGTGTGTACAAGTTTGTACAAGGTTGTACAAATTTGTACAAGTGTGTACAAGGTTGTACAAGTGTGTACAAGTGTGTACAAGTTTGTACAAGTGTGTACAAGTTTGTACAAGGTTGTACACGTGTGTACAAGGTTTTACAATTGTGTACAAGGTTGTACAAATGTGTACAAGGTTGTACAAGTGTGTACAAGGTTGTACAAGTGTGTACAAGGTTGTACAAGTGTGTACAAGGTTGTACAAGTGTACACAAGTTTGTACAAGTGTGTACAAGTTTGTACAAGTGTGTACAAGTTTGTACAAGTTTGTACAAATGTGTACAAGGGTGTACAAAAGTGTACAAGGGTGCACAAGTTTGTACAAGGGTGTACAAGTGTGTACAAGGGTGTACAAGTATGTATAAGAATGTACAATTTTGTACAAGTGTGTACAAGTTTGTAAAAGGTTGTACAAGTGTGTACAAGGGTGTACAAGTGTGTACAAGGTTGTACAAGTGTGTACAAGCTTGAACAAGTGTGTACAAGATTGTACAAGTGTGTACAAGGTTGTACAAGTGTGTACAAGGTTGCACAAGTGTGTACAAGAGTGTACAATCGTGTACAAGCTTGTACAAGTGTGTACAAGGGTGTACAGGTTTGTACAAGGTTGTACAAGTGTGTACAAGGTTGTACAAGTGTGTACAAGGTTGTACAAGTGTGTACAAGGGTGTACAAGTTTGTACAAGTGTGTACAAGTTTGTACAAGTGTGAACAAGTTTGTACAAGTTTGTACAAATGTATACAAGGGTGTACAAAAGTGTACAAGGGTGCACAAGTTTGTACAAGGGTGTACAAGTGTGTACAAGCTTGTACAAGTATGTACAAGAATGTACAAGTTTGTACAAGTGTGTACAAGTTTGTAAAAGGTTGTACAAGTGTGTACAAGGGTGTACAAGTGTGTACAAGGGTGCACAAGTGTGTACAAGGGTGTACAATCGTGTACAAGCTTGTACAAGTGTGTACAAGGGTGTACAGGTTTGTACAAGGTTGTACAAGTGTGTACAAGGTTGTACAAGTGTGTACAAGGTTGTACAAGTGTGTACAAGCTTGTACAAGTGTGTACAAGGTTGTACAAGTGTGTACAAGGTTGTACAAGTGTGTACAAGCTTTTACAAGTGTGTACAAGGTTTGTACAAGTGTGTACAAGGTTGTTCAAGTGTGTACATGTTTGTACAAGTGTGTTTAAGTTTGTACAAGGTTGTACAAATGTGTACAAGGGTGTACAAAAGTGTTCAAGGGTGCACAAGTTTGTACAACGGTGTACAAGTGTGTACAAGCTTGTACAAGTGTGTACAAGGGTGTACAGGTTTGTACAAGGTTGTACAAGTGTGTACAAGGGTGTACAAGTATGTACAAGAATGTAAAATTTTGTACAAGTGTGTACAAGGGTGTACAAGTGTGTACAAGGTTGTAAAAGTGTGTACAAGGTTTTACAATTGTGTACAAGGTTGTACAAGTGTGTACAAGGTTGTACAAGTGTGTACGAGGTTGTACAAGTGTGTACAAGGTTGTACAAGTGTGTACAAGGTTGTACAAGTGTGTACAAGGTTGTACAAGTGTACACAAGTTTGTACAAGTGTGTACAAGTTTGTACAAGTGTGTACAAGTTTGTACAATGTTGTACAAATGTGTACAAGGGTGTACAAAAGTGTACAAGGGTGCACAAGTTTGTACAAGGGTGTACAAGTGTGTACAAGCTTGTACAAGTGTGTACAAGCTTGTACAAGTGTGTACAAGGGTGTACAGGTTTGTACAAGGTTGTACAAGTGTGTACAAGGGTGTACAAGTATGTACAAGAATGTACAATTTTGTACAAGTGTGTACAAGTTTGTAAAAGGTTGTACAAGTGTGTACAAGGGTGTACAAGTGTGTACAAGGTTGTACAAGTGTGTACAAGCTTGAACAAGTGTGTACAAGGTTGTACAAGTGTGTACAAGGTTGTACAAGTGTGTACAAGGTTGTACAAGTGTGTACAAGGTTGTACAAGTGTGTACAAGGTTGCACAAGTGTGTACAAGAGTGTACAATCGTGTACAAGCTTGTACAAGTGTGTACAAGGGTGTACAGGTTTGTACAAGGTTGTACAAGTGTGTACAAGGTTGTACAAGTGTGTACAAGGGTGTACAAGTTTGTACAAGTGTGTACAAGTTTGTACAAGTGTGTACAAGTTTGTACAAGTTTGTACAAATGTATACAAGGGTGTACAAAAGTGTACAAGGGTGCACAAGTTTGTACAAGGGTGTACAAGTGTGTACAAGCTTGTACAAGTGTGTACAAGCTTGTACAAGTGTGTACAAGGGTGTACAGGTTTGTACAATTTTGTACAAGTGTTTACAAGGGTGTACAAGTATGTACAAGAATGTACAAGTTTGTACAAGTGTGTACAAGTTTGTAAAAGGTTGTACATGTGTGTACAAGGGTGTACAAGTGTGTACAAGGGTGCACAAGTGTGTACAAGGGTGTACAATCGTTTACAAGTTTGTACAAGTGTGTACAAGGGTGTACAGGTTTGTACAAGGTTGTACAAGTGTGTACAAGGGTGTACAAATGTATACAAGGATGTAAAAGTTTGTACAAGTGTGTACAAGTAAGTACAAGGTTGTACAAGTAAGTACAAGTTTGTACAAGAATGTACAAGTGTGTACAAGGTTTTACAATTGTGTAAAAGGTTGTACAAGTGTGTACAAGGTTGTACAAGTGTGTACAATTTTGTACAAGTGTGTACAAGGTTGTACAAGTGTGTACAAGGTTGTACAAGTGTGTACAAGGTTGTACAAGTGTGTACAAGCTTGTACAAGTGTGTACAAGGTTGTACAAGTGTGTACAAGGTTGTTCAAGTGTGTACATGTTTGTACAAGTGTGTTTAAGTTTGTACAAGGTTGTACAAATGTGTACAAGGGTGTACAAAAGTGTTCAAGGGTGCACAAGTTTGTACAAGGGTGTACAAGTGTGTACAAGCTTGTACAAGTGTGTACAAGCTTATACAAGTGTGTACAAGGGTGTACAGGTTTGTACAAGGTTGTACAAGTGTGTACAAGGGTGTACAAGTATGTACAAGAATGTAAAATTTTGTACAAGTGTGTACAAGGGTGTACAAGTGTGTACAAGGTTGTACAAGTGTGTACAAGGTTTTACAATTGTGTACAAGGTTGTACAAGTGTGTACAAGGTTGTACAAGTGTGTACGAGGTTGTACAAGTGTGTATAAGGTTGTACAAGTGTGTACAAGGTTGTACAAGTGTGTACAAGGTTGTACAAGTGTACACAAGTTTGTACAAGGGTGTACAAGTGTGTACAAGCGTGTACAAGCTTGTACAAGTGTGTACAAGGGTGTACAGGTTTGTACAAGGTTGTACAAGTGTGTACAAGGGTGTACAAGTATGTACAAGAATGTACAATTTTGTACAAGTGTGTACAGGTTTGTAAAAGGTTGTACAAGTGTGTACAAGGGTGTACAAGTGTGTACAAGGTTGTACAAGTGTGTACAAGCTTAAACAAGTGTGTACAAGGTTGTACAAGTGTGTACAAGGTTGTACAAGTGTGTACAAGGTTGCACAAGTGTGTACAAGAGTGTACAATCGTGTACAAGCTTGTACAAGTGTGTACAAGGGTGTACAGGTTTGTACAAGGTTGTACAAGTGTGTACAAGGTTGTACAAGTGTGTACAAGGGTGTACAAGTTTGTACAAGTGTGTACAAGTTTGTACAAGCTTGTACAAGTGTGTACAAGCTTGTACAAGTGTGTACAAGGGTGTACAGGTTTGTACAATTTTGTACAAGTGTTTACAAGGGTGTACAAGTATGTACAAGAATGTACAAGTTTGTACAAGTGTGTACAAGTTTGTAAAAGGTTGTACATGTGTGTACAAGGGTGTACAAGTGTGTACAAGGGTGCACAAGTGTGTACAAGGGTGTACAATCGTGTACAAGCTTGTACAAGTGTGTACAAGGTTGTACAGGTTTGTACAAGGTTGTACAAGTGTGTACAAGGGTGTACAAATGTATACAAGGATGTTAAAATTTGTACAAGTGTGTACAAGTTTGTACAAGGTTGTACAAGTAAGTACAAGTTTGTACAAGAATGTACAAGTGTGTACAAGGTTTTACAATTGTGTAAAAGGTTGTACAAGTGTGTACAAGGTTGTACAAGTGTGTACAAGCTTGTAAAAGTGTGTACAAGGTTGTACAAGTGTGTACAAGGTTGTACAAGTGTGTACAAGCTTGTACAAGTGTGTACAAGGTTGTACAAGTGTGTACAAGGTTGTTCAAGTGTGTACATGTTTGTACAAGTGTGTTTAAGTTTGTACAAGGTTGTACAAATGTGTACAAGGGTGTACAAAAGTGTTCAAGGGTGCACAAGTTTGTACAAGGGTGTACAAGTGTGTACAAGCTTGTACAAGTGTGTACAAGCTTGTACAAGTGTGTACAAGCTTGTACAAGTGTGTACAAGGGTGTACAGGTTTGTACAAGGTTGTACAAGTGTGTACAAGGGTGTACAGGTTTGTACAAGGTTGTACAAGTGTGTACAAGGGTGTACAAATGTATACAAGGATGTAAAAGTTTGTACAAGTGTGTACAAGTAAGTACAAGGTTGTACAAGTAAGTACAAGTTTGTACAAGAATGTACAAGTGTGTACAAGGTTTTACAATTGTGTAAAAGGTTGTACAAGTGTGTACTTGTACAAGTGTGTACAAGGGTGTACAGGTTTGTACAATTTTGTACAAGTGTTTACAAGGGTGTACAAGTATGTACAAGAATGTACAAGTTTGTACAAGTGTGTACAAGTTTGTAAAAGGTTGTACATGTGTGTACAAGGGTGTACAAGTGTGTACAAGGGTGCACAAGTGTGTACAAGGGTGTACAATCGTGTACAAGCTTGTACAAGTGTGTACAAGGGTGTACAGGTTTGTACAAGGTTGTACAAGTGTGTACAAGGGTGTACAAATGTATACAAGGATGTAAAAGTTTGTACAAGTGTGTACAAGTTTGTACAAGGTTGTACAAGTAAGTACAAGTTTGTACAAGAATGTACAAGTGTGTACAAGGTTTTACAATTGTGTAAAAGGTTGTACAAGTGTGTACAAGGTTGTACAAGTGTGTACAAGCTTGTACAAGTGTGTACAAGGTTGTACAAGTGTGTACAAGGTTGTACAAGTGTATACAAGCTTGTACAAGTGTGTACAAGGTTGTACAAGTGTGTACAAGGTTGTTCAAGTGTGTACATGTTTGTACAAGTGTGTTTAAGTTTGTACAAGGTTGTACAATCCCTCCAAATAACAAGACAACCCTCTAAAAAACAAAAAAACCCTCTAAATAACAAGACATCTCTCTAAAAAACAAGACATCCCTCTAAATATCAAGACATCCCTCTAAATAACAAGACATCCATCTATATAACAAGACATTCCTCTAAATATTAAGACATCCCTCTAAATAACAAGACATACCTGTAAATAACAAGACATCCCTCTAAATAACAAGACATCCCATCTAAATTACAACACAACCCTCTAAAAAACAAGACATCCCTCCAAATAACAAGACAACCCTCTAAAAAACAAGACATCCCTCTAAATAACAAGACATCCCTCTAAATAACAAGACATCCCTCTAATAAACTAGACATTCCGCTAAATATTAAGACATCCCTCTAAATAACAAGACATCCCTCTAAATACCAAGACATCCCTCTAAATATTAAGACATCCCTCCAAATAACAAGACAACCCTTTAAAAAACAAGACATCCCTCTAAATAACAAGACATCCCTCTAAATAACAAGACATCCCTCTAAATATTAAGACATCCCTTCAAATAACAAGACATCCCTCTAAATATTAAGACATCCCTCTAAATAACAAGACATCCCTCTAAATATTAAGACATCCCTTTAAATAACAAGACATCTCTCTAAATAACAAGACATCCCTCTAAATAACAAGACATCCCACTAAATAACAAGACATCCCTCTAAATAACAAGACATCCCTTTTAAATAACAAGACATTCCTCTAAATAACAAGACATCCCTCTAAATAACAAGACATCCCTCCAAATAAAAAGACATCCCTCTAAATAGCAAGACATCCCTCTAATAAACAAGACATTCCGCTAAATATTAAGACATCCCTCTAAATAACAAGACATCCCTCTAAATATTAAGACATCCCTTTAAATAACAAGACATCTCTCTAAATAACAAGACATCCCTCTAAATAACAAGACATCCCACTAAATAACAAGACATCCCTCTAAATAACAAGACATCCCTTTTAAATAACAAGACATTCCTCTAAATAACAAGACATCCCTCTAAATAACATGACATCCCTCCAAATAAAAAGACATCCCTCTAAATAGCAAGACATCCCTCTAATAAACAAGACATTCCGCTAAATATTAAGACATCCCTCTAAATAACAAGACATCCCATCTAAATTACAAGACAACCCTCGAAAAAACAAGACATCCCTCCAAATAACAAGACAACCCTCTAAAAAACAAGACATCCCTCTAAATAAAAAGACATCTCTCCAAATAACAAGACATCCCTCTAAATAACAAGACATCCCACTAAAAAACAAGACATCCCTCTAAATATTAAGACATCCCTGTAAAGTGAAATTGAATTGAATTGTAAAATAAAAGATAGAAAATATCTAGTACATGTTTATTGAAAGTAGCAGTGGACTGTAATAATTATAAGTTTGTTTTTAAAATATGTATAAACAAACAAAACATATGATTTGAATCACACATTGATAAATATAGTCTTTTTGAGAAATAATTGTATATAGGCTATGTAAATTATGTGTTTTTACACATTCTGGCCCCTTGAAATATGAAATTTTGTTATTTCAATCCATTTCTTGACCTGGTAAAGGGCACAGTTTTGAAATAGATCTTTTTATCAGTCCATCCTTTGTTTGTAATGTAGCAACTCGCACAAAATTGTCTTTTCCTGGATGCACTGCGATCACTCGCCCAATTTTCCAAGTACAAGGTGGTAAATTGTCGTCTTGAATAAGCATTATATCATCAATTTTTATATTAGGTCTTGATGTATTCCACCTTGACATTTTCTGCAGTTGGTTCAGATATTCCTTGCACCAGCGGTTCCAAAAATGCTGCGAGAGTTGTTGAACATGTTGCCATCGAGAAAGTCTATTTAATTTCAGATCTTTAAGATTAGGTTCCGGAACACTGGTGAAAGAAGTTCCAATTAGGAAATGAGCAGGTGTTAAGGGAGTAAGATCATTTGGATCGCTAGATAAAGGTGTTAAAGGGCGTGAATTGACACAAGCTTCTATTTGTACTAATAAAGTGTACATTTCATTGAAAGTTAATTTTGTATTTTGAACTACTCGCTTAAGGTGGTATTTCACTAACCGCACTCCAGCTTCCCATAGCCCTCCGAAATTTGGTGAATGAGGGGGGATGAAACTCCAAGTGATCCCTTGTGTAGCTAAAGTTGACAGGACTTGGCTGTTGTGATCATCTGAACACCACAAATGTTTCAACTCTTGTAGTTCCTTGTCCGCACCAACAAATGTTTTAGCATTATCCGAGTAAATTTTGTATGGTTTCCCTCTGCGAGATACAAACCGCCTTAAGGCAGCAAGGAACGAATTTGTCGTTAAATCCTCAACTAGTTCAAGGTGAATGGCCTTTGTAGTGAAACACACAAACAGAGAAACGTATACTTTTGTAACCTTAGTCCTTTTGTTGTTGCTTGCATGTATATATACAGGTCCAAAATAATCTAATCCACAATGGGAGAATGGTCTTGAAGGTTGAACTCTGTTTTAAGGTAGTTGTCCCATTAGTTGATTGGTAGCCTTAGGTTTAGTCTTGAAGCATTTCAGGCATTTGTGAACCACACTTCTGACTAAACTTCTGCCATTTAATGGCCAATAAGTTTCTCGAAGGGAACTCAATAAAAGTTGTGGTCCTGCATGTAGTATTTGAACATGTAGATCTTCTGCAATTAACCGTGTTAGCCTATGTTTGTGATCAAGAATAATTGGATGTTTATTATCAACACTTAAAGTTGAATGTTTCAGTCGACCACCTACTCTGATCAGCCCTTGGTCATCAAGAAAAGGATTTAGCTGTAAGAGTTTGCTTGATTTATCAACAGAATTGTTTTCCTTCAATGTTTTCAGTTCATGGGAGAATGATTGAGATTGAGCTAGTTTTATAATAGAAAGTCTCGAATCATTTATTTCTGAACATGTAAGTGAACCTGTGAGACAATCTTTGGATTTTGTATTTTTATAAAACCTTAGACAATATGCTACAACTCGTACAAGTTTCTGCAATGATGAATACTTGCTAAATATATCATGACCATGAACATTTAAAGAGACGGCTGTTACAGTATGAAATGAAATGAAATGAAATGAAAAATCATTTATTTATACAGGCAAAGTTAGGGCCACATGGCCCTTTCTTACACTTAACCTGTACTTTAAAACATAATATAAATATTTTAACATAATCAGCTTATACAATAAAACAAAACAGAAATCTACAGAAACTCAGATACAGAAACTTTTATCAAAAATCAGTAAATTTTAAAAATACTTACACACACACACTCACTCACACATACATACAAGTCAGCGACCGCCATGCGCACAGGCCCCTACGACAAACCTACCATGGCCATACGTTCAAAATAGAGATTTTTTAGCGCTGCCACAAACCGGGAACGACTATCGAGGGATTTAATAGCTAAAGGAAGATCGTTCCAAAGACGGCAAGCAGTTACAATAAACGCTCTGTCGTAAACTGCGGTCCTATGGTGAGGCATACGCAAAGTTAATGATGCATGGCGTGAGTATCTGACACTTTCTTCAGCTACAAACCTAAAATCATATACAAAATATTTTGGAAAATTGTTTTTTAATATTGAGTAGGTTAGCGAAAGAATTTTGATTGATCTCAGGTCACATAGCTTTAATAACTTAGAATGAATATAGAAAGGTGTGATGCGCTCACTGCGTCTTAGATCATAAATGAATCTTAGGCAGTAGTTCTGAGCGCGTTGGAGAGCATCAGCGAGGTTTACAGTCATGTCATTGATCACAGAGCTGCAGTAAGTGAAGTGGGGAAAAACAAGTGATTTAACCAGGTGTAACTTTATGTGCAAAGGCAAGAAATTCTGTAACTTTTTAAGTGAGTGGATTGATGCAAACACCTTTTTACGGATGTCTACTACCGCATCGCCCCAAGTAAGTGTCGAGTTGATAGTAAGCCCTAAGTTTTTGACCTTGTCATTGTAAAGCAAATCTGTTCCATTTATAGTTATTGGATTCGTCGTCAGAAAGTCAATAGAGTTCCGTAAACGTGGATGACAAATTATGATTGGTTTAGTTTTTTCGTGGTTAAGTCTGAGTCCGTGTTTATTAGTCCAAGTAATGATTTTCTCAATATCTTCGTTCACTCTCAGAACACTTTCGTTGATCTGTTTGGGTGAAAAATGTGTATAAATCTGTAAGTCGTCAGCATACATGTGGTATTTACAGTGTGTGAGGACTGAGCTCAAGTCATTTATGTATAGTACGAACAACAGAGGACCAAGGATGGACCCCTGAGGTACACCACTAGTAACTGTCTCCCAGTCAGATCGTAAGTCATCAACCTCAACACATTGCCACCTGTCTGACAGATATGATCCCAGCCAGTCCAATACACCATTTGAAAGCCCTATGGCCCTTAGCTTTTCCAAAAGGAGCTTATGATTTACACAGTCAAAGGCTTTAGAAAAATCAAATAGGGTAAGAATCGTACCCTGCCGATGTTCCATTGCTAGTCTAATGTCGTCCGTCACACGTAAGAGTGCTGTTTCTGTACTGTGAGCTGCTCGAAAGCCAGACTGTGAGTTGCATAAGATATTGTTTTCAGTCAGAAACTCAGTGATTTGGCAGTGCACGATTCTTTCAAGGCCTTTAGATAATGCGGGCAATATACTGATCGGCCTGAAATCCTGGCAAGAAGCAGGTGCTGGAATCTTATTTAAGGGACGAATTAGGGCAGACTTCCAAGAAATCGGGAATATGCTTTGCCTTAGAGATGTGTTGAAAATGCAGGTGATAGTGGGGAGTATAGCAAAGAGAATGTCCTTAATGAAGCGAATTGGAATGCCATCAGATCCAATAGCATTACTGCGAATACGTCGAATAGATTTCAGAACATCAGACTGCAGTTACAGGTTTGAAAGTGAACTTGGGGTATCCTAATTCTTGTACAGGGGAGTTTCTTAACTCCGTTATATAACTTTCAACTTGTTGTTGATTGATGCTTTGACCAAAGGAAGAGAAGAAAGCGTTTAATTCATTCAGAGGAATATTGACTCTCTGTGCTTCAGGTTGTTTCCCAAGCCCAAGACTTTTTACGTTACGCCATAAAACTCTAGATGGTTGGTTATTGTTTTCAAAAAGCATACGAATATGTCGTAATTTTGAATTCCGCAAAAGTTGTTTAACTCTATTTCGAAAATAACGATACTGTTCCATTTCTTCTTGATTCCGGGAACGTTTTGCTCTCCTGAAAAGACAGTCGCGCCTAGCCATCAAGCTACGTATTTCAGGGGTAATCCAAGGCACTGGTTGTTTTTTGGTCAAACGTTTTGAAACAATTGGAACATGTTTGTCAAACAGATTTATAATTTTGCTGTTTAGTTCATTTAACATTTCATCAAGAGATTGAGAATTTTCTATTAAGTGCCATGGTGTTTTCTGAATATCTGACATAAACTCAACTTGATTCATATTCTTAAAATCCCTATATTTTATAAATTTAGTCTTGGGTTTAGGTGCCTTAACTGAATACACACAAAATATGAGATCATGCTTGGATACTGCTGGAACTGGAAGCTGCCCATGATGTACAATGTCTACAACATCTGATACTACGATTAAGTCAAGAAGAGTGTCAGACTCGGCTGCATGATGTGTAGGGTCAAGTGGGAGTATGTTAAAGTTACATGAGTCGAACAATGTAGTCAGTTGTCTGTATTCATAGTTTTCATTGGTTGAAAGAAGGTTAATATTGAAGTCCCCCATGATCAAGACATGACTGTATCCAAACAAACAATTTAAGAGAGCGTTTTCAAAATCCAATAGATTGCCTGCTCTAGGTGGACGATAACATACACATAACAGCAAATTCTCAGCCCCAGATAGGCTAACTTCAATAATTAAAAATTCCGGTTTTGCCGAGTACTCAGAGTTTGAGCAATTTACCAGTTTAAATTTGATTCCCTCCCTGATATAAACTGCAACACCGCCACCCTGCTTGCCAGTTCTGTCATTGCGCTGCAGAATATAACCAGGGAGGTTCACTTCCTGTGATGGAATACTTGGCTTCAACCACGACTCAGAAACTGCGATTAAATCAAAATCTTTGTATCTGAAAATCTCCTTCACCTCATCAATGTGCGCACGTAACGACTGAGCGTTGATGTGCGCCGCCTTTAGATGCTTGGGGAAAGGAGATAAGGAGTGAGAGAGATAGTCGGCAGTAGACAGTGGGTGCTGAGGGAGGGGCGAGGGGGGAGTGATAAGCCGGCCGGCGTGACGAGCACTAGGAGGACGTGGACTCGCTATCCCGGGTCCACGGGTCGCAGCGCCACGGCAGGCACATCGCAGGCGCGCATACACACCGCGATCACTGACACATTCACACACACACACATACACTTACTAAAAGTAAAAACAGACAACATAGTTTAAATTACAGAATTTTTTACACGTGCAACAATTTTGGCTCCTAAAAACAATGGTGATGAAGTTGTTGAAATATTAAATTAGGTATACTATCCAAAATGTGAGTAAATAGTGCAGTATAATGTATATGTACATAACGAAATAATATATGATTCTTCTTTAGTTTAACCAAACTTAATCGAACACTTATAAAAATAAAATAGTTTTCATGTTTATTTAAACAGATAAGACACAAAATAAATACTGAAAATAAATAATTACAATTAAACTAAATAAATGATTTGATGTAACATAAATAAAGTACTGCATGGTAATTAATTTCCTCAAACATAAATTAACTGATAAAAATATACATACACATACACATGCATAACACGCATACATACACACACAAAATACATACATACATACACATAATATACATACATATTGTTATGATTTGTTTGGATACCAAAAATTAATTTAAAGTTCTCAATATAATATCTTAGTGCATTTTAAAAATACTATTGTTCATCATAATGGTAGAACCAGCCTATAGCATAAATAAAAATAAAATGTTATGAAACTAAAACATTCCTCTGAGATAAAAGTATTAAACATAAAAATACCAGAATAAAAACCTTTTAAAGCTGGGGAAATTGCATTTTAAAACATTTCGTTACCACGGGATGAAAAAAAAATATTATAATTTCAAAAATAAAAAATAAAAATTAATAAATATATAAATAATGTTATTCAGATTATCTCATAAATACCAGTCAAGGCTAAATAAATAATGTTCTTATCTGGGTGAGCTGGTTGAGCCTTACCAGTATTTGCCTTACGCAATTCTAAAAGTGAGTTGACACTTGTATCAAGTCGAAAGTTTGAGCCTTCCTTCCAAAATTGATGTTCTCCAGATAACCATTGTGGTCCATTCCACCAGAGAGATGACGATAAGAGGGGTTGAACCAAAGAGCCGCGAGATATTAGGTCTGCAGGATTTTCAGTGCCAACAACATGATTCCAATGGCTTATGTTTGTTAGGGATTGAATTGTTGAGATTCTGTTTGCAACAAATGTACTGTAATGAGACGATGGGGAATTGATCCAAGAAAGAACAACAGTAGAGTCAGAATAATAATAAACATTATTAGTATCAATGTTCAATGCTTTGATGAGAACTTGGGCTAATTGACTTAGTAGCAAAGCGCCACAAAGCTCCAATCTTGGAATTGAAGTCACCTTCAATGGAGCAACACGAGACTTTGATGAAATTAACGTCACATTTGTTTCTCCTTTTACATCTTGACACCTAAGATAAACACAAGCTCCATAAGCAGCCATGGATCCATCACAAAATCCATGAAGTTCTACAGTTGCAGGTTCATTGGATGACAATACATATCTGTTTATTGATAGTTTGTTCAAATTAGTTAATGATGCATGAAACTCAAGCCATCGATTATTCAAATGCGAGGAAAGTTTGTCATTCCAATCTAAGTTTTCCTTCCACAGTTGTTGCATTATAAGTTTAGCTAAGAGAATGACAGGTCCAATTAATCCCAAAGGATAAAATATCTTGGCTATTTCCGAAAGAACTTGACGTTTTGTAATGTTTTGTGGTTGAGTATCTTGTGATAGTGAATATGTGAATACATCATGAGCGGTATCCCACATTAAACCCAACGTTTTGACTATTGAGTTGTTTATGTCTAAATTGTGTTCAGGATGAGCTTCAATATCTGATTCAGGAACGTTCTTTAGTAAATCAACATGATTTGATGACCATTTTCTTAAATGAAAACCACCCTTGGATAGCAGTTCTATAAGATCACTTTGAAGACGTAGTGCTGATTCGATTGTATGTGCTCCACTTAGAACATCATCGACATAGAAATCACTGTGCAATGTTTTGCACGCGATTGGAAAATTTGAAACTTCATCTAGTGCAAGTTGTTGGAGTGTTCGGGTTGCTAGATATGGAGCGCTTTTGGTTCCATAAGTGACTGTCTTTAGTTGAAAGACCTTAATTGGTTCAGAAGTGTGTGATCTCCACAAAATGGATTGAAGGCTGTGTTGAGAGGGATCGATTTGTATCTGACGATACATTTTCTCAATGTCAGCTGTGAAGACGTATTTATGCATTCTGAATCGGGAAATAATAGAAAATAGTTCATCTTGTACTTTGGGGCCATTCATTGAAACATCATTAAGTGAAAGACCAGTTGAAGATTTAGCAGAAGCGTCAAAAACAACACGTAATTTTGTTGTGGTAGATGATTCCTTAATAACAGCATGGTGTGGAATAAAATATGATTGTGATAAACTTTTATGAGGCATGCTAGCTGAACTGAGTTCCCCAATACATTGCATGTGACCTAGCCTTTCATATTCACTCATAAAATCCCTGTAGTCATTGTACAACTTAAAGTTTTTGGCAAGTCTGTTTTCAAGAGTAGCAAACCGTTTGAAAGCGATTTGTTTGTTATCACCTAGATCGGAAACAGTATCCTTTAAAGGAATCTTTACGACGTATCTACCGCTTGTGTTCATGGTTGTAGATTCATAATGTTCTTCACAAAGAAGATCCTCCCCAGTTAATGTGGATTGAGATTGATAATCTTCTAATTCCCAGAAACGTTGAATATTACTGTTTAACAAGTCTAGAGATGATACAAAGTATGTATGATTGTCGTCAGAAACGTGTTTTCTTACTTCTACATTCCCTGTGACTAACCATCCTAATTTAGTTTCCCTAGGAGATGGACCATTGACTGATAACTGTATTGTTTTGTCACCAAGAACGTCCCAAAACGCTTGAGCCCCTAGGATCATGTCTATTTTTGATGGGTTATAATAATAAGGATCTGCAAGAGCGACATCAGGGGGAATCTGAGTTGAATGATTGAATAAAACACTCCCTGGTAACTTTTCTGTAAGTTTGGGAAGAATTAGAAAGTCCATTCGTTTAGTGAATTCTGAATTTCTAGAATTTACTGTAACATTTACGACATGGTTGACAGAAGTTGTATTACAATTGATGCCTGTTATTGATACTGAAGCCTGTCTTTTGTTTACTTGTAATCGCTTACAGAGTGATTCTGAAATGAAGTTTGATTGTGATCCACAATCAAGTAATGCCTTACATGAAACAATCTTACCTCTAGGACTGATGACATCAACAATAGCTGTAGAAAGGATAGTCTGAGTTGGTCTGCTAGAGGATTGATCATTGGCTGATGCGCCTACAGAAATAACCTGTTTATTATCCCCAGTGAATAACTGTTTGTTATCTGAGTGTGGTTGACTGTTCTTACCACAACTGTCTTTAGGAATTGATACTGACTTAAGGCAAAGTAAAGTGTTGTGTCTTCTTCCACAAGATTTGCAAACACTCTTACTTTTACACTGATTAGTTTTGTGAAATTTCAGACAGTTGTTACACAAATTTAAGCTTCTTACCTTGTTTATTCTATCAGGTATTGCTAGGTTGTGAAATTGTTCACATTGAAATAAAAAATGTGAGGACTGGCACAGTTCACATTTAGGTTCTGAAGATGACAAGCATGGCTGTCGTGATGACCATGACTTGTTTTGAAACCCACAAGCAGAAGTAGGTTTATGTTTGACAAAGTTAACATCATTATGTTTAGGCAGTGGAGCAACTAAAGGCTTACTGTTATTGTAATAAATAGAGTCAAGTATATGAAACCTATGATTTAAGAAATCATTTAGGTCTTGCATTGTTGGAAATCTATTAGGTTTAAGATTATCATGCCAATTCCTGAATGTTACAGGATCAAATTTGGAAGAAATCAAATGAATAAGTAGAGTATCCCATTTGTCAGTGGGTTCTCCAAGTGCATTCAATGCACGAATGTGCTTGTTGGAAGTGTTGATCAGCTCTCTTAAAGATTGGACAGATTCTTTTTCTAACTTTGGTAGATTGAACAGAGAGTGAACATGTTTTTGAACTATTAATGTTTTGTTGTTATACCTCTCTTGAATGAGGTTCCAAGCTACTGCATAGTTAGTGGAAGTTAACTCCAAAGATGAAATTACGTCAAAGGCTTCCTTTTTCAAACAAGATTTAAGGTAGTGCAATTTTTCAACGTCTGTTAGAGATTCATTGTTATGGATCATCACCGAAAACATATCAGAAAACGGAAACCAATCGTCAAAAGATCCATCAAAGGATGGTAGATTTAATACCGGTAGGTTTAGTTTAGGCCCTGAAACCTTGTCTGAAGTTTTCATTTGAATTGAAGTATTCTGATTGTTCGTAGTGAATGATTTGGCCATACCTATTATTTTGTAGTATGCCGATTCAAAGGTTTCCCTTTCTACCTGTTGGGCATCCTCGTCATCCTCCAGTTCGATCTCCTGTTGGATGAGGTCGAATTTGTCAAGAAGTGTCTCTGCCTTGGGAAGCCTGACGCATAGTTCGTTAAAAAATCCGGGAGAATCAATGGAATTTTCCAAGAAATGTTCAAATCTTGTTAATTGTGCCTTGATTGTGCTTCTTTTCTTTATTAATGCATCCATTTTGTCTTGGAAAAGTGCTAGTTGCAAGCTCTGTAATTTTGTCAGTTTGTTGATTGAAAAATGAAAAAAAAATACTTTACTGAAAATAATAAAAACTGTAATGAATCATACTGGATTAAAATCCGGCTCGTTTTGACCAAAATGTAAAGTGAAATTGAATTGAATTGTAAAATAAAAGATAGAAAATATCTAGTACATGTTTATTGAAAGTAGCAGTGGACTGTAATAATTATAAGTTTGTTTTTAAAATATGTATAAACAAACTTATAATTATTACAGTCCACTGCTACTTTCAATAAACATGTACTAGATATTTTCTATCTTTTATTTTACAATTCAATTCAATTTCACTTTACATTTTGGTCAAAACGAGCCGGATTTTAATCCAGTATGATTCATTACAGTTTTTATTATTTTCAGTAAAGTATTTTTTTTCATTTTTCAATCAACAAACTAACAAAATTACAGAGCTTGCAACTAGCACTTTTCCAAGACAAAATGGATGCATTAATAAAGAAAAGAAGCACAATCAAGGCACAATTAACAAGATTTGAACATTTCTTGGAAAATTCCATTGATTCTCCCGGATTTTTTAACGAACTATGCGTCAGGCTTCCCAAGGCAGAGACACTTCTTGACAAATTCGACCTCATCCAACAGGAGATCGAACTGGAGGATGACGAGGATGCCCAACAGGTAGAAAGGGAAACCTTTTACATTTTGTTTTCTAAATAACAAGACATCCCTCCAAATATTAAGACATCCCTCTAAATAACAAGACATCCCTCTAAATAACAAGACATCCCTCTAATAAACTAGACATTCCGCTAAATATTAAGACATCCCTCTAAATAACAAGACATCCCTCCAAATACCAAGACATCCCTCTAAATATTAAGACATCCCTCCAAATAACAAGAAACCCCTTTAAAAAACAAGACATCCCTCTAAATAACAAGACATCCCTCTAAATAACAAGACATCCCTCTAAATATTAAGACATCCCTCCAAATAACAAGACATCCCTCTAAATATTAAGACATCCCTCTAAATAACAAGACATCCCTCTAAATATTAAGACATCCCTTTAAATAACAAGACATCCCTCTAAATAACAAGACATCCCTCTAAATAACAAGACATCCCACTAAATAACAAGAAGTCCCTCTAAATAACAAGACATCCCTTTTAAATAACAAGACATTCCTCTAAATAACAAGACATCCCTCTAAATAACAAGACATCCCTCCAAATAAAAAGACATCCCTCTAAATAGCAAGACATCCCTCTAAATAACAAGACATCCCTCCAAATAACAAGATATCCCTCTAAATAACAAGACATTCCTCCAAATAACAAGACTTCCCTCCAAATAAGAAGACATCCTTCTAAATAACAAGACATCCCTCTAAATAACAAGACATCCCTCTAAATACCAAGACATCCCTCCAAATAACAAGACAACCCTTTAAAAAACAAGACATCCCTCTAAATAACAAGACATCCCTCTAAATAACAAGACATCCCTCTAAATATTAAGACATCCCTTCAAATAACAAGACATCCCTCTAAATATTAAGACATCCCTCTAAATAACAAGACATCCCTCTAAATATTAAGACATCCCTTTAAATAACAAGACATCTCTCTAAATAACAAGACATCCCTCTAAATAACAAGACATCCCTCTAAATATTAAGACATCCCTCCAAATAACAAGACATCCCTCTAAATATTAAGACATCCCTCTAAATAACAAGACATCCCTCTAAATATTAAGACATCCCTTTAAATAACAAGACATCTCTCTAAATAACAAGACATCCCTCTAAATAACAAGACATCCCACTAAATAACAAGACATCCCTCTAAATAACAAGACATCCCTTTTAAATAACAAGACATTCCTCTAAATAACAAGACATCCCTCTAAATAACAAGACATCCCTCCAAATAACAAGAAATCCCTCAAAATAGCAAGACATCCCTCTAAATATTAAGACATCCCTTCAAATAACAAGACATCCCTCTAAATAACAAGACATCCCTCTAAATAACAAGACATCCCTCTAAATAAAAAGACATCCCTCTAAATAACTAGACATCCCTCCAAATACCAAGACATCCCTCTAAATAACAAGACATCCCTCTAAATAAAAAGACATCCCTCTAAATAACTAGACATCCCTCCAAATACCAAGACATCCCTCTAAATAACAAGACATCCCTCTAAATAACAAGAAATACCTCCAAATAACAAGACATCCCTCTAACTTATAAGACATCCCTCTTAATAACAAGCATCCCTCCAAATAACAAGACATCCCTCTAAATAACAAGACATCCCTCCAAATATGAAGACATCCCTCCAAATATGAAGACATCCCTCTAAATAACAAGACATCCATATAAATAACAAGACATCTCTCTAAATATTAAGACATCCCTTCAAATAACAAGACTTCCCTTAAATAACAAGACATCCCTCTAAATAACAAGACATCCCTCTAAATAACAAGACATCCCTCTAAATAACAAGACATCTCTCTAAAAAACAAGACATCCCTCTAAATATTAAGACATCAATCTAAATAACAAGACATCCCTCCAAATAACAAGACAACCCTCTTAAAAACAAAAAAAACCCTCTAAATAACAAGACATCCCTCTAAATAACAAGACATCCCACTAAAAAACAAGACATCCCTCTAAATATTAAGACATCCCTCTAAATAACAAGACATCCCTCCAAATATTAAGACATCCCTCTAAATAACAAGACATCCCTATAAATAACAAGACATCCCTCTAATAAACTAGACATTCCGCTAAATATTAAGACATCCCTCTAAATAACAAGACATCCCTCCAAATACCAAGACATCCCTCTAAATATTAAGACATCCCTCCAAATAACAAGAAAACCCTTTAAAAAACAAGACATCCCTCTAAATATTAAGACATCCCTTTAAATAACAAGACATCTCTCTAAATAACAAGACATCCCTCTAAATAACAAGACATCCCTCTAAATATTAAGACATCCCTCCAAATAACAAGACATCCCTCTAAATATTAAGACATCCCTCTAAATAACAAGACATCCCTCTAAATATTAAGACATCCCTTTAAATAACAAGACATCTCTCTAAATAACAAGACATCCCTCTAAATAACAAGACATCCCACTAAATAACAAGACATCCCTCTAAATAACAAGACATCCCTTTTAAATAACAAGACATTCCTCTAAATAACAAGACATCCCTCTAAATAACAAGACATCCCTCCAAATAACAAGAAATCCCTCAAAATAGCAAGACATCCCTCTAAATATTAAGACATCCCTTCAAATAACAAGACATCCCTCTAAATAACAAGACATCCCTCTAAATAACAAGACATCCCTCTAAATAAAAAGACATCCCTCTAAATAACTAGACATCCCTCCAAATACCAAGACATCCCTCTAAATAACAAGACATCCCTCTAAATAAAAAGACATCCCTCTAAATAACTAGACATCCCTCCAAATACCAAGACATCCCTCTAAATAACAAGACATCCCTCTAAATAACAAGAAATACCTCCAAATAACAAGACATCCCTCTAACTTATAAGACATCCCTCTTAATAACAAGCATCCCTCCAAATAACAAGACATCCCTCTAAATAACAAGACATCCCTCCAAATATGAAGACATCCCTCCAAATATGAAGACATCCCTCTAAATAACAAGACATCCATCTAAATAACAAGACATCTCTCTAAATATTAAGACATCCCTTCAAATAACAAGACTTCCCTTAAATAACAAGACATCCCTCTAAATAACAAGACATCCCTCTAAATAACAAGACATCCCTCTAAATAACAAGACATCTCTCTAAAAAACAAGACATCCCTCTAAATATTAAGACATCAATCTAAATAACAAGACATCCCTCCAAATAACAAGACAACCCTCTTAAAAACAAAAAAAACCCTCTAAATAACAAGACATCCCTCTAAATAACAAGACATCCCACTAAAAAACAAGACATCCCTCTAAATATTAAGACATCCCTCTAAATAACAAGACATCCCTCCAAATATTAAGACATCCCTCTAAATAACAAGACATCCCTATAAATAACAAGACATCCCTCTAATAAACTAGACATTCCGCTAAATATTAAGACATCCCTCTAAATAACAAGACATCCCTCCAAATACCAAGACATCCCTCTAAATATTAAGACATCCCTCCAAATAACAAGAAAACCCTTTAAAAAACAAGACATCCCTCTAAATAACAAGACATCCCTCTAAATAACAAGACATCCCTCTAAATATTAAGACATCCCTCCAAATAACAAGACATCCCTCTAAATATTAAGACATCCCTCTAAATAACAAGACATCCCTCTAAATATCAAGACATCCCTTTAAATAACAAGACATCTCTCTAAATAACAAGACATCCCTCTAAATAACAAGACATTCCACTAAATAACAAGACGTCCCTCTAAATAACAAGACAACCCTTTTAAATAACAAGACATTCCTCTAAATAACAAGACATCCCTCTAAATAACAAGACATCCCTCCAAATAAAAAGACATCCCTCTAAATAGCAAGACATCCCTCTAAATAACAAGACATCCCTCCAAATAACAAGATATCCCTCTAAATAACAAGACATTCCTCCAAATAACAAGACTTCCCTCCAAATAAGAAGACATCCCTCTAAATAACAAGACATCCATCTAAATAACAAGACATCCCTCTAAATACCAAGACATCCCTCTAAATATTAAGACATCCCTCCAAATAACAAGACAACCCTTTAAAAAACAAGACATCCCTCTAAATAACAAGACATCCCTCTAAATAACAAGACATCCCTCTAAATATTAAGACATCCCTTCAAATAACAAGACATCCCTCTAAATATTAAGACATCCCTCTAAATAACAAGACATCCCTCTAAATATTAAGACATCCCTTTAAATAACAAGACATCTCTCTAAATAACAAGACATCCCTCTAAATAACAAGACATCCCTCTAAATATTAAGACATCCCTCCAAATAACAAGACATCCCTCTAAATATTAAGACATCCCTCTAAATAACAAGACATCCCTCTAAATATTAAGACATCCCTTTAAATAACAAGACATCTCTATAAATAACAAGACATCCCTCTAAATAACAAGACATCCCACTAAATAACAAGACATCCCTCTAAATAACAAGACATCCCTTTTAAATAACAAGACATTCCTCTAAATAACAAGACATCCCTCTAAATAACAAGACATCCCTCCAAATAACAAGAAATCCCTCAAAATAGCAAGACATCCCTCTAAATATTAAGACATCCCTTCAAATAACAAGACATCCCTCTAAATAACAAGACACCCCTCTAAATAACAAGACATCCCTCTAAATAAAAAGACATCCCTCTAAATAACTAGACATCCCTCCAAATACCAAGACATCCCTCTAAATAACAAGACATCCCTCTAAATAAAAAGACATCCCTCTAAATAACTAGACATCCCTCCAAATACCAAGACATCCCTCTAAATAACAAGACATCCCTCTAAATAACAAGACATACCTCCAAATAACAAGACATCCCTCTAAATTATAAGACATCCCTCTTAATAACAAGCATCCCTCCAAATAACAAGACATCCCTCTAAATAACAAGACATCCCTCCAAATATGAAGACATCCCTCCAAATATGAAGACATCCCTCTAAATAACAAGACATCCCTCTAAATAACAAGACATCCCTCTAAATAAAAGACATCTCTCTAAATATTAAGACATCCCTTCAAATAACAAGACATCCCTCTAAATAACAAGACATCCCTCTAAATAACAAGACATCCCTCTAAATAACAAGACATCCCTCTAAATAACAAGACATCCCTCTAAATAACAAGACATCCCATTTAAATAACAAGACATTCCTCTAAATAACAAGACATCCCTCTAAATAACAAGACATCCCTCCAAATAAAAAGACATCCCTCTAAATATTAAGACATCAATCTAAATAACTAGACATCCCTCCAAATACCAAGACATCCCTCTAAATAACAAGACATCCCTCTAAATAAAAAGACATCCCTCTAAATAACTAGACATCCCTCCAAATACCAAGACATCCCTCTAAATAACAAGACATCCCTCTAAATAACAAGACATACCTCCAAATAACAAGACATCCCTCTAAATTATAAGACATCCCTCTTAATAACAAGCATCCCTCCAAATAACAAGACATCCCTCTAAATAACAAGACATCCCTCCAAATATGAAGACATCCCTCCAAATATGAAGACATCCCTCTAAATATTAAGACATCAATCTAAATAACAAGACATCCCTCCAAATAACAAGACAACCCTCTAAAAAACAAAAAACCCTCTAAATAACAAGACATCTCTCTAAAAAACAAGACATCCCTCTAAATATCAAGACATCCCTCTAAATAACAAGACATCCATCTATATAACAAGACATTCCTCTAAATATTAAGACATCCCTCTAAATAACAAGACATACCTGTAAATAACAAGACATCCCTCTAAATAACAAGACATCCCATCTAAATTACAAGACAACCCTCTAAAAAACAAGACATCCCTTAAGACATTCCGCTAAATATTAAGACATCCCTCTAAATAACAAGACATCCCTCTAAATACCAAGACATCCCTCTAAATATTAAGACATCCCTCCAAATAACAAGACAACCCTTTAAAAAACAAGACATCCCTCTAAATAACAAGACATCCCTCTAAATAACAAGACATCCCTCTAAATAACAAGACATCCCTCTAAATATTAAGACATCCCTTCAAATAACAAGACATCCCTCTAAATATTAAGACATCCCTCTAAATAACAAGACATCCCTCTAAATATTAAGACATCCCTTTAAATAACAAGACATCTCTCTAAATAACAAGACATCCCTCTAAATAACATGACATCCCACTAAATAACAAGACATCCCTCTAAATAACAAGACATCCCTTTTAAATAACAAGACATTCCTCTAAATAACAAGACATCCCTCTAAATAACAAGACATCCCTCCAAATAAAAAGACATCCCTCTAAATAGCAAGACATCCCTCTAATAAACAAGACATTCCGCTAAATATTAAGACATCCCTCTAAATAACAAGACATCCCATCTAAATTACAAGACAACCCTCTAAAAAACAAGACATCCCTCCAAATAACAAGACAACCCTCTAAAAAACAAGACATCCCTCTAAATAAAAAGACATCTCTCCAAATAACAAGACATCCCTCTAAATAACAAGACATCCCATCTAAATTACAAGACAACCCTCTAAAAAACAAGACATCCCTCTAAATAACAAGACATCCCTCTAAATAACAAGACATCCCTCTAAATATTAAGACATCCCTCCAAATAACAAGACATCCCTCTAAATATTAAGACATCCCTCTAAATAACAAGACATCCCTCTAAATATTAAGACATCCCTTTAAATAACAAGACATCTCTCTAAATAACAAGACATCCCTCTAAATAACAAGACATCCCACTAAATAACAAGACGTCCCTCTAAATAACAAGACATCCCTTTTAAATAACAAGACATTCCTCTAAATAACAAGACATCCCTCTAAATAACAAGACATCCCTCCAAATAAAAAGACATCCCTCTAAATAGCAAGACATCCCTCTAAATAACAAGACATCCCTCCAAATAACAAGATATCCCTCTAAATAACAAGACATTCCTCCAAATAACAAGACTTCCCTCCAAATAAGAAGACATCCCTCTAAATAACAAGACATCCCTCTAAATAACAAGACATCCCTCTAAATACCAAGACATCCCTCTAAATATTAAGACATCCCTCCAAATAACAAGACAACCCTTTAAAAAACAAGACATCCCTCTAAATAACAAGACATCGCTCTAAATAACAAGACATCCCTCTAAATATTAAGACATCCCTCTAAATAACAAGACATCCCTCTAAATAACAAGACATCTCACTAAAAAACAAGACATCCCTCTAAATAACAAGACATCCCTTTTAAATAACAAGACATTCCTCTAAATAACAAGACATCCCTCTAAATAACAAGACATCCCTCTAAATAACAAGACATCCCTCTAAATATTAAGACATCCCTCCAAATAACAAGACATCCCTCTAAATATTAAGACATCAATCTAAATAACAAGACATCCCTCCAAATAACAAGACAACCCTCTAAAAAACAAAAAAACCCTCTAAATAACAAGACATCTCTCTAAAAAACAAGACATCCCTCTAAATAACAAGACATCCCTCTAAATAACAAGACATCCCTCTAAATAACAAGACATCCCTTTTAAATAACAAGACATTCCTCTAAATAACAAGACATCCCTCTAAATAACAAGACATCCCTCCAAATAAAAAGACATCCCTCTAAATATTAAGACATCAATCTAAATAACAAGACATCCCTCCAAATAACAAGACAACCCTCTAAAAAACAAAAAAACCCTCTAAATAACAAGACATCTCTCTAAAAAACAAGACATCCCTCTAAATATCAAGACATCCCTCTAAATAACAAGACATCCATCTATATAACAAGACATTCCTCTAAATATTAAGACATCCCTCTAAATAACAAGACATACCTGTAAATAACAAGACATCCCTCTAAATAACAAGACATCCCATCTAAATTACAAGACAACCCTCTAAAAAACAAGACATCCCTTAAGACATTCCGCTAAATATTAAGACATCCCTCTAAATAACAAGACATCCCTCTAAATACCAAGACATCCCTCTAAATATTAAGACATCCCTCCAAATAACAAGACAACCCTTTAAAAAACAAGACATCCCTCTAAATAACAAGACATCCCTCTAAATAACAAGACATCCCTCTAAATAACAAGACATCCCTCTAAATATTAAGACATCCCTTCAAATAACAAGACATCCCTCTAAATATTAAGACATCCCTCTAAATAACAAGACATCCCTCTAAATATTAAGACATCCCTTTAAATAACAAGACATCTCTCTAAATAACAAGACATCCCTCTAAATAACAAGACATCCCACTAAATAACAAGACATCCCTCTAAATAACAAGACATCCCTTTTAAATAACAAGACATTCCTCTAAATAACAAGACATCCCTCTAAATAACAAGACATCCCTCCAAATAAAAAGACATCCCTCTAAATAGCAAGACATCCCTCTAATAAACAAGACATTCCGCTAAATATTAAGACATCCCTCTAAATATTAAGACATCCCTTTAAATAACAAGACATCTCTCTAAATAACAAGACATCCCTCTAAATAACAAGACATCCCACTAAATAACAAGACATCCCTCTAAATAACAAGACATCCCTTTTAAATAACAAGACATTCCTCTAAATAACAAGACATCCCTCTAAATAACAAGACATCCCTCCAAATAAAAAGACATCCCTCTAAATAACAAGACATCCCTCTAATAAACAAGACATTCCGCTAAATATTAAGACATCCCTCTAAATAACAAGACATCCCATCTAAATTACAAGACAACCCTCTAAAAAACAAGACATCCCTCCAAATAACAAGACAACCCTCTAAAAAACAAGACATCCCTCTAAATAAAAAGACATCTCTCCAAATAACAAGACATCCCTCTAAATAACAAGACATCCCATCTAAATTACAAGACAACCCTCTAAAAAACAAGACATCCCTCTAAATAACAAGACATCCCTCTAAATAACAAGACATCCCTCTAAATATTAAGACATCCCTCCAAATAACAAGACATCCCTCTAAATATTAAGACATCCCTCTAAATAACAAGACATCCCTCTAAATATTAAGACATCCCTTTAAATAACAAGACATCTCTCTAAATAACAAGACATCCCTCTAAATAACAAGACATCCCACTAAATAACAAGACGTCCCTCTAAATAACAAGACATCCCTTTTAAATAACAAGACATTCCTCTAAATAACAAGACATCCCTCTAAATAACAAGACATCCCTCCAAATAAAAAGACATCCCTCTAAATAGCAAGACATCCCTCTAAATAACAAGACATCCCTCCAAATAACAAGATATCCCTCTAAATAACAAGACATTCCTCTAAATAACAAGACTTCCCTCCAAATAAGAAGACATCCCTCTAAATAACAAGACATCCCTCTAAATAACAAGACATCCCTCTAAATACCAAGACATCCCTCTAAATATTAAGACATCCCTCCAAATAACAAGACAACCCTTTAAAAAACAAGACATCCCTCTAAATAACAAGACATCGCTCTAAATAACAAGACATCCCTCTAAATATTAAGACATCCCTCTAAATAACAAGACATCCCTCTAAATATTAAGACATCCCTTTAAATAACAAGACATCTCTCTAAATAACAAGACATCCCTCTAAATAACAAGACATCTCACTAAAAAACAAGACATCCCTCTAAATAACAAGACATCCCTTTTAAATAACAAGACATTCCTCTAAATAACAAGACATCCCTCTAAATAACAAGACATCCCTCTAAATAACAAGACATCCCTCTAAATATTAAGACATCCCTCCAAATAACAAGACATCCCTCTAAATATTAAGACATCAATCTAAATAACAAGACATCCCTCCAAATAACAAGACAACCCTCTAAAAAACAAAAAAACCCTCTAAATAACAAGACATCTCTCTAAAAAACAAGACATCCCTCTAAATATCAAGACATCCCTCTAAATAACAAGACATCCATCTATATAACAAGACATTCCTCTAAATATTAAGACATCCCTCTAAATAACAAGACATACCTGTAAATAACAAGACATCCCTCTAAATAACAAGACATCCCATCTAAATTACAAGACAACCCTCTAAAAAACAAGACATCCCTTAAGACATTCCGCTAAATATTAAGACATCCCTCTAAATAACAAGACATCCCTCTAAATACCAAGACATCCCTTTAAATATTAAGACATCCCTCCAAATAACAAGACAACCCTTTAAAAAACAAGACATCCCTCTAAATAACAAGACATCCCTCTAAATAACAAGACATCCCTCTAAATAACAAGACATCCCTCTAAATATTAAGACATCCCTTCAAATAACAAGACATCCCTCTAAATATTAAGACATCCCTCTAAATAACAAGACATCCCTCTAAATATTAAGACATCCCTTTAAATAACAAGACATCTCTCTAAATAACAAGACATCCCTCTAAATAACAAGACATCCCACTAAATAACAAGACATCCCTCTAAATAACAAGACATCCCTTTTAAATAACAAGACATTCCTCTAAATAACAAGACATCCCTCTAAATAACAAGACATCCCTCCAAATAAAAAGACATCCCTCTAAATAGCAAGACATCCCTCTAATAAACAAGACATTCCGCTAAATATTAAGACATCCCTCTAAATATTAAGACATCCCTTTAAATAACAAGACATCTCTCTAAATAACAAGACATCCCTCTAAATAACAAGACATCCCACTAAATAACAAGACATCCCTCTAAATAACAAGACATCCCTTTTAAATAACAAGACATTCCTCTAAATAACAAGACATCCCTCTAAATAACAAGACATCCCTCCAAATAAAAAGACATCCCTCTAAATAGCAAGACATCCCTCTAATAAACAAGACATTCCGCTAAATATTAAGACATCCCTCTAAATAACAAGACATCCCTCTAAATAAAAAGACATCTCTCCAAATAACAAGACATCCCTCTAAATAACAAGACATCCCATCTAAATTACAAGACAACCCTCTAAAAAACAAAACATCCCTCTAAATAACAAGACATCCCTCTAAATAACAAGACATCCCTCTAAATATTAAGACATCCCTCCAAATAACAAGACATCCCTCTAAATATTAAGACATCCCTCTAAATAACAAGACATCCCACTAAATAACAAGACGTCCCTCTAAATAACAAGACATCCCTCTAAATAACAAGACATCCCTCTAAATAACAAGACATCCCACTAAATAACAAGACATCCCTCTAAATAACAAGACATCCCTTTTAAATAACAAGACATTCCTCTAAATAACAAGACATCCCTCTAAATAACAAGACATCCCTCCAAATAAAAAGACATCCCTCTAAATAGCAAGACATCCCTCTAATAAACAAGACATTCCGCTAAATATTAAGACATCCCTCTAAATATTAAGACATCCCTTTAAATAACAAGACATCTCTCTAAATAACAAGACATCCCTCTAAATAACAAGACATCCCACTACATAACAAGACATCCCTCTAAATAACAAGACATCCCTCTAAATAACAAGACATTCCTCTAAATAACAAGACATCCCTCTAAATAACAAGACATCCCTCCAAATAAAAAGACATCCCTCTAAATAGCAAGACATCCCTCTAATAAACAAGACATTCCGCTAAATATTAAGACATCCCTCTAAATAACAAGACATCCCATCTAAATTACAAGACAACCCTCTAAAAAACAAGACATCCCTCCAAATAACAAGACAACCCTCTAAAAAACAAGACATCCCTTTAAATAAAAAGACATCTCTCCAAATAACAAGACATCCCTCTAAATAACAAGACATCCCATCTAAATTACAAGACAACCCTCTAAAAAACAAGACATCCCTCTAAATAACAAGACATCCCTCTAAATAACAAGACATCCCTCTAAATATTAAGACATCCTTCCAAATAACAAGACATCCCTCTAAATATTAAGACATCCCTCTAAATAACAAGACATCCCTCTAAATATTAAGACACCCCTTTAAATAACAAGACATCTCTCTAAATAACAAGACATCCCTCTAAATAACAAGACATCCCACTAAATAACAAGACGTCCCTCTAAATAACAAGACATCCCTTTTAAATAACAAGACATTCCTCTAAATAACAAGACATCCCTCTAAATAACAAGACATCCCTCCAAATAAAAAGACATCCCTCTAAATAGCAAGACATCCCTCTAAATAACAAGACATCCCTCCAAATAACAAGATATCCCTCTAAATAACAAGACATTCCTCTAAATAACAAGACTTCCCTCCAAATAAGAAGACATCCCTCTAAATAACAAGACATCCCTCTAAATAACAAGACATCCCTCTAAATACCAAGACATCCCTCTAAATATTAAGACATCCCTCCAAATAACAAGACAACCCTTTAAAAAACAAGACATCCCTCTAAATAACAAGACATCGCTCTAAATAACAAGACATCCCTCTAAATATTAAGACATCCCTCTAAATAACAAGACATCCCTCTAAATATTAAGACATCCCTTTAAATAACAAGACATCTCTCTAAATAACAAGACATCCCTCTAAATAACAAGACATCTCACTAAAAAACAAGACATCCCTCTAAATAACAAGACATCCCTTTTAAATAACAAGACATTCCTCTAAATAACAAGACATCCCTCTAAATAACAAGACATCCCTCTAAATAACAAGACATCCCTCTAAATATTAAGACATCCCTCCAAATAACAAGACATCCCTCTAAATATTAAGACATCAATCTAAATAACAAGACATCCCTCCAAATAACAAGACAACCCTCTAAAAAACAAAAAAACCCTCTAAATAACAAGACATCTCTCTAAAAAACAAGACATCCCTCTAAATATCAAGACATCCCTCTAAATAACAAGACATCCATCTATATAACAAGACATTCCTCTAAATATTAAGACATCCCTCTAAATAACAAGACATACCTGTAAATAACAAGACATCCCTCTAAATAACAAGACATCCCATCTAAATTACAAGACAACCCTCTAAAAAACAAGACATCCCTTAAGACATTCCGCTAAATATTAAGACATCCCTCTAAATAACAAGACATCCCTCTAAATACCAAGACATCCCTTTAAATATTAAGACATCCCTCCAAATAACAAGACAACCCTTTAAAAAACAAGACATCCCTCTAAATAACAAGACATCCCTCTAAATAACAAGACATCCCTCTAAATAACAAGACATCCCTCTAAATATTAAGACATCCCTTCAAATAACAAGACATCCCTCTAAATATTAAGACATCCCTCTAAATAACAAGACATCCCTCTAAATATTAAGACATCCCTTTAAATAACAAGACATCTCTCTAAATAACAAGACATCCCTCTAAATAACAAGACATCCCACTAAATAACAAGACATCCCTCTAAATAACAAGACATCCCTTTTAAATAACAAGACATTCCTCTAAATAACAAGACATCCCTCTAAATAACAAGACATCCCTCCAAATAAAAAGACATCCCTCTAAATAGCAAGACATCCCTCTAATAAACAAGACATTCCGCTAAATATTAAGACATCCCTCTAAATATTAAGACATCCCTTTAAATAACAAGACATCTCTCTAAATAACAAGACATCCCTCTAAATAACAAGACATCCCACTAAATAACAAGACATCCCTCTAAATAACAAGACATCCCTTTTAAATAACAAGACATTCCTCTAAATAACAAGACATCCCTCTAAATAACAAGACATCCCTCCAAATAAAAAGACATCCCTCTAAATAGCAAGACATCCCTCTAATAAACAAGACATTCCGCTAAATATTAAGACATCCCTCTAAATAACAAGACATCCCTCTAAATAAAAAGACATCTCTCCAAATAACAAGACATCCCTCTAAATAACAAGACATCCCATCTAAATTACAAGACAACCCTCTAAAAAACAAAACATCCCTCTAAATAACAAGACATCCCTCTAAATAACAAGACATCCCTCTAAATATTAAGACATCCCTCCAAATAACAAGACATCCCTCTAAATATTAAGACATCCCTCTAAATAACAAGACATCCCACTAAATAACAAGACGTCCCTCTAAATAACAAGACATCCCTCTAAATAACAAGACATCCCTCTAAATAACAAGACATCCCACTAAATAACAAGACATCCCTCTAAATAACAAGACATCCCTTTTAAATAACAAGACATTCCTCTAAATAACAAGACATCCCTCTAAATAACAAGACATCCCTCCAAATAAAAAGACATCCCTCTAAATAGCAAGACATCCCTCTAATAAACAAGACATTCCGCTAAATATTAAGACATCCCTCTAAATATTAAGACATCCCTTTAAATAACAAGACATCTCTCTAAATAACAAGACATCCCTCTAAATAACAAGACATCCCACTACATAACAAGACATCCCTCTAAATAACAAGACATCCCTCTAAATAACAAGACATTCCTCTAAATAACAAGACATCCCTCTAAATAACAAGACATCCCTCCAAATAAAAAGACATCCCTCTAAATAGCAAGACATCCCTCTAATAAACAAGACATTCCGCTAAATATTAAGACATCCCTCTAAATAACAAGACATCCCATCTAAATTACAAGACAACCCTCTAAAAAACAAGACATCCCTCCAAATAACAAGACAACCCTCTAAAAAACAAGACATCCCTTTAAATAAAAAGACATCTCTCCAAATAACAAGACATCCCTCTAAATAACAAGACATCCCATCTAAATTACAAGACAACCCTCTAAAAAACAAGACATCCCTCTAAATAACAAGACATCCCTCTAAATAACAAGACATCCCTCTAAATATTAAGACATCCTTCCAAATAACAAGACATCCCTCTAAATATTAAGACATCCCTCTAAATAACAAGACATCCCTCTAAATATTAAGACACCCCTTTAAATAACAAGACATCTCTCTAAATAACAAGACATCCCTCTAAATAACAAGACATCCCACTAAATAACAAGACGTCCCTCTAAATAACAAGACATCCCTTTTAAATAACAAGACATTCCTCTAAATAACAAGACATCCCTCTAAATAACAAGACATCCCTCCAAATAAAAAGACATCCCTCTAAATAGCAAGACATCCCTCTAAATAACAAGACATCCCTCCAAATAACAAGATATCCCTCTAAATAACAAGACATTCCTCCAAATAACAAGACTTCCCTCCAAATAAGAAGACATCCCTCTAAATAACAAGACATCCCTCTAAATAACAAGACATCCCTCTAAATACCAAGACATCCCTCTAAATATTAAGACATCCCTCCAGATAACAAGACAACCCTTTAAAAAACAAGACATCCCTCTAAATAACAAGACATCGCTCTAAATAACAAGACATCCCTCTAAATATTAAGACATCCCTCTAAATAACAAGACATCCCTCTAAATATTAAGACATCCCTTTAAATAACAAGACATCTCTCTAAATAACAAGACATCCCTCTAAATAACAAGACATCTCACTAAAAAACAAGACATCCCTCTAAATAACAAGACATCCCTTTTAAATAACAAGACATTCCTCTAAATAACAAGACATCCCTCTAAATAACAAGACATCCCTCTAAATAACAAGACATCCCTCTAAATAACAAGACATCCCTCTAAATATTAAGACATCCCTCCAAATAACAAGACATCCCTCTAAATATTAAGACATCAATCTAAATAACAAGACATCCCTCCAAATAACAAGACAACCCTCTAAAAAACAAAAAAACCCTCTAAATAACAAGACATCTCTCTAAAAAACAAGACATCCCTCTAAATATCAAGACATCCCTCTAAATAACAAGACATCCATCTATATAACAAGACATTCCTCTAAATAACAAGACATCCCTCTAAATAACAAGACATCCCATCTAAATTACAAGACAACCCTCTAAAAAACAAGACATCCCTTAAGACATTCCGCTAAATATTAAGACATCCCTCTAAATAACAAGACATCCCTCTAAATACCAAGACATCCCTCTAAATATTAAGACATCCCTCCAAATAACAAGACAACCCTTTAAAAAACAAGACATCCCTCTAAATAACAAGACATCCCTCTAAATAACAAGACATCCCTCTAAAAAACAAGACATCCCTCTAAATATTAAGACATCCCTTCAAATAACAAGACATCCCTCTAAATATTAAGACATCCCTCTAAATAACAAGACATCCCTCTAAATATTAAGACATCCCTTTAAATAACAAGACATCTCTCTAAATAACAAGACATCCCTCTAAATAACAAGACATCCCACTAAATAACAAGACATCCCTCTAAATAACAAGACATCCCTTTTAAATAACAAGACATTCCTCTAAATAACAAGACATCCCTCTAAATAACAAGACATCCCTCCAAATAAAAAGACATCCCTCTAAATAGCAAGACATCCCTCTAATAAACAAGACATTCCGCTAAATATTAAGACATCCCTCTAAATATTAAGACATCCCTTTAAATAACAAGACATCTCTCTAAATAACAAGACATCCCTCTAAATAACAAGACATCCCACTCAATAACAAGACATCCCTCTAAATAACAAGACATCCCTTTTAAATAACAAGACATTCCTCTAAATAACAAGACATCCCTCCAAAATAACAAGACATCCCTCCAAATAAAAAGACATCCCTCTAAATAGCAAGACATCCCTCTAATAAACAAGACATTCCGCTAAATATTAAGACATCCCTCTAAATAACAAGACATCCCTCTAAATAAAAAGACATCTCTCCAAATAACAAGACATCCCTCTAAATAACAAGACATCCCATCTAAATTACAAGACAACCCTCTAAAAAACAAGACATCCCTCTAAATAACAAGACATCCCTCTAAATAACAAGACATCCCTCTAAATATTAAGACATCCCTCCAAATAACAAGACATCCCTCTAAATATTAAGACATCCCTCTAAATAACAAGACATCCCTCTAAATATTAAGACATCCCTTTAAATAACAAGACATCTCTCTAAATAACAAGACATCCCTCTAAATAACAAGACATCCCACTAAATAACAAGACGTCCCTCTAAATAACAAGACATTCCTCCAAATAACAAGACTTCCCTCCAAATAAGAAGACATCCCTCTAAATAACAAGACATCCCTCTAAATAACAAGACATCCCTCTAAATACCAAGACATCCCTCTAAATATTAAGACATCCCTCCAAATAACAAGAGAACCCTTTAAAAAACAAGACATCCCTCTAAATAACAAGACATCGCTCTAAATAACAAGACATCCCTCCAAATAAAAAGAAATCCCTCAAAAAAGCAAGACATCCCTCTAAATATTAAGACATCCCTTCAAATAACAAGACATCCCTCTAAATAACAAGACATCCCTCTAAATAACAAGACATCCCTCTAAATAAAAAGACATCCCTCTAAATAACTAGACATCCCTCCAAATACCAAGACATCCCTCTAAATAACAAGACATACCTCTAAATAACAAGACATACCTCCAAATAACGAAACATCCCTCTAAATAACAAGACATCCCTCTAAATAACAAGACATCCCTCTAAATATTAAGACATCCCTTTAAATAACAAGACATCTCTCTAAATAACAAGACATCCCTCTAAATAACAAGACATCTCACTAAAAAACAAGACATCCCTCTAAATAACAAGACATCCCTTTTAAATAACTAGACATTCCTCTAAATAACAAGACATCCCTCTAAATAACAAGACATCCCTCCAAATAAAAAGAAATCCCTCAAAAAAGCAAGACATCCCTCTAAATATTAAGACATCCCTTCAAATAACAAGACATCCCTCTAAATAACAAGACATCCCTCTAAATAACAAGACATCCCTCTAAATAAAAAGACATCCCTCTAAATAACTAGACATCCCTCCAAATACCAAGACATCCCTCTAAATAACAAGACATACCTCTAAATAACAAGACATACCTCCAAATAACGAAACATCCCTCTAAATAACAAGACATCCCTCTAAATAACAAGACATCCCTCTAAATAACAAGACATCTCTCTAAATATTAAGACATCCCTTCAAATAACAAGACATCCCTCTAAATAACAAGACATCCCTCTAAATAACAAGACATCCCTCTAAATAACAAGACATCCCTCTAAATAACAAGACATCCCTCTAAAAAACAAGACATCCCTCTAAATAACAAGACAACCCTCTAAAAAACAAGACATCCCTTAAGACATTCCGCTAAATATTAAGACATCCCTCTAAATAACAAGACATCCCTCTAAATACCAAGACATCCCTCTAAATATTAAGACATCCCTCCAAATAACAAGACAACCCTTTAAAAAACAAGACATCCCTCTAAATAACAAGACATCCCTCTAAATAACAAGACATCCCTCTAAAAAACAAGACATCCCTCTAAATATTAAGACATCCCTTCAAATAACAAGACATCCCTCTAAATATTAAGACATCCCTCTAAATAACAAGACATCCCTCTAAATATTAAGACATCCCTTTAAATAACAAGACATCTCTCTAAATAACAAGACATCCCTCTAAATAACAAGACATCCCACTAAATAACAAGACATCCCTCTAAATAACAAGACATCCCTTTTAAATAACAAGACATTCCTCTAAATAACAAGACATCCCTCTAAATAACAAGACATCCCTCCAAATAAAAAGACATCCCTCTAAATAGCAAGACATCCCTCTAATAAACAAGACATTCCGCTAAATATTAAGACATCCCTCTAAATATTAAGACATCCCTTTAAATAACAAGACATCTCTCTAAATAACAAGACATCCCTCTAAATAACAAGACATCCCACTAAATAACAAGACATCCCTCTAAATAACAAGACATCCCTTTTAAATAACAAGACATTCCTCTAAATAACAAGACATCCCTCCAAAATAACAAGACATCCCTCCAAATAAAAAGACATCCCTCTAAATAGCAAGACATCCCTCTAATAAACAAGACATTCCGCTAAATATTAAGACATCCCTCTAAATAACAAGACATCCCTCTAAATAAAAAGACATCTCTCCAAATAACAAGACATCCCTCTAAATAACAAGACATCCCATCTAAATTACAAGACAACCCTCTAAAAAACAAGACATCCCTCTAAATAACAAGACATCCCTCTAAATAACAAGACATCCCTCTAAATATTAAGACATCCCTCCAAATAACAAGACATCCCTCTAAATATTAAGACATCCCTCTAAATAACAAGACATCCCTCTAAATATTAAGACATCCCTTTAAATAACAAGACATCTCTCTAAATAACAAGACATCCCTCTAAATAACAAGACATCCCACTAAATAACAAGACGTCCCTCTAAATAACAAGACATTCCTCCAAATAACAAGACTTCCCTCCAAATAAGAAGACATCCCTCTAAATAACAAGACATCCCTCTAAATAACAAGACATCCCTCTAAATACCAAGACATCCCTCTAAATATTAAGACATCCCTCCAAATAACAAGAGAACCCTTTAAAAAACAAGACATCCCTCTAAATAACAAGACATCGCTCTAAATAACAAGACATCCCTCCAAATAAAAAGAAATCCCTCAAAAAAGCAAGACATCCCTCTAAATATTAAGACATCCCTTCAAATAACAAGACATCCCTCTAAATAACAAGACATCCCTCTAAATAACAAGACATCCCTCTAAATAAAAAGACATCCCTCTAAATAACTAGACATCCCTCCAAATACCAAGACATCCCTCTAAATAACAAGACATACCTCTAAATAACAAGACATACCTCCAAATAACGAAACATCCCTCTAAATAACAAGACATCCCTCTAAATAACAAGACATCCCTCTAAATATTAAGACATCCCTTTAAATAACAAGACATCTCTCTAAATAACAAGACATCCCTCTAAATAACAAGACATCTCACTAAAAAACAAGACATCCCTCTAAATAACAAGACATCCCTTTTAAATAACTAGACATTCCTCTAAATAACAAGACATCCCTCTAAATAACAAGACATCCCTCCAAATAAAAAGAAATCCCTCAAAAAAGCAAGACATCCCTCTAAATATTAAGACATCCCTTCAAATAACAAGACATCCCTCTAAATAACAAGACATCCCTCTAAATAACAAGACATCCCTCTAAATAAAAAGACATCCCTCTAAATAACTAGACATCCCTCCAAATACCAAGACATCCCTCTAAATAACAAGACATACCTCTAAATAACAAGACATACCTCCAAATAACGAAACATCCCTCTAAATAACAAGACATCCCTCTAAATAACAAGACATCCCTCTAAATAACAAGACATCTCTCTAAATATTAAGACATCCCTTCAAATAACAAGACATCCCTCTAAATAACAAGACATCCCTCTAAATAACAAGACATCCCTCTAAATAACAAGACATCCCTCTAAATAACAAGACATCCCTCTAAAAAACAAGACATCCCTCTAAATATTAAGACATCAATCTAAATAACAAGACATCCCTCCAAATAACAAGACAACCCTCTAAAAAACAAAAAACCCTTTAAATAACAAGACATCTCTCTAAAAAACAAGACATCCCTCTAAATATCAAGACATCCCTCTAAATAACAAGACATCCATCTATATAACAAGACATTCCTCTAAATATTAAGACATCCCTCTAAATAACAAGACATACCTGTAAATAACAAGACATCCCTCTAAATAACAAGACATCCCATCTAAATTACAAGACAACCCTCTAAAAAACAAGACATCCCTCCAAATAACAAGACAACCCTCTAAAAAACAAGACATCCCTCTAAATAACAAGACATCCCTCTAAATAACAAGACATCACTCTAAATATTAAGACATCCCTCCAAATAACAAGACAACCCTTTAAAAAACAAGACATCCCTCTAAATAACAAGACATCCCTCTAAATAACAAGACATCCCTCTAAATATTAAGACATCCCTTCAAATAACAAGACATCCCTCTAAATATTAAGACATCCCTCTAAATAACAAGACATCCCTCTAAATATTAAGACATCCCTTTAAATAACAAGACATCTCTCTAAATAACAAGACATCCCTCTAAATAACAAGAAATCCCACTAAATAACAAGACATCCCTCTAAATAACAAGACATCCCTTTTAAATAACAAGACATTCCTCTAAATAACAAGACATCCCTCTAAATATTAAGACATCCCTCTAAATAACAAGACATCCCTCCAAATAAAAAGACATCCCTCTAAATAGCAAGACATCCCTCTAATAAACAAGACATTCCGCTAAATATTAAGACATCCCTCTAAATAACAAGACATCCCATCTAAATTACAAGAAAACCCTCTAAAAAACAAGACAACCCTCTAAAAAACAAGACATCCCTCTAAATAAAAAGACATCTTAGACACAAGTGTGTACAAGGTTGTACAAGTGTGTACAAGGTTGTACAAGTGTGTACAAGGGTGTACAAGTTTGTACAAGTGTGTACAAGTTTGTACAAGTGTGTACAAGTTTGTACAAGGTTGTACAAATGTATACAAGGGTGTACAAAAGTGTACAAGGGTGCACAAGTTTGTACAAGGGTGTACAAGTGTGTACAAGCTTGTAGAAGTGTGTACAAGCTTGTACAAGTGTGTACAAGGGTGTACAGGTTTGTACAAGGTTGTACAAGTGTTTACAAGGGAGTACAAGTATGTACAAGAATGTACAAGTTTGTACAAGTGTGTACAAGTGTGTACAAGGTTGTACAAGTGTGTACAAGGTTGTACAAGTGTGTACAAGGTTGTACAAGTGTGTACAAGGTTGAACAAGTGTGTACAAAGGTGTACAAGTGTGTACAAGGTTGTACAAGTGTGTACAAGGTTGTACAAGTGTGTACAAGGTTGTACAAGTGTGTACAAGGTTGTACAAGGTTGTACAATTGTGTACAAGGTTGTACAAGTGTGTACAAGGTTGTACAAGTGTGTACAAGGGTGTACAAGTGTGTACAAGCTTGTACAAGTGTGTACAAGGGTGTACAGGTTTGTACAAGGTTGTACAAGTGTTTACAAGTGTGTACAAGTTTGTAAAAGGTTGTACAAGTGTGTACAAGGGTGTACAAGTGTGTACAAGGGTGCACAAGTGTGTACAAGGGTGTACAATCGTGTACAAGCTTGTACAAGTGTGTACAAGGGTGTACAGGTTTGTACAAGGTTGTACAAGTGTGTACAAGGTTGTACAAGTGTGTACAAGGGTGTACAAGTTTGTACAAGTGTGTACAAGTTTGTACAATTGTGTACAAGTTTGTACAAGGTTGTACAAATGTATACAAGGGTGTACAAAAGTGTACAAGGGTGCACAAGTTTGTACAAGGGTGTACAAGTGTGTACAAGCTTGTACAAGTGTGTACAAGCTTGTACAAGTGTGTACAAGGGTGTACAGGTTTGTACAAGGTTGTACAAGTGTTTACAAGGGTGTACAAGTATGCACAAGAATGTACAAGTTTGTACAAGTGTGTACAAGTTTGTAAAAGGTTGTACAAGTGTATACAAGGGTGTACAAGTGTGTACAAGGGTGCACAAGTGTGTACAAGGGTGTACAATCTTGTACAAGCTTGTACAAGTGTGTACAAGGGTGTACAGGTTTGTACAAGGTTGTACAAGTGTGTACAAGGGTGTACAAATGTGTACAAGGATGTAAAAGTTTGTACAAGTGTGTACAAGTTTGTACAAGGTTATACAAGTAAGTACAAGTTTGTACAAGAATGTACAAGTGTGTACAAGGTGTTACAATTGTGTAAAAGGTTGTACAAGTGTGTACAAGGTTGTACAAGTGTGTACAAGGTTGTACAAGTGTGTACAAGGTTGTACAAGTGTGTACAAGGTTGTACAAGTGTGTACAAGGTTGTACAAGTGTGTACAAGGTTGTACAAGTGTGTACAAGGTTGTACAAGTGTGTACAAGGTTGTACAAGTGTGTACAAGGGTGCACAAGTGTGTACAAGGGTGTACAATCGTGTACATGCTTGTACAAGTTTTTACAAGGTTGTACAAGTGTGTACAAGGTTGTACAAGTGTGTACAAGGTTGTACAAACGTGTACAAGGTTGTACAAGTGTGTACAAGGTTGTACAAGTGTGTACAAGGTTGTATAAGTGTGTACAAAGGTGTACAAGTGTGTACAAGGTTGTACAAGTGTGTACAAGGTTGTACAAGTGTGTACATGGTTGTACAAGGTTGTACAATTGTGTACAAGGTTGTACAAGTGTGTACAAGGTTGTACAAGTGTGTACAAGGGTGTACAAGTTTGTACAAGTGTGTACAAGTTTGTAAAAGTGTGTACAAGTTTGTACAAGGTTGTACCAATGTATACAAGGGTGTACAAAAGTGTACAAGGGTGCACAAGTTTGTACAAGGGTGTAAAGGTTTGTACAAGGTTGTACAAGTGTTTACAAGGGTGTACAAAAGAATGTACAAGTTTGTACAAGTGTGTACAAGTTTGTAAAAGGTTGTACAAGTGTGTACAAGGTTGTACAAGTGTGTACAAGGTTGTACAAGTGTGTACAAGGTTGTATCATAGTGTACAAGGTTGTACAAGTGTGTACAAAGGTGTACAAGTGTGTACAAGGTTGTACAAGTGTGTACAAAGTTGTACAAGTGTGTACATGGTTGTACAAGGTTGTACAATTGTGTACAAGGTTGTACAAGTGTGTACAAGGGTGCACAAGTTTGTACAAGGGTGTACAAGTGTGTACAAGCTTGTACAAGTGTGTACAAGCTTGTACAAGTGTGTACAAGTGTGTACAAGTTTGTACAAGGTTGTACAAGTGTTTACAAGGGTGTACAAGTATGTACAAGAATGTTCAAGTTTGTACAAGTGTGTACAAGTTTGTAAAAGGTTGTACAAGTGTGTACAAGGGTGTACAAGTGTGTACAAGGTGCACAAGTGTGTACAAGGGTGTACAATCGTGTACAAGCTTGTACAAGTGTGTACAAGGGTGTACAGGTTTGTACAAGGTTGTACAAGTGTGTACAAGGGTGTACAAATGTGTACAAGGATGTAAAAGTTTGTACAAGTGTGTACAAGTTTGTACAAGGATGTACAAGTGTGTACAAGTTTGTTCAAGTGTGTACAAGTTTGTACAAGGTTGTACAAATGTGTACAAGGGTGTACAAAAGTGTACGAGGGTGCACAAGTTTGTACAAGGGTGTACAAGTGTGTACAAGTTTGTACAAGTGTGTACAAGCTTGTACAAGGGTTTACAGGTTTGTACAAGGTTGTACAAGTGTGTACAAGGGTGTACAAGTATGTACAAGAATGTACAAGTTTGTACAAGTGTGTACAAGGGTGTACAAGTATGTACAAGAATGTACAAGTTTGTACAAGTGTGTACAAGGGTGTACAAATGTGTACAAGAATGTAAAAGTTTGTACAAGTGTGTACAAGTTTGTAGTAGGTTGTACAAGGTTGTACAAGTGTGTACAAGGTTGTACAAGTGTGTACAAGGTTGTACAAGTGTGTACAAGGTTGTACAAGTGTGTACAAGGTTGTACAAGTGTGTACAAGGTTGTACAAGTGTGTACAAGGGTTCACAAGTGTGTACAAGGGTGTACAATCGTGTACAAGCTTGTACAATCGTGTACAAGCTTGTACAAGTGTGTACAAGGGTTTACAGGTTTGTACAAGGTTGTACAAGTGTGTACAAGGGTGTACAAATGTGTACAAGGATGTAAAAGTTTATACAAGTGTGTACAAGTTTGTACAAGGTTGTTTAAGTGTGTACAATGTTTTACAATTGTGTACAAGGTTGTACAAGTGTGTACAAGGTTGTACAAGTGTGTACAAGGATGTACAAGTGTGTACAAGGTTGTACAAGTGTGTACAAGTTTGTACAAGAATGTACAAGTGTGTACAAGGTTTTACAATTGTGTAAAAGGTTGTACAAATGTGTACAAGGTTGTACAAGTGTGTACAAGGTTGTACAAGTGTGTACAAGCTTGTACAAGTGTGTACAAGGTTGTACAATCGTGTACAAGCTTGTACAAGTGTGTACAAGGGTGTACAGGTTTGTACAAGGTTGTACAAGTGTGTACAAGGTTGTACAAGTGTGTACAAGGGTGTACAAGTTTGTACAAGTGTGTACAAGTTTGTACAATTGTGTACAAGTTTGTACAAGGTTGTACAAATGTATACAAGGGTGTACAAAAGTGTACAAGGGTGCACAAGTTTGTACAAGGGTGTACAAATGTGTACAAGCTTGTACAAGTGTGTACAAGCTTGTACAAGTGTGTACAAGGCTGTACAGGTTTGTACAAGGTTGTACAAGTGTTTACAAGGGTGTACAAGTATGCACAAGTATGTACAAGTTTGTACAAGTGTGTACAAGTTTGTAAAAGGTTGTACAAGTGTATACAAGGGTGTACAAGTGTGTACAAGGGTGCACAAGTGTGTACAAGGGTGTACAATCTTGTACAAGCTTGTACAAGTGTGTACAAGGGTGTACAGGTTTGTACAAGGTTGTACAAGTGTGTACAAGGGTGTACAAATGTGTACAAGGATGTAAAAGTTTGTACAAGTGTGTACAAGTTTGTACAAGGTTGTACAAGTAAGTACAAGTTTGTACAAGAATGTACAAGTGTGTACAAGGTTTTACAATTGTGTAAAAGGTTGTACAAGTGTGTACAAGGTTGTACAAGTGTGTACAAGGTTGTACAAGTGTGTACAAGGTTGTACAAGTGTGTACAAGGTTGTACAAGTGTGTACAAGGTTGTACAAGTGTGTACAAGGTTGTACAAGTGTGTACAAGGTTGTACAAGTGTGTACAAGGGTGCACAAGTGTGTACAAGGGTGTACAATCGTGTACATGCTTGTACAAGTTTTTACAAGGTTGTACAAGTGTGTACAAGGTTGTACAAGTGTGTACAAGGTTGTACAAACGTGTACAAGGTTGTACAAGTGTGTACAAGGTTGTACAAGTGTGTACAAAGTTGTATAAGTGTGTACAAAGGTGTACAAGTGTGTACAAGGTTGTACAAGTGTGTACAAGGTTGTACAAGTGTGTACAAGGGTGTACAAGTTTGTACAAGTGTGTACAAGTTTGTACAAGTGTGTACAAGTTTGTACAAGTTTGTACAAATGTATACAAGGGTGTACAAAAGTGTACAAGGGTGCACAAGTTTGTACAAGGGTGTACAAGTGTGTACAAGCTTGTAGAAGTGTGTACAAGCTTGTACAAGTGTGTACAAGGGTGTACAGGTTTGTACAAGGTTGTACAAGTGTTTACAAGGGAGTACAAGTATGTACAAGAATGTACAAGTTTGTACAAGTGTGTACAAGTGTGTACAAGGTTGTACAAGTGTGTACAAGGTTGTACAAGTGTGTACAAGGTTGTACAAGTGTGTACAAGGTTGAACAAGTGTGTACAAAGGTGTACAAGTGTGTACAAGGTTGTACAAGTGTGTACAAGGTTGTACAAGTGTGTACAAGGTTGTACAAGTGTGTACAAGGTTGTACAATTGTGTACAAGGTTGTACAAGTGTGTACAAGGTTGTACAAGTGTGTACAAGGGTGTACAAGTGTGTACAAGCTTGTACAAGTGTGTACAAGGGTGTACAGGTTTGTACAAGGTTGTACAAGTGTTTACAAGTGTGTACAAGTTTGTAAAAGGTTGTACAAGTGTGTACAAGGGTGTACAAGTGTGTACAAGGGTGCACAAGTGTGTACAAGGGTGTACAATCGTGTACAAGCTTGTACAAGTGTGTACAAGGGTGTACAGGTTTGTACAAGGTTGTACAAGTGTGTACAAGGTTGTACAAGTGTGTACAAGGGTGTACAAGTTTGTACAAGTGTGTACAAGTTTGTACAATTGTGTACAAGTTTGTACAAGGTTGTACAAATGTATACAAGGGTGTACAAAAGTGTACAAGGGTGCACAAGTTTGTACAAGGGTGTACAAGTGTGTACAAGCTTGTACAAGTGTGTACAAGCTTGTACAAGTGTGTACAAGGGTGTACAGGTTTGTACAAGGTTGTACAAGTGTTTACAAGGGTGTACAAGTATGCACAAGAATGTACAAGTTTGTACAAGTGTGTACAAGTTTGTAAAAGGTTGTACAAGTGTATACAAGGGTGTACAAGTGTGTACAAGGGTGCACAAGTGTGTACAAGGGTGTACAATCTTGTACAAGCTTGTACAAGTGTGTACAAGGGTTTACAGGTTTGTACAAGGTTGTACAAGTGTGTACAAGGGTGTACAAATGTGTACAAGGATGTAAAAGTTTGTACAAGTGTGTACAAGTTTGTACAAGGTTGTACAAGTAAGTACAAGTTTGTACAAGAATGTACAAGTGTGTACAAGGTTTTACAATTGTGTAAAAGGTTGTACAAGTGTGTACAAGGTTGTACAAGTGTGTACAAGGTTGTACAAGTGTGTACAAGGTTGTACAAGTGTGTACAAGTTTGTACAAGTGTGTACAAGGTTGTACAAGTGTGTACAAGGTTGTACAAGTGTGTACAAGGTTGTACAAGTGTGTACAAGGTTGTACAAGTGTGTAAAAGGGTGCACAAGTGTGTACAAGGGTGTACAATCGTGTACATGCTTGTACAAGTTTTTACAAGGTTGTACAAGTGTGTACAAGGTTGTACAAGTGTGTACAAGGTTGTACAAGTGTGTACAAGGTTGTACAAACGTGTACAAGGTTGTACAAGTGTGTACAAGGTTGTACAAGTGTGTACAAGGTTGTATAAGTGTGTACAAAGGTGTACAAGTGTGTACAAGGTTGTACAAGTGTGTACAAGGTTGTACAAGTGTGTACATGGTTGTACAAGGTTGTACAATTGTGTACAAGGTTGTACAATTGTGTACAAGGTTGTACAAGTGTGTACAAGGTTGTACAAGTGTGTACAAGGGTGTACAAGTTTGTACAAGTGTGTACAAGTTTGTACAAGTGTGTACAAGTTTGTACAAGTGTGTACAAGTTTGTACAAGGTTGTACCAATGTATACAAGGGTGTACAAAAGTGTACAAGGGTGCACAAGTTTGTACAAGGGTGTACAAGTGTGTACAAGCTTGTACAAGTGTGTACAAGCTTGTACAAGTGTGTACAAGGGTGTACAGGTTTGTACAAGGTTGTACAAGTGTTTACAAGGGTGTACAAAAGAATGTACAAGTTTGTACAAGTGTGTACAAGTTTGTAAAAGGTTGTACAAGTGTGTACAAGTTTGTAAAAGGTTGTACAAGTGTGTACAAGGTTGTACAAGTGTGTACAAGGTTGTATCATAGTGTACAAGGTTGTACAAGTGTGTACAAAGGTGCACAAGTGTGTACAAGGTTGTACAAGTGTGTACAAAGTTGTACAAGTGTGTACATGGTTGTACAAGGTTGTACAATTGTGTACAAGGTTGTACAAGTGTGTACAAGGGTGCACAAGTTTGTACAAGGGTGTACAAGTGTGTACAAGCTTGTACAAGTGTGTACAAGCTTGTACAAGTGTGTACAAGCTTGTACAAGTGTGTACAAGCTTGTACAAGTGTGTACAAGTGTGTACAAGTTTGTACAAGGTTGTACAAGTGTTTACAAGGGTGTACAAGTATGTACAAGAATGTTCAAGTTTGTACAAGTGTGTACAAGTTTGTAAAAGGTTGTACAAGTGTGTACAAGGGTGTACAAGTGTGTACAAGCTTGTACAAGTGTGTACAAGGGTGTACAGGTTTGTACAAGGTTGTACAAGTGTGTACAAGGGTGTACAAATGTGTACAAGGATGTAAAAGTTTGTACAAGTGTGTACAAGTTTGTACAAGGATGTACAAGTGTGTACAAGTTTGTTCAAGTGTGTATAAGTTTGTACAAGGTTGTACAAATGTGTACAAGGGTGTACAAAAGTGTACGAGGGTGCACAAGTTTGTACAAGGGTGTACAAGTGTGTACAAGTTTGTACAAGTGTGTACAAGCTTGTACAAGGGTTTACAGGTTTGTACAAGGTTGTACAAGTGTGTACAAGGGTGTACAAGTATGTACAAGAATGTACAAGTTTGTACAAGTGTGTACAAGGGTGTACAAGTATGTACAAGAATGTACAAGTTTGTACAAGTGTGTACAAGGGTGTACAAATGTGTACAAGAATGTAAAAGTTTGTACAAGTGTGTACAAGTTTGTAGTAGGTTGTACAAGGTTGTACAAGTGTGTACAAGGTTGTACAAGTGTGTACAAGGTTGTACAAGTGTGTACAAGGTTGTACAAGTGTGTACAAGGTTGTACAAGTGTGTACAAGGTTGTACAAGTGTGTACAAGGGTTCACAAGTGTGTACAAGGGTGTACAATCGTGTACAAGCTTGTACAAGTGTGTACAAGGGTTTACAGGTTTGTACAAGGTTGTACAAGTGTGTACAAGGGTGTACAAATGTGTACAAGGATGTAAAAGTTTATACAAGTGTGTACAAGTTTGTACAAGGTTGTTTAAGTGTGTACAATGTTTTACAATTGTGTACAAGGTTGTACAAGTGTGTACAAGGTTGTACAAGTGTGTACAAGGATGTACAAGTGTGTACAAGGTTGTACAAGTGTGTACAAGTTTGTACAAGAATGTACAAGTGTGTACAAGGTTTTACAATTGTGTAAAAGGTTGTACAAGTGTGTACAAGGTTGTACAAGTGTGTACAAGGTTGTACAAGTGTGTACAAGCTTGTACAAGTGTGTACAAGGTTGTACAATCGTGTACAAGCTTGTACAAGTGTGTACAAGGGTGTACAGGTTTGTACAAGGTTGTACAAGTGTTTACAAGGGTGTACAAGTATGCACAAGAATGTACAAGTTTGTACAAGTGTGTACAAGTTTGTAAAAGGTTGTACAAGTGTATACAAGGGTGTACAAGTGTGTACAAGGGTGCACAAGTGTGTACAAGGGTGTACAATCTTGTACAAGCTTGTACAAGTGTGTACAAGGATGTACAGGTTTGTACAAGGTTGTACAAGTGTGTACAAGGGTGTACAAATGTGTACAAGGATGTAAAAGTTTGTACAAGTGTGTACAAGTTTGTACAAGGTTGTACAAGTAAGTACAAGTTTGTACAAGAATGTACAAGTGTGTACAAGGTTTTACAATTGTGTAAAAGGTTGTACAAGTGTGTACAAGGTTGTACAAGTGTGTACAAGGTTGTACAAGTGTGTACAAGGTTGTACAAGTGTGTACAAGTTTGTACAAGTGTGTACAAGATTGTACAAGTGTGTACAAGGTTGTACAAGTGTGTACAAGGTTGTACAAGTGTGTACAAGGTTGTACAAGTGTGTACAAGGGTGCACAAGTGTGTACAAGGGTGTACAATCGTGTACATGCTTGTACAAGTTTTTACAAGGTTGTACAAGTGTGTACAAGGTTGTACAAGTGTGTACAAGGTTGTACAAACGTGTACAAGGTTGTACAAGTGTGTACAAGGTTGTACAAGTGTGTACAAGGTTGTATAAGTGTGTACAAAGGTGTACAAGTGTGTACAAGGTTGTACAAGTGTGTACAAGGTTGTACAAGTGTGTACATGGTTGTACAAGGTTGTACAATTGTGTACAAGGTTGTACAAGTGTGTACAAGGTTGTACAAGTGTGTACAAGGGTGTACAAGTTTGTACAAGTGTGTACAAGTTTGTACAAGTGTGTACAAGTTTGTACAAGGTTGTACCAATGTATACAAGGGTGTACAAAAGTGTACAAGGGTGCACAAGTTAGTACAAGGGTGTACAAGTGTGTACAAGCTTGTACAAGTGTGTACAAGCTTGTACAAGTGTGTACAAGGGTGTACAGGTTTGTACAAGGTTGTACAAGTGTTTACAAGGGTGTACAAAAGAATGTACAAGTTTGTACAAGTGTGTACAAGTTTGTAAAAGGTTGTACAAGTGTGTACAAGGTTGTACAAGTGTGTACAAGGTTGTACAAGTGTGTACAAGGTTGTATCATAGTGTACAAGGTTGTACAAGTGTGTACAAAAGTGTACAAGTGTGTACAAGGTTGTACAAGTGTGTACAAAGTTGTACAAGTGTGTACATGGTTGTACAAGGTTGTACAATTGTGTACAAGGTTGTACAAGTGTGTACAAGGGTGCACAAGTTTGTACAAGGGTGTACAAGTGTGTACAAGCTTGTACAAGTGTGTACAAGCTTGTACAAGTGTGTACAAGTGTGTACAAGTTTGTACAAGGTTGTACAAGTGTTTACAAGGGTGTACAAGTATGTACAAGAATGTTCAAGTTTGTACAAGTGTGTACAAGTTTGTAAAAGGTTGTACAAGTGTGTACAAGGGTGTACAAGTGTGTACAAGGGTGCACAAGTGTGTACAAGGGTGTACAATCGTGTACAAGCTTGTACAAGTGTGTACAAGGGTGTACAGGTTTGTACAAGGTTGTACAAGTGTGTACAAGGGTGTACAAATGTGTACAAGGATGTAAAAGTTTGTACAAGTGTGTACAAGTTTGTACAAGGATGTACAAGTGTGTACAAGTTTGTTCAAGTGTGTACAAGTTTGTACAAGGTTGTACAAATGTGTACAAGGGTGTACAAAAGTGTACGAGGGTGCACAAGTTTGTACAAGGGTGTACAAGTGTGTACAAGTTTGTACAAGTGTGTACAAGCTTGTACAAGGGTTTACAGGTTTGTACAAGGTTGTACAAGTGTGTACAAGGGTGTACAAGTATGTACAAGAATGTACAAGTTTGTACAAGTGTGTACAAGGGTGTACAAGTATGTACAAGAATGTACAAGTTTGTACAAGTGTGTACAAGGGTGTACAAATGTGTACAAGAATGTAAAAGTTTGTACAAGTGTGTACAAGTTTGTAGTAGGTTGTACAAGGTTGTACAAGTGTGTACAAGGTTGTACAAGTGTGTACAAGGTTGTACAAGTGTGTACAAGGTTGTACAAGTGTGTACAAGGTTGTACAAGTGTGTACAAGGTTGTACAAGTGTGTACAAGGGTTCACAAGTGTGTACAAGGGTTTACAATCGTGTACAAGCTTGTACAATCGTGTACAAGCTTGTACAAGTGTGTACAAGGGTTTACAGGTTTGTACAAGGTTGTACAAGTGTGTACAAGGGTGTACAAATGTGTACAAGGATGTAAAAGTTTATACAAGTGTGTACAAGTTTGTACAAGGTTGTTTAAGTGTGTACAATGTTTTACAATTGTGTACAAGGTTGTACAAGTGTGTACAAGGTTGTACAAGTGTGTACAAGGATGTACAAGTGTGTACAAGGTTGTACAAGTGTGTACAAGTTTGTACAAGAATGTACAAGTGTGTACAAGGTTTTACAATTGTGTAAAAGGTTGTACAAGTGTGTACAAGGTTGTACAAGTGTGTACAAGGTTGTACAAGTGTGTACAAGCTTGTACAAGTGTGTACAAGGTTGTACAATCGTGTACAAGCTTGTACAAGTGTGTACAAGGGTGTACAGGTTTGTACAAGGTTGTACAAGTGTGTACAAGGTTGTACAAGTGTGTACAAGGGTGTACAAGTTTGTACAAGTGTGTACAAGTTTGTACAATTGTGTACAAGTTTGTACAAGGTTTTACAAATGTATACAAGGGTGTACAAAAGTGTACAAGGGTGCACAAGTTTGTACAAGGGTGTACAAATGTGTACAAGCTTGTACAAGTGTGTACAAGCTTGTACAAGTGTGTACAAGGGTGTACAGGTTTGTACAAGGTTGTACAAGTGTTTACAAGGGTGTACAAGTATGCACAAGTATGTACAAGTTTGTACAAGTGTGTACAAGTTTGTAAAAGGTTGTACAAGTGTATACAAGGGTGTACAAGTGTGTACAAGGGTGCACAAGTGTGTACAAGGGTGTACAATCTTGTACAAGCTTGTACAAGTGTGTACAAGGGTGTACAGGTTTGTACAAGGTTGTACAAGTGTGTACAAGGGTGTACAAATGTGTACAAGGATGTAAAAGTTTGTACAAGTGTGTACAAGTTTGTACAAGGTTGTACAAGTAAGTACAAGTTTGTACAAGAATGTACAAGTGTGTACAAGGTTTTACAATTGTGTAAAAGGTTGTACTAGTGTGTACAAGGTTGTACAAGTGTGTACAAGGTTGTACAAGTGTGTACAAGGTTGTACAAGTGTGTACAAGGTTGTACAAGTGTGTACAAGGTTGTACAAGTGTGTACAAGGTTGTACAAGTGTGTACAAGGGTGCACAAGTGTGTACAAGGGTGTACAATCGTGTACATGCTTGTACAAGTTTTTACAAGGTTGTACAAGTGTGTACAAGGTTGTACAAGTGTGTACAAGGTTGTACAAACGTGTACAAGGTTGTACAAGTGTGTACAAGGTTGTACAAGTGTGTACAAAGTTGTATAAGTGTGTACAAAGGTGTACAAGTGTGTACAAGGTTGTACAAGTGTGTACAAGGTTGTACAAGTGTGTACAAGGGTGTACAAGTTTGTACAAGTGTGTACAAGTTTGTACAAGTGTGTACAAGTTTGTACAAGGTTGTACAAATGTATACAAGGGTGTACAAAAGTGTACAAGGGTGCACAAGTTTGTACAAGGGTGTACAAGTGTGTACAAGCTTGTAGAAGTGTGTACAAGCTTGTACAAGTGTGTACAAGGGTGTACAGGTTTGTACAAGGTTGTACAAGTGTTTACAAGGGAGTACAAGTATGTACAAGAATGTACAAGTTTGTACAAGTGTGTACAAGTGTGTACAAGGTTGTACAAGTGTGTACAAGGTTGTACAAGTGTGTACAAGGTTGTACAAGTGTGTACAAGGTTGAACAAGTGTGTACAAAGGTGTACAAGTGTGTACAAGGTTGTACAAGTGTGTACAAGGTTGTACAAGTGTGTACAAGGTTGTACAAGTGTGTACAAGGTTGTACAAGTGTGTACAAGGTTGTACAAGGTTGTACAATTGTGTACAAGGTTGTACAAGTGTGTACAAGGTTGTACAAGTGTGTACAAGGGTGTACAAGGGTGTACAATCTTGTACAAGCTTGTACAAGTGTGTACAAGGGTGTACAGGTTTGTACAAGGTTGTACAAGTGTGTACAAGGGTGTACAAATGTGTACAAGGATGTAAAAGTTTGTACAAGTGTGTACAAGTTTGTACAAGGTTGTACAAGTAAGTACAAGTTTGTACAAGAATGTACAAGTGTGTACAAGGTTTTACAATTGTGTAAAAGGTTGTACAAGTGTGTACAAGGTTGTACAAGTGTGTACAAGGTTGTACAAGTGTGTACAAGGTTGTACAAGTGTGTACAAGGTTGTACAAGTGTGTACAAGGTTGTACAAGTGTGTACAAGGTTGTACAAGTGTGTACAAGGTTGTACAAGTGTGTACAAGGGTGCACAAGTGTGTACAAGGGTGTACAATCGTGTACATGCTTGTACAAGTTTTTACAAGGTTGTACAAGTGTGTACAAGGTTGTACAAGTGTGTACAAGGTTGTACTTACGTGTACAAGGTTGTACAAGTGTGTACAAGGTTGTACAAGTGTGTACAAGGTTGTATAAGTGTGTACAAAGGTGTACAAGTGTGTACAAGGTTGTACAAGTGTGTACAAGGTTATACAAGTGTGTACATGGTTGTACAAGGTTGTACAATTGTGTACAAGGTTGTACAAGTGTGTACAAGGTTGTACAAGTGTGTACAAGGGTGTACAAGTTTGTACAAGTGTGTACAAGTTTGTACAAGTGTGTACAAGTTTGTACAAGGTTGTACCAATGTATACAAGGGTGTACAAAAGTGTACAAGGGTGCACAAGTTTGTACAAGGGTGTACAAGTGTGTACAAGCTTGTACAAGTGTGTACAAGCTTGTACAAGTGTGTACAAGGGTGTACAGGTTTGTACAAGGTTGTACAAGTGTTTACAAGGGTGTACAAAAGAATGTACAAGTATGTACAAGTGTGTACAAGTTTGTAAAAGGTTGTACAAGTGTGTACAAGGTTGTACAAGTGTGTAAAAGGTTGTATCATAGTGTACAAGGTTGTACAAGTGTGTACAAAGGTGTACAAGTGTGTACAAGGTTGTACAAGTGTGTACAAAGTTGTACAAGTGTGTACATGGTTGTACAAGGTTGTACAATTGTGTACAAGGTTGTACAAGTGTGTACAAGGGTGCACAAGTTTGTACAAGGGTGTACAAGTGTGTACAAGCTTGTACAAGTGTGTACAAGCTTGTACAAGTGTGTACAAGTGTGTACAAGTTTGTACAAGGTTGTACAAGTGTTTACAAGGGTGTACAAGTATGTACAAGAATGTTCAAGTTTGTACAAGTGTGTACAAGTTTGTAAAAGGTTGTACAAGTGTGTACAAGGGTGTACAAGTGTGTACAAGGGTGCACAAGTGTGTACAAGGGTGTACAATCGTGTACAAGCTTGTACAAGTGTGTACAAGGGTGTACAGGTTTGTACAAGGTTGTACAAGTGTGTACAAGGGTGTACAAATGTGTACAAGGATGTAAAAGTTTGTACAAGTGTGTACAAGTTTGTACAAGGTTGTACAAGTAAGTACAAGTTTGTACAAGAATGTACAAGTGTGTACAAGGTTTTACAATTGTGTAAAAGGTTGTACAAGTGTGTACAAGGTTGTACAAGTGTGTACAAGGTTGTACAAGTGTGTACAAGCTTGTACAAGTGTGTACAAGGTTGTACAAGTGTGTACAAGGTTGTACAAGGGTGTACAAGTTTGTACAAGTGTGTACAAGTTTGTACAATTGTGTACAAGTTTGTACAAGGTTGTACAAATGTATACAAGGGTGTACAAAAGTGTACAAGGGTGCACAAGTTTGTACAAGGGTGTACAAATGTGTACAAGCTTGTACAAGTGTGTACAAGCTTGTACAAGTGTGTACAAGGGTGTACAGGTTTGTACAAGGTTGTACAAGTGTTTACAAGGGTGTACAAGTATGCACAAGTATGTACAAGTTTGTACAAGTGTGTACAAGTTTGTAAAAGGTTGTACAAGTGTATACAAGGGTGTACAAGTGTGTACAAGGGTGCACAAGTGTGTACAAGGGTGTACAATCTTGTACAAGCTTGTACAAGTGTGTACAAGGGTGTACAGGTTTGTACAAGGTTGTACAAGTGTGTACAAGGGTGTACAAATGTGTACAAGGATGTAAAAGTTTGTACAAGTGTGTACAAGTTTGTACAAGGTTGTACAAGTAAGTACAAGTTTGTACAAGAATGTACAAGTGTGTACAAGGTTTTACAATTGTGTAAAAGGTTGTACAAGTGTGTACAAGGTTGTACAAGTGTGTACAAGGTTGTACAAGTGTGTACAAGGTTGTACAAGTGTGTACAAGGTTGTACAAGTGTGTACAAGGTTGTACAAGTGTGTACAAGGTTGTACAAGTGTGTACAAGGTTGTACAAGTGTGTACAAGGTTATACAAGTGTGTACAAGGTTGTACAAGTGTGTACAAGGTTGTACAAGTGTGTACAAGGGTGCACAAGTGTGTACAAGGGTGTACAATCGTGTACATGCTTGTACAAGTTTTTACAAGGTTGTACAAGTGTGTACAAGGTTGTACAAGCGTGTACAAGGTTGTACAAACGTGTACAAGGTTGTACAAGTGTGTACAAGGTTGTACAAGTGTGTACATGGTTGTACAAGGTTGTACAATTGTGTACAAGGTTGTACAAGTGTGTACAAGGTTGTACAAGTGTGTACAAGGGTGTACAAGTTTGTACAAGTGTGTACAAGTTTGTACAAGTGTGTACAAGTTTGTACAAGGTTGTACCAATGTATACAAGGGTGTACAAAAGTGTACAAGGGTGCACAAGTTTGTACAAGGGTGTACAAGTGTGTACAAGCTTGTACAAGTGTGTACAAGCTTGTACAAGTGTGTACAAGCTTGTACAAGTGTGTACAAGGGTGTACAGGTTTGTACAAGGTTGTACAAGTGTTTACAAGGGTGTCCAAAAGAATGTACAAGTTTGTACAAGTGTGTACAAGTTTGTAAAAGGTTGTACAAGTGTGTACAAGGTTGTACAAGTGTGTACAAGGTTGTATCATAGTGTACAAGGTTGTACAAGTGTGTACAAAGGTGTACAAGTGTGTACAAGGTTGTACAAGTGTGTACAAAGTTGTACAAGTGTGTACATGGTTGTACAAGGTTGTACAATTGTGTACAAGGTTGTACAAGTGTGTACAAGGGTGCACAAGTTTGTACAAGGTTGTACAAGTGTGTACAAGCTTGTACAAGTGTGTACAAGCTTGTACAAGTGTGTACAAGTGTGTACAAGTTTGTACAAGGTTGTACAAGTGTTTACAAGGGTGTACAAGTATGTACAAGAATGTTCAAGTTTGTACAAGTGTGTACAAGTTTGTAAAAGGTTGTACAAGTGTGTACAAGGGTGTACAAGTGTGTACAAGGGTGCACAAGTGTGTACAAGGGTGTACAATCGTGTACAAGCTTGTACAAGTGTGTACAAGGGTGTACAGGTTTGTACAAGGTTGTACAAGTGTGTACAAGGGTGTACAAATGTGTACAAGGATGTAAAAGTTTGTACAAGTGTGTACAAGTTTGTACAAGGTTGTACAAGTAAGTACAAGTTTGTACAAGAATGTACAAGTGTGTACAAGGTTTTACAATTGTGTAAAAGGTTGTACAAGTGTGTACAAGGTTGTACAAGTGTGTACAAGGTTGTACAAGTGTGTACAAGGTTGTACAAGTGTGTACAAGCTTGTACAAGTGTGTACAAGGTTGTACAAGTGTGTACAAGGTTGTACAAGTGTGTACAAGGTTGTACAAGTGTGTACAAGTTTGTTCAAGTGTGTACAAGTTTGTACAAGGTTGTACAAATGTGTACAAGGGTGTACAAAAGTGTACAAGGGTGCACAAGTTTGTACAAGGGTGTACAAGTGTGTACAAGTTTGTACAAGTGTGTACAAGCTTGTACAAGGGTTTACAGGTTTGTACAAGGTTGTACAAGTTTGTACAAGGGTGTACAAGTATGTACAAGAATGTACAAGTTTGTACAAGTGTGTACAAGGGTGTACAAGTATGTACAAGAATGTACAAGTTTGTACAAGTGTGTACAAGGGTGTACAAATGTGTACAAGGATGTAAAAGTTTGTACAAGTGTGTACAAGTTTGTAGTAGGTTGTACAAGGTTGTACAAGTGTGTACAAGGTTGTACAAGTGTGTACAAGGTTGTACAAGTGTGTACAAGGTTGTACAAGTGTGTACAAGGTTGTACAAGTGTGTACAAGGTTGTACAAGTGTGTACAAGGTTGTACAAGTGTGTACAAGGTTGTACAAGTGTGTACAAGGTTGTACAAGTGTGTACAAGGTTGTACAAGTGTGTACAAGGTTGTACAAGTGTGTACAAGGTTGTACAAGTGTGTACAAGGGTTCACAAGTGTGTACAAGGGTGTACAATCGTGTACAAGCTTGTACAATCGTGTACAAGCTTGTACAAGTGTGTACAAGGGTTTACAGGTTTGTACAAGGTTGTACAAGTGTGTACAAGGGTGTACAAATGTGTACAAGGATGTAAAAGTTTATACAAGTGTGTACAAGTTTGTACAAGGTTGTTTAAGTGTGTACAATGTTTTACAATTGTGTACAAGGTTGTACAAGTGTGTACAAGGTTGTACAAGTGTGTACAAGGATGTACAAGTGTGTACAAGGTTGTACAAGTGTGTACAAGTTTGTACAAGTGTGTACAAGTTTGTACAAGGTTGTACAAATGTGTACAAGGGTGTACAAAAGTGTACAAGGGTGCACAAGTTTGTACAAGGGTGTACAAGTGTGTACAAGGGTGTACAGGTTTGTACAAGGTTGTACAAGTGTGTACAAGCTTGAACAAGTGTGTACAAGGTTGCACAAGTGTGTACAAGGTTGCACAAGTGTGTACAAGAGTGTACAATCGTGTACAAGCTTGTACAAGTGTGTACAAGGGTGTACAGGTTTGTAAAAGGTTGTACAAGTGTGTACAAGGTTTTACAATTGTGTACAAGGTTGTACAAGTGTGTACAAGGTTGTACAAGTGTGTACAAGGTTGTACAAGTGTGTACAAGCTTGTACAAGTGTGTACAAGGTTGTACAAGTGTGTACATGGTTGTTCAAGTGTGTACATGTTTGTAAAAGTGTGTTTAAGTTTGTACAAGGTTGTACAAATGTGTACAAGGGTGTACAAAAGTGTACAAGGGTGCACAAGTTTGTACAAGGGTGTACAAGTGTGTACAAGCTTGTACAAGTGTGTACAATGGTGTACAGGTTTGTACTAGGTTGTACAAATGTGTACAAGGATGTACAAGTATGTACAAGAATGTACAATTTTGTACAAGTGTGTACAAGTTTGTAAAAGGTTGTACAAGTGTGTACAAGGGTGAACAAGTGTGTACAAGGTTGTACAAGTGTGTACAAGCTTGTACAAGTGTGTACAAGCTTGTACAAGTGTGTACAAGGGTGTACAAGTGTGTACAAGATTGTACAAGTTTTTACAAGGTTGTACAAGTGTGTACAAGGTTGTACAAGTGTGTACAAGGTTGTACAAGTGTGTACAAGGTTGTACAAGGTTGTACAATTGTGTACAAGGTTGTACAAGTGTGTACAAGGTTGTACAAGTGTGTACAAGTTTGTACAAGTGTGTACAAGGGTGTACAAGTTTGTACAAGTGTGTACAAGGTTGTACAAGTGTGTACAAGGGTGTACAAGTTTGTACAAGTGTGTACAAGTTTGTACAATTGTGTACAAGTTTGTACAAGGTTGTACAAATGTATACAAGGGTGCACAAGTGTGTACAAGGGTGTACAATCGTGTACAAGCTTGTACAAGTGTGTACAAGGGTGTACAGGTTTGTACAAGGTTGTACAAGTGTGTACAAGGGTGTACAAATGTGTACAAGTATGTAAAAGTTTGTACAAGTGTGTACAAGTTTGTACAAGGTTGTACAAGTAAGTACAAGTTTGTACAAGAATGTACAAGTGTGTAAAAGGTTTTACAATTGTGTAAAAGGTTGTACAAGTGTGTACAAGGTTGTACAAGCGTGTACAAGGTTGTACAAGTGTGTACAAGGTTGTACAAGTGTGTACAAGGTTGTACAAGTGTGTACAAGGTTGTACAAGTGTGTACAAGGTTGTACAAGTGTGTACAAGGTTGTACAAGTGTGTACAAGGTTGTACAAGTGTGTACAAGTTTGTTCAAATGTGTACAAGTTTGTACAAGGTTGTACAAATGTGTACAAGGGTGTACAAAAGTGTACAAGGGTGCACAAGTTTGTACAAGGGTGTACAAGTGTGTACAAGTTTGTACAATCGTGTACAAGCTTGTACAAGGGTTTACAGGTTTGTACAAGGTTGTACAAGTTTGTACAAGGGTGTACAAGTATGTACAAGAATGTACAAGTTTGTACAAGTGTGTACAAGGGTGTACAAGTATGTACAAGAATGTACAAGTTTGTACAAGTGTGTACAAGGGTGTACAAATGTGTACAAGGATGTAAAAGTTTGTACAAGTGTGTACAAGTTTGTAGTAGGTTGTACAAGGTTGTACAAGTGTGTACAAGGTTGTACAAGTGTGTACAAGGTTGTACAAGTGTGTACAAGGTTGTACAAGTGTGTACAAGGTTGTACAAGTGTGTACAAGGTTGTACAAGTGTGTACAAGGTTGTACAAGTGTGTACAAGGTTGTACAAGTGTGTACAAGGTTGTACAAGTGTGTACAAGGGTTCACAAGTGTGTACAAGGGTGTACAATCGTGTACAAGCTTGTACAATCGTGTACAAGCTTGTACAAGTGTGTACAAGGGTTTACAGGTTTGTACAAGGTTGTACAAGTGTGTACAAGGGTGTACAAATGTGTACAAGGATGTAAAAGTTTATACAAGTGTGTACAAGTTTGTACAAGGTTGTTTAAGTGTGTACAATGTTTTACAATTGTGTACAAGGTTGTACAAGTGTGTACAAGGTTGTACAAGTGTGTACAAGGATGTACAAGTGTGTACAAGGTTGTACAAGTGTGTACAAGTTTGTACAAGTGTGTACAAGTTTGTACAAGGTTGTACAAATGTGTACAAGGGTGTACAAAAGTGTACAAGGGTGCACAAGTTTGTACAAGGGTGTACAAGTGTGTACAAGGGTGTACAGGTTTGTACAAAGTTGTACAAGTGTGTACAAGCTTGAACAAGTGTGTACAAGGTTGCACAAGTGTGTACAAGGTTGCACAAGTGTGTACAAGAGTGTACAATCGTGTACAAGCTTGTACAAGTGTGTACAAGGGTGTACAGGTTTGTACAAGGTTGTACAAGTGTGTACAAGGTTTTACAATTGTGTACAAGGTTGTACAAGTGTGTACAAGGTTGTACAAGTGTGTACAAGGTTGTACAAGTGTGTACAAGCTTGTACAAGTGTGTACAAGGTTGTACAAGTGTGTACATGGTTGTTCAAGTGTGTACATGTTTGTAAAAGTGTGTTTAAGTTTGTACAAGGTTGTACAAATGTGTACAAGGGTGTACAAAAGTGTACAAGGGTGCACAAGTTTGTACAAGGGTGTACAAGTGTGTACAAGCTTGTACAAGTGTGTACAATGGTGTACAGGTTTGTACTAGGTTGTACAAATGTGTACAAGGATGTACAAGTATGTACAAGAATGTACAATTTTGTACAAGTGTGTACAAGTTTGTAAAAGGTTGTACAAGTGTGTACAAGGGTGAACAAGTGTGTACAAGGTTGTACAAGTGTGTACAAGCTTGTACAAGTGTGTACAAGCTTGTACAAGTGTGTACAAGGGTGTACAAGTGTGTACAAGATTGTACAAGTTTTTACAAGGTTGTACAAGTGTGTACAAGGTTGTACAAGTGTGTACAAGTTTGTACAAGTGTGTACAAGGGTGTACAAGTTTGTACAAGTGTGTACAAGGTTGTACAAGTGTGTACAAGGGTGTACAAGTTTGTACAAGTGTGTACAAGTTTGTACAATTGTGTACAAGTTTGTACAAGGTTGTACAAATGTATACAAGGGTGCACAAGTGTGTACAAGGGTGTACAATCGTGTACAAGCTTGTACAAGTGTGTACAAGGGTGTACAGGTTTGTACAAGGTTGTACAAGTGTGTACAAGGGTGTACAAATGTGTACAAGTATGTAAAAGTTTGTACAAGTGTGTACAAGTTTGTACAAGGTTGTACAAGTAAGTACAAGTTTGTACAAGAATGTACAAGTGTGTAAAAGGTTTTACAATTGTGTAAAAGGTTGTACAAGTGTGTACAAGGTTGTACAAGCGTGTACAAGGTTGTACAAGTGTGTACAAGGTTGTACAAGTGTGTACAAGGTTGTACAAGTGTGTACAAGTTTGTTCAAGTGTGTACAAGTTTGTACAAGGTTGTACAAATGTGTACAAGGGTGTACAAAAGTGTACAAGGGTGCACAAGTTTGTACAAGGGTGTACAAGTGTGTACAAGCTTGTACAAGAGTGTACAAGCTTGTACAAGGGTTCACAGGTTTGTACAAGGTTGTACAAGTGTGTACAAGGGTGTACAAGTATGTACAAGAATGTATAAGTTTGTACAAGTGTGTACAAGGGTGTACAAGTATGTACAAGAATGTACAAGTTTGTACAAGTGTGTACAAGGATGTACAAATGTGTACAAGGATGTAAAAGTTTGTACAAGTGTGTACAAGTTTGTACAAGGTTGTACAAGGTTGTACAAGTGTGTACAAGGTTGTACAAGTGTGTACAAGGTTGTACAAGTGTGTACAAGGTTGTACAAGTGTGTACAAGGTTGTACAAGTGTGTACAAGGTTGTACAAGTGTGTACAAGGGTGCACAAGTGTGGACAAGGGTGCACAAGTGTGTACAAGGGTGTACAATCGTGTACAAGAATGTAAAAGTTTGTACAAGTGTGTACAAGTTTGTACAAGGTTGTACAAGGTTGTACAAGTGTGTACAAGGTTGTACAAGTGTGTACAAGGTTGTACAAGTCTGTACAAGTTTGTACAAGTGTGTACAAGTTTGTACAAGGTTGTACAAATGTGTACAAGGGTGTACAAAAGTGTACAAGGGTGCACAAGTTTGTACAAGGGTGTACAAGTGTGTACAAGGGTGTACAGGTTTGTACAAGGTTGTACAAGTGTTTACAAGGTTGTACAAGTGTGTACAAGGTTGCACAAGTGTGTACAAGAGTGTACAATCGTGTACAAGCTTGTACAAGTGTGTACAAGGGTGTACAGGTTTGTACAAGGTTGTACAAGTGTGTACAAGGTTTTACAATTGTGTACAAGGTTGTACAAGTGTGTACAAGGTTGTACAAGTGTGTACAAGTTTGTACAAGTGTGTACAAGCTTGTACAAGTGTGTACAAGGTTGTACAAGTGTGTACATGGTTGTTCAAGTGTGTACATGTTTGTACAAGTGTGTTTAAGTTTGTACAAGGTTGTACAAATGTGTACAAGGGTGTACAAAAGTGTACAAGGGTGCACAAGTTTGTACAAGGGTGTACAAGTGTGTACAAGCTTGTACAAGTGTGTACAAGGGTGTACAGGTTTGTACAAGGTTTTACAAATGTGTACAAGGATGTACAAGTATGTACAAGAATGTACAATTTTGTACAAGTGTGTACAAGTTTGTAAAAGGTTGTACAAGTGTGTACAAGGGTGAACAAGTGTGTACAAGGTTGTACAAGTGTGTACAAGCTTGTACAACTGTGTACAAGGGTGTACAAGTGTGTACAAGGTTGTACAAGTTTTTACAAGGTTGTACAACTGTGTACAAGGGTGTACAAGTGTGTACAAGGTTGTACAAGTGTGTACAAGGTTGTACAAGTGTGTACAAGGTTGTACAAGTGTGTACAAGGTTGTACAAGTGTGTACAAGGTTGTACAAGTGTGTACAAGGTTGTACAAGTGTGTACAAGGATCTAGTAGTGTGTGGATGGACAGCACATCCACTCTAGGGAGGAGAAGTTTGTTTCGTTTGTTAATTTAGATTGGTTGATTAATTATTAATCGATTGATTGGTTTTTTGTGATTTTAGCGATTTTTTTGTGATTTTAGTGATTTTTTAGAGATTTTTTATGGATTTATAGGCTTATTCACTTGATATAATGGCTGTAATTCCACATTTAGTTGTAATATGAGCTTATTTCTTTGATACTAAGCCTTTAATGGGTAATTTTATTATATTCTACAGTCTAATTCATCATTAAATGATTATGAAATTGGTTAAAAAGACTAAAAAGTCAAGATTAGGCTATGACTCTTACGTTTTACTTGCCGATTTGCAACCACTGGTAATACTTGAATTAAAAAAAAACTGTTCATTTAAATTACTTAGACTTCACTACATACCATGTAATAGGTGCTTAAGCAGTGAAATATACAAAAATAAAGTCATAATTTACTTTTATAGAGAAATAAATAAAAGAATAAGCCTGTATTGTTGTTTGAAATGTCTTTGTCGCAATAGATTTTTTCCATTTTCTGAATAAACTGTACAGTTCTAAGCTCTCCAAATGTGGTTTTCAAATCATTTACTAGTATAGTTTAACTAATTTGATGTTAAAATCCCTTAAAAAATCATAAAAAACACTATAATTTGCAATATTATGACATTTATCGTCTTTTAAACTCGTGGCGAAAACGCCATTTTATTTGCTGAAATATAAAGCTATTGAAAGGATTAACATTAAATAAACTACATAATTATGTTTATTGCTATATATTCAACAGTAATACATATATTTGAGCCTTTAAAAATTTTTACTTTTTAAGCCTTAGCAGTCTAAAGTTGGCTATTTTGCTCCGAGTTGGACTATTTTAAGTCACAGATTGTAGACTTTTAAAGTGTATATTAACATAATATTTACTGTTTTAGGCTAAAATGATTCTCAAAGGTACTATATTATCCTTTGTTTAGTTCAAAATTGGCTTAAAACAGTTAGAATCCTAATAAAGATCCTTTAAATTCATTTAACAATCGTAGCATTCGTCTAGATGAAGATAGGTCTTTAGTTAGTATTCCTGTTAATCTGTACATTCATCAGAGGCTATAATCTGTATTAAACTAATTATTAAAAGTTTCAATTGAAGTGTACATAGTGTTACATCAACTGCCTGCCAAATCGCTACGGTATTTCCCAAACATCGATAGAATGCGCTGACAAAGGAATTTCGCAAGGTCACCGCGCGCTGCTGTAGATCTATTGTCATACTTTAATATGTATGGCTAATATCATAAACACTTTTGGCTTAATAGTTTATTAGTAAAGTACAAACACCATACAGTTTACCATACACATAGACTCTTGAACCTCGAGTTTTAGTCGATTGAAAATTGAATTTTCTATACGTGTTTTCAGTATAAATGTATGGTTTTAAAGTATTGAACTGTATAAAGATTGTTTATTAACAATATTATGGTGAAAACAAGAATTAGTAAGTAACAAAATCAGTAATAAAGCATTTTAATGTTGTAAAAAGCATAAACCTGAGTAGTTTGAATGCTAATTATACGTGTTTTTTGGTCATTTAACCATAAATGTAGAGTTAAAATGTTTACTTTTAGGTACCTTACTAATAAATCTAGGCTTACATAGCTTGATTGTGACCACAAATACAATAGAAAATGATTTATAGCCTTTGGAATACTCTCACAGTTTAAGACTATCGTGACTATCGCCTGCCGTTTGCGGAACGCAACGCGTAGTAACTCAAACGCGGGCGGTCGATTACTAAATAACCCTTAAAGACGCATGCATTTAATTAGGTTAGTAAAATGTGGGTAAAAATTAGCTACAATTCAGTGAAAATCTCATCTCTGTATCACTACATACCATGTAATAGGTGCTTAAGCAGTGAAATATACAAAAATAAAGTCATAATTTACTTTTATAGAGAAATAAATAAAGGAATAAGACTGTAGTGTTTTTTGAACTGTCTTTGTCATAATAGATTTTTTCCATTTTCTGGCTAAACTATACTCCCTAGAGTGGATGTGCTGTCCATCCACACACTACTAGATGGGGTTGTGGCCTTAGGTGGTTGATCGGGCGAATTTACCGCTTGTTATTGGTTTTATCTGATTGATTGATTAACTGATTAGTTTATTATTGGTTTTATCGATTGATAGGTTTTAAGATAGTGTATATTTATTGACTAGAGGATAAGTGAATGTAAAAAAAACAAGATTATTTGCATTAAATGCATGATTTATTAATACAGTTTTCAACATGTTGATTATAAACATATAGATACAATTTATACATTCTCTAAAGTTGGAAGGCCATCTGCTGTATATGCATTGCTGAATTTTTTACCATCATGTATGAGATAAACTCGGTTTGGGTTGCACTGAGGAGCAGTTGATTTCCCTCCGAAATGTACACTGCCACCGAAAGACTCCCCTCTAATAGATATTTCTGTTTGTATGTAAATGTTTAGTGTAGTTTCTGGTACTGTTTCATCTGCTTGTCTCATAGGAAATAATCCAATGCCCAGTCCTTCTATAAATTGTAAATGAGTAGATCCTCTTAGAGACCTAAAGAACATATTGTCCACTGTGGCATGTTCGTATTTTACTGCAGGTACATTCTCTTTTACTTTATTTGTTATCACATATTTAGCATCAGATAATTTTCCATCACCTGCAATATCGATATTCTGTTCATATGGTTTATGTTGAATTACAGCTGCATTATGAAATGCACTAGATCTGTTATGAAACATTCCATCTTTAGGCTTATAGGTGTTTTGGTATATTAGCCCAGTACTAGTTGATGCATTTGCTACTACTGTAGCCATTTCCATAATAGCTGGAGGAAACATATTACTTTCTTCTAATTCCTGATCTTTATTAGTCTCCCATTTACTAGTTATTTTGGGATATTTTATTCTATTATCTACTCTTTTGAGTTCAGAAAATGCTCCAAGATTATCAGACTCATATGTAATATCAGAAGAACTTTCTTTTAGTTTTGAAAGTGTTTTTCCATATAAGAAATCAGGATCAATTTTACTTCCAAGTTGCACTGGGCCGTACTCTTCAAATCTCTTCCAAATACCTAAATACTGGTTTGTTGCTATTGACTTAAATGAGGTTGCACTAGTTTGAAGTGTTGTTGTTGTGATACCCATGTTGAATATTTTTATTGTGACTGTATCAACAAAGGCACTATGACAGGAGTTAATTATAGAATTGTATTCTCTTTCAGTTAAATAGAAGAAAAGTTTTTCCCAAGGTATTGAATGTATATAAGGAATGATTGTTGTGACACCATGGGGACTATTGGCAGTTGATTTTGATTTGGAAAACTGCAAGGGATGACATTCAAATGCTATGTTGAAATGTTTTTTAAAGTTGTAGGTATGTACTTGTGGTTTTCTAACACCTTCGTTAATTCGAAGGAAACCTGTTGCATTAAAAGGTTGGTTAACAGAAACAGCAGGGGTGTTTGACCCAGTATCAACCTCGTCAGTATCCATTTTCCCTTCAAAATTTGGATATAATGTACTATGAAATATATTTTCAACTCCCCGTTTAACACTTATTCCAGCCTTGCCAATGACTTTGCCAAATGCTTCTGTATAGCTGTCAGGTACAATTTGAGATATATCTTTTAAAAAAACGTTATCGGCTTCTTGTATATTATTAAAAGCTTCCTCAGTGTTACCTGTTTGTTCAAACAGTAGCTGTGCTTGAGCATACCGAAGGTCGTGTTGTCTTGCTATCTCATCTACCTGGTTCGTTGGTGGTCCATTGTCAAGGGGATTTCCAGGTCCTAGGTAATTGAAGCCGGGTACAGTAAGTCCTGCAGTTGGCCCAAGTCCAGAATCCTTGATTGTAACACCTTGCGATAGGGGTTCTTCTTCCTTCTCTCCTTCTGAATGAAGTCGATGACGATCTGTAAACTTTGGTCTTGTATTTCTATCTTCTGGATCACTGTACCGTACTTGTACACTGTACATGGACAGCCTTTGGAATACTTCTCACATATTAAGACTACCGTGACTATCGCCTGCCGTTTGCGGAACGCAACGCGTAGTAACTTAAACGCGGGCAGTCGATTACTAAATAACCCTTAAAGACGCATGGATTTAATTAGGTTAGTAAAATGTGGGTAAAAATTAGCTTTAATTCAGTGAAAATACCATCTCTGTATCACTTTTAGTTTTCGAGATATTTGCATTTAAAGTTTTCCACGAGTTTATTTTCCCTCTAAATCACGTAAATATTATTTTAAACATACAATTTGCATCATATAAAGTTATATTTGAAAGCCTCAACCTAATTAATATGTTATAAAGCTATTAAATCCCAATATTCTATAAATAAACAGTCTTTAATCTGTAAAAACTGAGTTTCCAACGCTTTTTGACCATTCTGATAGGTGGAAAATCACAAAAAATGCCTTAAAAATCACTAAAATCACTAAAATCACTAAAAAACCAATCAATCGATTAATAATTAATCAACCAATCTAAACGAAACAAACGAAACAAACTTCTCCTCCCTAGAGTGGATGTGCTGTCCATCCACACACTACTAGATCTTTTACATCCTTGTACACATTTGTACACCCTTGTACACACTTGTACAAACTTGTACATTCTTGTACATACTTGTACACCCTTGTACACACTTGTACAACCTTGTACAAACCTGTAAACCCTTGTACAAACTTGAAACAAGCATGTACACGATTGTACAAGCTTGTACACGATTGTACACCCTTGTACACACTTGTGCACCCTTGTACACACTTGTACAACCTTGTACACACTTGTACAACCTTGTACACACTTGTACAACCTTGTACACACTTGTAAAACCTTGTACACACTTGTACAACCTTGTACAACCTTGTACAAACTTGTACACACTTGTACAAACTTTTACATCCTTGTACACATTTGTACATCCTTGTACACACTTGTACAAACTTGTACATTCTTGTACATACTTGTACACCCTTGTACACACTTGTACAAACTTGTACATTCTTGTACATACTTGTACACCCTTGTACACACTTGTACAACCTTGTACAAACCTGTAAACCCTTGTACAAGCTTGTACACACTTGTACAAGCTTGTACACACTTGTACACCCTTGTACAAACTTGTGCACCCTTGTACACTTTTGTACACCCTTGTACACATTTGTACAACCTTGTACAAACTTGTACACACTTGAACAAACTTGTACACACTTGTACAACCTTGTACACACTTGTACAACCTTGTACACACTTGTACAACCTTGTACACGCTTGTACAACCTTGTACACACTTGTACAACCTTTTACACAATTGTAAAACCTTGTACACACTTGTACATTCTTGTACAAACTTGTACTTACTTGTACAACCTTGTACAAACTTGTACACACTTGTACAAACTTTTACATCCTTGTACACATTTGTACACCCTTGTACACACTTGTACAACCTTGTACAAACCTGTACACCCTTGTACACACTTGTACAAGCTTGTACACGATTGTACACCCTTGTACACACTTGTGCACCCTTGTATACATTTGTACAACCTTGTACAAACTTGTACACAATTGTACAACCTTGTACAACCTTGTACACACTTGTAAAACCTTGTACACACTTGTACAACCTTGTACACACTTGTACAACCTTGTAAAAACTTGTACAACCTTGTACACACTTGTACACCCTTGTACACACTTGTACAAGCTTGTACACACTTGTACAAGCTTGTACACACTTGTACAACCTTGTACACACTTGTTCACCCTTGTACACACTTGTACAACCTTTTACAAACTTGTACACACTTGTACAAAATTGTACATTCTTGTACATACTTGTACATCCTTGTACACATTTGTAGAACCTAGTACAAACCTGTACACCATTGTACACACTTGTACAAGCTTGTACACACTTGTACACCCTTGTACAAACTTGTGCACCCTTGTACACTTTTGTACACCCTTGTACACATTTGTACAACCTTGTACAAACTTAAACACACTTGTACAAACATGTACACACTTGAACAACCATGTACACACTTGTACAACCTTGTACACACTTGTACAAGCTTGTACACACTTGTACAACCTTGTACACACTTGTACAACCTTGTACACACTTGTACAACCTTGTACACAATTGTAAAACCTTGTACACACTTGTACAACCTTGTACAAACCTGTACACCCTTGTACACACTTGTACAAGCTTGTACACGATTGTACACTCTTGTACACACTTGTGCAACCTTGTACACACTTGTGCAACCTTGTACACACTTGTACAACCTTGTAAACACTTGTACAACCTTGTAAACACTTGTACAACCTTGTACACACTTGTTCAAGCTTGTACACACTTGTACAACCTTGTACAAACCTGTACACCCTTGTACACACTTGTACACCCTTGTACAAACTTGTGCACCCTTGTACACTTTTGTACACCCTTGTACACATTTGTACAACCTTGTACAAACTTGTACACACTTGTACAAACTTGTACACACTTGTACAACCTTGTACACACTTGTACATCCTTGTACACACTTGTACAACCTTGTACACACTTGTACAACCTTGTACACAATTGTAAAACATTGTACACACTTAAACAACCTTGTACAAACTTGTACACACTTGTATAAACTTTTACATCCTTGTACACATTTGTACACCCTTGTACACACTTGTACAACCTTGTACAAACCTGTAAACCCTTGTACACACTTGTACAAGCTTGTACACGATTGTACAAGCTTGTACACGATTGTACACCCTTGTACACACTTGTGAACCCTTGTACACACTTGTACAACCTTGTACACACTTGTACAACCTTGTACACACTTGTACAACCTTGTACACACTTGTACAACCTTGTACACACTTGTACAACCTTGTACACACTTGTACAACCTTGTACACACTTGTACAACCTTGTACAACCTACTACAAACTTGTACACACTTGTACAAACTTTTACATCCTTGTACACATTTGTACATCCTTGTACACACTTGTACAAACTTGTACATTCTTGTACATACTTGTACACCCTTGTACACACTTGTACAAACTTGTACATTCTTGTACATACTTGTACACCCTTGTACACACTTGTACAACCTTGTACAAACCTGTAAACCCTTGTACAAGCTTGTACACACTTGTACAAACTTGTACACACTTGTACACCCTTGTACAAACTTGTGCACCCTTGTACACTTTTGTACACCCTTGTACACATTTGTACAACCTTGTACAAACTTGTACACACTTGAACAAACTTGTACACACTTGTACAACCTTGTACACACTTGTACAACCTTGTACACACTTGTACAACCTTGTACACACTTGTACAACCTTTTACACAATTGTAAAACCTTGTACACACTTGTACATTCTTGTACAAACTTGTACTTACTTGTACAACCTTGTACAAACTTGTACACACTTGTACAAACTTTTACATCCTTGTACACATTTGTACACCCTTGTACACACTTGTACAACCTTGTACAAACCTGTACACCCTTGTACACACTTGTACAAGCTTGTACACGATTGTACACCCTTGTACACACTTGTGCACCCTTGTACACACTTGTACACCCTTGTACACACTTGTACAACCTTTTACAAACTTGTACACACTTGTACAAACTTGAACATTCTTGTACATACTTGTACACCCTTGTAAACACTTGTACAACCTTGTACAAACTTGTACACACTTGTACACACTTGTACAAGCTTGTACACACTTGTACAAGCTTGTACACACTTGTACAAGCTTGTACAAACTTGTGCACCCTTGTACACACTTGTACAACCTTGTACACAATTGTGCAACCTTGTACAACCATGTACACACTTGTACAACTTTGTACACACTTGTACAACCTTGTACACACTTGTACACCTTTGTACACACTTGTACAACCTTGTACACTATGATACAACCTTGTACACACTTGTACAACCTTGTACACACTTGTACAACCTTTTACAAACTTGTACACACTTGTACAAACTTGTACATTCTTTTGTACACCCTTGTAAACACTTGTACAACCTTGTACAAACCTGTACACCCTTGTACACACTTGTACAAGCTTGTACACACTTGTACAAGCTTGTACACACTTGTACACCCTTGTACAAACTTGTGCACCCTTGTACACTTTTGTACACCCTTGTATACATTGGTACAACCTTGTACAAACTTGTACACACTTGTACAAACTTGTACACCCTTGTACACACTTGTACAACCTTGTACACACTTGTACAACCTTGTACACAATTGTACAACCTTGTACAACCATGTACACACTTGTACAACCTTGTACACACTTGTACAACCTTGTACACACTTGTACACCTTTGTACACACTTATACAACCTTGTAAACACTTGTACAACCTTGTACACACTTGTACAACCTTGTACACGTTTGTACAACCTTGTACACACTTGTACAACCTTGTACACACTTGTACAACCTTGTAAAAACTTGTACAAGCATGTACACGATTGTACACCCTTGTACACACTTGTGCACCCTTGTACACACTTGTACAACCTTGTACACACTTGTACAACCTTGTACACACTTGTACAACCTTGTACACACTTGTACAACCTTGTACACACTTGTACAAACTTGTACACACTTGTACAACCTTGTACATACTTGTACAACCTTGTACACACTTGTACAAACTTGTACACACTTGTACAACCTTGTACACACTTGTACAACCTTGTACACACTTGTACAACCTTGTACACACTTGTACAACCTTGTACACACTTGTACAACCTTTTACACAATTGTAAAACCTTGTACACACTTGTACATTCTTGTACAAACTTGTACTTACTTGTACACACTTGTACAAACTTTTACATCCTTGTACACATTTGTACACCCTTGTACACACTTGTACAACCTTGTACAAACCTGTGCACCCTTGTACACACTTGTACAAGCTTGTACAAGATTGTACACCCTTGTACACACTTGTGCACCCTTGTACACACTTGTACACCCTTGCATACACTTGTACAACCTTTTACAAACTTGTACACACTTGTACAAACTTGTACATTCTTGTGCATACTTGTACACCCTTGTAAACACTTGTACAACCTTGTACAAACCTGTACACCCTTGTACACACTTGTACAAGCTTGTACACACTTGTACAAGCTTGTACACACTTGTACACCCTTGTACAAACTTGTGCACCCTTGTACACTTTTGTACACCCTTGTATACATTTGTACAACCTTGTACAAACTTGTACACAATTGTACAAACTTGTACACACTTGTACAAACTTGTACACCCTTGTACACACTTGTACAACCTTGTACACACTTGTACAACCTTGTACAAACCTGTACACCCTTGTACACACTTGTACAAGCTTGTACACGATTGTACACCCTTGTACACACTTGTGCACCCTTGTACACACTTGTACACCCTTGTACACACTTGTACAACCTTTTACAAACTTGTACACACTTGTACAAACTTGTACATTCTTGTACATACTTGTACACCCTTGTAAACACTTGTACAACCTTGTACACAATTGTACAACCTTGTACAACCTTGTACACACTTGTACAACCTTGTACACACTTGTACAACCTTGTACACACTTGTACAACCTTGTACACACTTGTACACCTTTGTACACACTTGTTCAACCTTGTACACACTTGTACAACCTTGTACACACTTGTACAACCTTGTACACACTTGTACAACCTTGTACACACTTGTACAACCTTGTACACACTTGTACACACTTGTACAAACTTGTACATTCTTGTACATACTTGTACTCCCTTGTAAACACTTGTACAACCTTGTACAAACCTGTACACCCTTGTACACACTTGTACAAGCTTGTACACACTTCTACAAGCTTGTACACACTTGTACACCCTTGTACAAACTTGTGCACCCTTGTACACTTTTGTACACCCTTGTATACATTTGTACAACCTTGTACAAACTTGTACACACTTGTACAAACTTGTACACAATTGTACAAACTTGTACACCCTTGTACACACTTGTACAACCTTGTACACACTTGTACAACCTTGTACACACTTGTGTCTAAGATGTCTTTTTATTTAGAGGGATGTCTTGTTTTTTAGAGGGTTGTCTTGTTTTTTAGAGGGTTTTCTTGTAATTTAGATGGGATGTCTTGTTATTTAGAGGGATGTCTTAATATTTAGCGGAATGTCTTGTTTATTAGAGGGATGTCTTGCTATTTAGAGGGATGTCTTTTTATTGGAGGGATGTCTTGTTATTTAGAGGGATGTCTTAATATTTAGAGGGATGTCTTGTTATTTAGAGGAATGTCTTGTTATTTAAAAGGGATGTCTTGTTATTTAGAGGGACGTCTTGTTATTTAGTGGGATGTCTTGTTATTTAGAGGGATGTCTTGTTATTTAGAGAGATGTCTTGTTATTTAAAGGGATGTCTTAATATTTAGAGGGATGTCTTGTTATTTAGAGGGATGTCTTAATATTTAGAGGGATGTCTTGTTATTTGGAGGGATGTCTTAATATTTAGAGGGATGTCTTGTTATTTAGAGGGATGTCTTGTTATTTAGAGGGATGTCTTGTTTTTTAAAGGGTTTTCTTGTTATTTGGAGGGATGTCTTAATATTTAGAGGGATGTCTTGGTATTTGGAGGGATGTCTTGTTATTTAGAGGGATGTCTTAATATTTAGCGGAATGTCTAGTTTATTAGAGGGATGTCTTGTTATTTAGAGGGATGTCTTGTTATTTAGAGGGATGTCTTAATATTTGGAGGGATGTCTTGTTATTTAGAGGGATGTCTTAATATTTAGAGGGATGTCTTGTTTTTTAGTGGGATGTCTTGTTATTTAGAGGGATGTCTTGTTATTTAGAGGGTTTTTTTGTTTTTTAGAGGGTTGTCTTGTTATTTGGAGGGATGTCTTGTTATTTAGATTGATGTCTTAATATTTAGAGGGATGTCTTGTTTTTTAGAGGGATGTCTTGTTATTTAGAGGGATGTCTTGTTATTTAGAGGGATGTCTTGTTATTTAGAGGGATGTCTTGTTATTTAGAGGGATGTCTTGTTATTTGAAGGGATGTCTTAATATTTAGAGAGATGTCTTGTTATTTAGAGGGATGTCTTGTTATTTAGAGGGATGTCTTCATATTTGGAGGGATGTCTTCATATTTGGAGGGATGTCTTGTTATTTAGAGGGATGTCTTGTTATTTGGAGGGATGCTTGTTATTAAGAGGGATGTCTTATAATTTAGAGGGATGTCTTGTTATTTGGAGGTATGTCTTGTTATTTAGAGGGATGTCTTGTTATTTAGAGGGATGTCTTGGTATTTGGAGGGATGTCTAGTTATTTAGAGGGATGTCTTTTTATTTAGAGGGATGTCTTGTTATTTAGAGGGATGTCTTGGTATTTAGAGGGATGTCTAGTTATTTAGAGGGATGTCTTTTTATTTAGAGGGATGTCTTGTTATTTAGAGGGATGTCTTGTTATTTAGAGGGACGTCTTGTTATTTGAAGGGATGTCTTAATATTTAGAGGGATGTCTTGCTATTTTGAGGGATTTCTTGTTATTTGGAGGGATGTCTTGTTATTTAGAGGGATGTCTTGTTATTTAGTGGGATGTCTTGTTATTTAGAGGGATGTCTTGTTATTTAGAGAGATGTCTTGTTATTTAAAGGGATGTCTTAATATTTAGAGGGATGTCTTGTTATTTAGAGGGATGTCTTAATATTTAGAGGGATGTCTTGTTATTTGGAGGGATGTCTTAATATTTAGAGGGATGTCTTGTTATTTAGAGGGATGTCTTGTTATTTAGAGAGATGTCTTGTTATTTAAAGGGATGTCTTAATATTTAGAGGGATGTCTTGTTATTTAGAGGGATGTCTTAATATTTAGAGGGATGTCTTGTTATTTGAAGGGATGTCTTAATATTTAGAGGGATGTCTTGTTATTTAGAGGAATGTCTTGTTATTTAGAGGGATGTCTTGTTTTTTAAAGGGTTGTCTTGTTATTTGGAGGGATGTCTTGGTATTTAGAGGGATGTCTTGTTATTTAGAGGGATGTCTTGTTATTTAGAAGGATGTCTTCTTATTTGGAGGGAAGTCTTGTTATTTGGAGAAATGTCTTGTTATTTAGAGGGATATCTTGTTATTTGGAGGGATGTCTTGTTATTTAGAGGGATGTCTTGCTATTTAGAGGGATGTCTTTTTATTTGGAGGGATGTCTTGTTATTTAGAGGGATGTCTTGTTATTTAGAGGAATGTCTTGTTATTTAAAAGGGATGTCTTGTTATTTAGAGGGACGTCTTGTTATTTAGTAGAATGTCTTGTTATTTAGAGGGATGTCTTGTTATTTAGAGGGATGTCTTGTTATTTAAAGGGATGTCTTAATATTTAGAGGGATGTCTTGTTATTTAGAGGGATGTCTTGTTATTTAGAGGGATGTCTTGTTTTTTAAAGGGTTTTCTTGTTATTTGGAGGGATGTCTTAATATTTAGAGGGATGTCTTGGTATTTGGAGGGATGTCTTGTTATTTAGAGGGATGTCTTAATATTTAGCGGAATGTCTAGTTTATTAGAGGGATGTCTTGTTATGTAGAGGGATGTCTTGTTATTTAGAGGGATGTCTTAATATTTGGAGGGATGTCTTGTTATTTAGAGGGATGTCTTAATATTTAGAGGGATGTCTTGTTTTTTAGTGGGATGTCTTGTTATTTAGAGGGATGTCTTGTTATTTGGAGAGATGTCTTTTTATTTAGAGGGATGTCTTGTTTTTTAGAGGGTTGTCTTGTTATTTGGAGGGATGTCTTGTTTTTTCGAGGGTTGTCTTGTAATTTAGATGGGATGTCTTGTTATTTAGAGGGATGTCTTAATATTTAGCGGAATGTCTTGTTTATTAGAGGGATGCCTTGCTATTTAGAGGGATGTCTTGTTATTTGGAGGGATGTCTTGTTATTTAGAGGGATGTCTTGTTATTTAGAGGAATGTCTTGTTATTTAAAAGGGATGTCTTGTTATTTAGAGGGATGTCTTGTTATTTAGTGGGATGTCTTGTTATTTAGAGGGATGTCTTGTTATTTAGAGAGATGTCTTGTTATTTAAAGGGATGTCTTAATATTTAGAGGGATGTCTTGTTATTTAGAGGGATGTCTTAATATTTAGCGGAATGTCTTGTTTATTAGAGGGATGTCTTGCTATTTAGAAAGATGTCTTTTTATTTGGAGGGATGTCTTGTTATTTAGAGGGATGTCTTGTTATTTAGAGGAATGTCTTGTTATTTAAAAGGGATGTCTTGTTATTTAGAGGGATGTCTTGTTATTTAGTGGGATGTCTTGTTATTTAGAAGGATGTCTTGTTATTTAGAGAGATGTCTTGTTATTTAAAGGGATGTCTTAATATTTAGAGGGATGTCTTGTTATTTAGAGGGATGTCTTAATATTTAGAGGGATGTCTTGTTATTTGAAGGGATGTCTTAATATTTAGAGGGATGTCTTGTTATTTAGAGGGATGTCTTGTTATTTAGAGGGATGTCTTGTTTTTTAAAGGGTTGTCTTGTTATTTGGAGGGATGTCTTAATATTTAGAGGGATGTCTTGGTATTTAGAGGGATGTCTTGTTATTTAGAGGGATGTCTTAATATTTAGCGGAATGTCTAGTTTATTAGAAGGATGTCTTGTTATTTAGAGGGATGTCTTGTTATTTAGAGGGATGTCTTGTTTTTTAGAGGGTTGTCTTGTTATTTGGAGGGATGTCTTGTTTTTTAGAGGGTTGTGTTGTAATTTAGATGGGATGTCTTGTTATTTAGAGGGATGTCTTGTTATTTACAGGTATGTCTTGTTATTTAGAGGGATGTCTTAATATTTAGAGGAATGTCTTGTTATATAGATGGATGTCTTGTTATTTAGAGGGATGTCTTGATATTTAGAGGGATGTCTTGTTTTTTAGATAGATGTCTTGTTATTTAGAGGGTTTTTTTGTTTTTTAGAGGGTTGTCTTGTTATTTGGAGGGATGTCTTGTTATTTAGATTGATGTCTTAATATTTAGAGGGATGTCTTGTTTTTTAGAGGGATGTCTTGTTATTTAGAGGGATGTCTTGTTATTTAGAGGGATGTCTTGTTATTTAGAGGGATGTCTTGTTATTTAGAGGGATGTCTTGTTATTTGAAGGATGTCTTAATATTTAGAGAGATGTCTTGTTATTTAGAGGGATGTCTTGTTATTTAGAGGGATGTCTTGTTATTTAGAGGGATGTCTTCATATTTGGAGGGATGTCTTGTTATTTAGAGGGATGTCTTGTTATTTAGAGGGATGTCTTAATATTTAGCGGAATGTCTAGTTTATTAGAGGGACGTCTTGTTATTTAGAGGGATGTCTTGTTATTTAGAGGGATGTCTTAATATTCGGAGGGATGTCTTGTTATTTAGAGGGATGTCTTAATATTTAGAGGGATGTCTTGTTTTTTAGTGGGATCTCTTGTTATTTAGAGGGATGTCTTGTTATTTGGAGAGATGTCTTTTTATTTAGAGGGATGTCTTGTTTTTTAGAGGGTTGTCTTGTTATTTGGAGGGATGTCTTGTTTTTTTTGAGGGTTGTCTTGGTATTTAGAGGGATGTCTTGTTATTTAGAGGGATGTCTTGTTATTTAGAGGGATGTCTTCTTATTTGGAGGGAAGTCTTGTTATTTGGAGGAATGTCTTGTTATTTAGAGGGATATCTTGTTATTTGGAGGGATGTCTTGTTATTTAGAGGGATGTCTTGCTATTTAGAGGGATGTCTTTTTATTTGGAGGGATGTCTTGTTATTTAGAGGGATGTCTTGTTATTTAGAGGAATGTCTTGTTATTTAAAAGGGATGTCTTGTTATTTAGAGGGACGTCTTGTTATTTAGTGGGATGTCTTGTTATTTAGAGGGATGTCTTGTTATTTAGAGAGATGTCTTGTTATTTAAAGGGATGTCTTAATATTTAGAGGGATGTCTTGTTATTTAGAGGGATGTCTTAATATTTAGAGGGATGTCTTGTTATTTGGAGGGATGTCTTAATATTTAGAGGGATGTCTTGTTATTTAGAGGGATGTCTTGTTATTTAGAGGGATGTCTTGTTTTTTAAAGGGTTGTCTTGTTATTTGGAGGGATGTCTTAATATTTAGAGGGATGTCTTGGTATTTGGAGGGATGTCTTGTTATTTAGAGGGATGTCTTAATATTTAGCGGAATGTCTAGTTTATTAGAGGGATGTCTTGTTATTTAGAGGGATGTCTTGTTATTTAGAGGGATGTCTTAATATTTGGAGGGATGTCTTGTTATTTAGAGGGATGTCTTATTTGTACAACCTTGTACAAACTTGTACACACTTGTACAAACTTGTACACACTTGTACAACCTTGTACACACTTGTACAACCTCGTACACACTTGTACAACCTTGTACACACTTGTACAACCTTGTACACAATTGTAAAACCTTGTACACACTTGTACACCCTTGTACACACTTGTACAAAATTTTACATTCTTGTACATACTTGTACACCCTTGTACACACTTGTACAACCTTGTACAAACCTGTACACCCTTGTACACACTTGTACAAGCTTGTACACACTTGTACAAGCTTGTACACACTTGTACACCCTTGTACAAACTTGTGCACCCTTGAACACTTTTGTACACCCTTGTACGAATTTGTACAACCTTGTAAAAACTTAAACACACTTGTACAAACATGTACACACTTGAACAACCTTGTACACACTTGTACAACCTTGTACACACTTGTACAAGCTTGTATACACTTGTACAACCTTGTACACACTTGTACAACCTTGTACACACTTGTACAAGCTTGTACACACTTGTACAACCTTGTACATACTTGTACAACCTTTTACACAATTGTAAAAACTTGTACACACTTGTACATTCTTGTACAAACTTGTACTTACTTGTACAACCTTGTACAAACTTGTACACACTTGTACAAACTTTTACATCCTTGTATACATTTGTACACCCTTGTACACACTTGTACAACCTTGTACAAACCTGTACACCCTTGTACACACTTGTACAAGCTTGTACACGATTGTACACCCTTGTACACACTTGTGCACCCTTGTACACACTTGTACACCCTTGTACACACATGTACAACCTTTTACAAACTTGTACACACTTGTACAAACTTGTACATTCTTGTACATACTTGTACACCCTTTTAAACACTTGTACAAAATTGTAAAAACCTGTACACCCTTGTACACACTTGTACAAGCTTGTACACACGTGTACAAGCTTGTACACACTTGTACACCCTTGTACAAACTTGTGCACCCTTGTACACTTTTGTACACCCTTGTATACATTTGTACAAACTTGTACAAACTTGTACACACTTGTACAAACTTGTACACACTTGTACAAACTTGTACACCCTTGTACACACTTGTACAACCTTGTACACACTTGTACAACCTTGTACAAACCTGTACACCCTTGTACACACTTGTACAAGCTTGTACACGATTGTACACTCTTGTACACACTTGTGCAACCTTGTACACACTTGTACAACCTTGTACACACTTGTACAACCTTGTACACACTTGTTCAAGCTTGTACACACTTGTACAACCTTGTACACACTTGTACACCCTTGTACACACTTGTACAACCTTTTACAAACTTGTACACACTTGTACAAAATTGTACATTTTTGTACATACTTGTACACCCTTGTACACACTTGTACAACCTTGTACAAACCTGTACACCCTTGTACACACTTGTACAAGCTTGTACACACTTGTACAAGCTTGTACACACTTGTACACCCTTGTACAAACTTGTGCACCCTTGTACACTTTTGTACACTCTTGTACACATTTGTACAACCTTGTACAAACTTGTACACACTTGTACAAACTTGTACACACTTGTACAAACTTGTGTACACTTGTACAACCTTGTACACACTTGTACAACCTTGTACACACTTGTACAACCTTGTACACACTTGTACAACCTCGTACACACTTGTACAACCTCGTACACACTTGTACAACCTTGTACACAATTGTAAAACCTTGTACACACTTGTACAACCTTGTACACACTTGTACACCCTTGTACACACTTGTACAAAATTTTACATTCTTGTACATACTTGTACACCCTTATACACACTTGTACAACCTTGTACAAACCCGTACACCCTTGTACACACTTGTACAAGCTTGTACACACTTGTACAAGCTTGTACACACTTGTACAAGCTTGTACACACTTGTACACCCTTGTACACACTTGTACAAGCTTGTACACACTTGTACAACCTTGTACACACTTGTACAAGCTTGTACACACTTGTACAAGCTTGTACACACTTGTACAACTTTGTACACACTTGTACAACCTTTTACACAATTGTAAAAACTTGTACACACTTGTACATTCTTGTACAAACTTGTACTTACTTGTACAACCTTGTACAAACTTGTACACACTTGTACAAACTTTTACATCCTTGTATACATTTGTACACCCTTGTACACACTTGTACAACCTTGTACAAACCTGTACACCCTTGTACACACTTGTACAAGCTTGTACACGATTGTACACCCTTGTACACACTTGTGCACCCTTGTACACACTTGTACACCCTTGTACACACATGTACAACCTTTTACAAACTTGTACACACTTGTACAAACTTGTACATTCTTGTACATACTTGTACACCCTTGTAAACACTTGTACAAAATTGTAAAAACCTGTACACCCTTGTACACACTTGTACAAGCTTGTACACACTTGTACACCCTTGTACAAACTTGTGCACCCTTGTACACTTTTGTACACCCTTGTATACATTTGTACAAACTTGTACAAACTTGTACACACTTGTACAAACTTGTACACACTTGTACAAACTTGTACACCCTTGTACACACTTGTACAACCTTGTACACACTTGTACAACCTTGTACAAACCTGTACACCCTTGTACACACTTGTACAAGCTTGTACACGATTGTACACTCTTGTACACACTTGTGCAACCTTGTACACACTTGTACAACCTTGTACACACTTGTACAACCTTGTACACACTTGTTCAAGCTTGTACACACTTGTACAACCTTGTACACACTTGTACACCCTTGTACACACTTGTACAACCTTTTACAAACTTGTACACACTTGTACAAAATTGTACATTTTTGTACATTCTTGTACACCCTTGTACACACTTGTACAACCTTGTACAAACCTGTACACCCTTGTACACACTTGTACAAGCTTGTTCATACTTGTACAAGCTTGTACACACTTGTACACCCTTGTACAAACTTGTGCACCCTTGTACACTTTTGTACACCCTTGTACACATTTGTACAACCTTGTACAAACTTGTACACACTTGTACAAACTTGTACACACTTGTACAAACTTGTGTACACTTGTACAACCTTGTACACACTTGTACAACCTTGTACACACTTGTACAACCTTGTACACACTTGTACAACCTCGTACACACTTGTACAACCTCGTACACACTTGTACAACCTTGTACACAATTGTAAAACCTTGTACACACTTGTACAACCTTGTACACACTTGTACACCCTTGTACACACTTGTACAAAATTTTACATTCTTGTACATACTTGTACACCCTTGTACACACTTGTACAACCTTGTACAAACCTGTACACCCTTGTACACACTTGTACAAGCTTGTACACACTTGTACACCCTTGTACACACTTGTACAAGCTTGTACACACTTGTACAAGCTTGTACACACTTGTACACCCTTGTACAAACTTGTGCACCCTTGAACACTTTTGTACACCCTTGTACACATTGGTACAACCTTGTACAAACTTAAACACACTTGTACAAACATGTACACACTTGAACAACCTTGTACACACTTGTACAACCTTGTACACACTTGTACAAGCTTGTACACACTTGTACAACCTTGTACACACTTGTACAACCTTGTACACACTTGTACAAGCTTGTACACACTTGTACAACCTTGTACACACTTGTACAACCTTGTACACACTTGTACAACCTTTTACACAATTGTAAAACCTTGTACACACTTGTTCATTCTTGTACAAACTTGTACTTACTTGTACAACCTTGTACAAACTTGTACACACTTGTACAAACTTTTACATCCTTGTATACATTTGTACACCCTTGTACACACTTGTACAACCTTGTACAAACCTGTACACCCTTGTACACACTTGTACAAGCTTGTACACGATTGTACACCCTTGTACACACTTGTGCACCCTTGTACACACTTGTACACCCTTGTACACACATGTACAAACTTTTACAAACTTGTACACACTTGTACAAACTTGTACATTCTTGTACATACTTGTACACCCTTGTAAACACTTGTACAAAATTGTACAAACCTGTACACCCTTGTACACACTTGTATAAGCTTGTACACACTTGTACAAGCTTGTACACACTTGTACACCCTTGTACAAACTAGTGCACCCTTGTACACTTTTGTACACCCTTGTATACATTTGTACAAACTTGTACAAACTTGTACACACTTGTACAAACTTGTACACACTTGTACAAACTTGTACACCCTTGTACACACTTGTACAACCTTGTACACACTTGTACAACCTTGTACAAACCTGTACACCCTTGTACACACTTGTACAAGCTTGTACACGATTGTACACTCTTGTACACACTTGTGCAACCTTGTACACACTTGTACAACCTTGTACACACTTGTACAACCTTGTACACACTTGTTCAAGCTTGTACACACTTGTACAACCTTGTACACACTTGTACACCCTTGTACACACTTGTACAACCTTTTACAAACTTGTACACACTTGTACAAAATTGTACATTCTTGTACATACTTGTACACCCTTGTACACACTTGTACAACCTTGTACAAACCTGTACACCCTTGTACACACTTGTACAAGCTTGTACACACTTGTACAAGCTTGTACACACTTGTACAAGCTTGTACACACTTGTACACCCTTGTACAAACTTGTGCACCCTTGTACACTTTTGTACACCCTTGTACACATTTGTACAACCTTGTACAAACTTGTACACACTTGTACAAACTTGTACACATTTGTACAAACTTGTGTACACTTGTACAACCTTGTACACACTTGTACAACCTTGTACACACTTGTACAACCTTGTACACACTTGTACAACCTCGTACACACTTGTACAACCTTGTACACACTTGTACAACCTTGTACACAATTGTAAAACCTTGTACACACTTGTACAACCTTGTACACACTTGTACACCCTTGTACACACTTGTACAAAATTTTACATTCTTGTACATACTTGTACACCCTTGTACACACTTGTACAACCTTGTACAAACCTGTACACCCTTGTACACACTTGTACAAGCTTGTACACACTTGTACACCCTTGTACAAACTTGTGCACCCTTGAACACTTTTGTACACCCTTGTACACATTTGTACAACCTTGTACAAACTTAAACACACTTGTACAAACATGTACACACTTGAACAACCTTGTACACACTTGTACAACCTTGTACACACTTGTACAAGCTTGTACACACTTGTACAACCTTGTACACACTTGTACAACCTTGTACACACTTGTACAACCTTGTACACACTTGTACAAGCTTGTACACACTTGTACAACCTTGTACACACTTGTACAACCTTTTACACAATTGTAAAACCTTGTACACACTTGTACATTCTTGTACAAACTTGTACTTACTTGTACAACCTTGTACAAACTTGTACACACTTGTACAAACTTTTACATCCTTGTATACATTTGTACACCCTTGTACACACTTGTACAACCTTGTACAAACCTGTACACCCTTGTACACACATGTACAACCTTTTACAAACTTGTACACACTTGTACAAACTTGTACATTCTTGTACATACTTGTACACCCTTGTAAACACTTGTACAAAATTGTACAAACCTGTACACCCTTGTACACACTTGTACAAGCTTGTACACACTTGTACAAGCTTGTACACACTTGTACACCCTTGTACAAACTTGTACAAACCTGTACACCCTTGTACACACTTGTACAAGCTTGTACACACTTGTACAAGCTTGTACACACTTGTACACCCTTGTACAAACTTGTGCACCCTTGTACACTTTTGTACACCCTTGTACACATTTGTACAACCTTGTACAAACTTGTACACACTTGTACAAACTTGTACACACTTGTACAAACTTGTGTACACTTGTACAACCTTGTACACACTTGTACAACCTTGTACACACTTGTACAACCTTGTACACACTTGTACAACCTCGTACACACTTGTACAACCTCGTACACACTTGTACAACCTTGTACACAATTGTAAAACCTTGTACACACTTGTACAACCTTGTACACACTTGTACATTCTTGTACAAACTTGTACTTACTTGTACAACCTTGTACAAACTTGTACACACTTGTACAAACTTTTACATCCTTGTATACATTTGTACACCCTTGTACACACTTGTACAACCTTGTACAAACCTGTACACCCTTGTACACACTTGTACAAGCTTGTACACGATTGTACACCCTTGTACACACTTGTGCACCCTTGTACACACTTGTACACCCTTGTACACACATGTACAACCTTTTACAAACTTGTACACACTTGTACAAACTTGTACATTCTTGTACATACTTGTACACCCTTGTAAACACTTGTACAAAATTGTACAAACCTGTACACCCTTGTACACACTTGTACAAGCTTGTACACACTTGTACAAGCTTGTACACACTTGTACACCCTTGTACAAACTTGTGCACCCTTGTACACTTTTGTACACCCTTTTATACATTTGTACAAACTTGTACAAACTTGTACACACTTGTACAAACTTGTACACACTTGTACAAACTTGTACACCCTTGTACACACTTGTACAACCTTGTACACACTTGTACAACCTTGTACAAACCTGTACACCCTTGTACACACTTGTACAAGCTTGTACACGATTGTACACTCTTGTACACACTTGTGCAACCTTGTACACACTTGTACAACCTTGTACACACTTGTACAACCTTGTACACACTTGTTCAAGCTTGTACACACTTGTACAACCTTGTACACACTTGTACACCCTTGTACACACTTGTGCAACCTTTTACAAACTTGTACACACTTGTACAAAATTGTACATTCTTGTACATACTTGTACACCCTTGTACACACTTGTACAACCTTGTACAAACCTGTACACCCTTGTACACACTTGTACAAGCTTGTACACACTTGTACAAGCTTGTACACACTTGTACAAGCTTGTACACACTTGTACACCCTTGTACAAACTTGTGCACCCTTGTACACTTTTGTACACCCTTGTACACATTTGTACAACCTTGTACAAACTTGTACACACTTGTACAAACTTGTACACATTTGTACAAACTTGTGTACACTTGTACAACCTTGTACACACTTGTACAACCTTGTACACACTTGTACAACCTTGTACACACTTTTACAACCTCGTACACACTTGTACAACCTTGTACACACTTGTACAACCTTGTACACAATTGTAAAACCTTGTACACACTTGTACAACCTTGTACACACTTGTACACCCTTGTACACACTTGTACAAAATTTTACATTCTTGTACATACTTGTACACCCTTGTACACACTTGTACAACCTTGTACAAACCTGTACACCCTTGTACACACTTGTACAAGCTTGTACACACTTGTACAAGCTTGTACACACTTGTACAAGCTTGTACACACTTGTACAAGCTTGTACACACTTGTACAAGCTTGTACACACTTGTACACCCTTGTACAAACTTGTGCACCCTTGAACACTTTTGTACACCCTTGTACACATTTGTACAACCTTGTACAAACTTAAACACACTTGTACAAACATGTACACACTTGAACAACCTTGTACACACTTGTACAACCTTGTACACACTTGTACAAGCTTGTACACACTTGTACAACCTTGTACACACTTGTACAACCTTGTACACACTTGTACAAGCTTGTACACACTTGTACAACCTTGTACACACTTGTACAACCTTTTACAAAATTGTAAAACCTTGTACACACTTGTACATTCTTGTACAAACTTGTACTTACTTGTACAACCTTGTACACCCTTGTACACACTTGTACAACCTTGTACAAACCTGTACACCCTTGTACACACATGTACAACCTTTTACAAACTTGTACACACTTGTACAAACTTGTACATTCTTGTACATACTTGTACACCCTTGTAAACACTTGTACAAAATTGTACAAACCTGTACACCCTTGTACACACTTGTACAAGCTTGTACACACTTGTACAAGCTTGTACACACTTGTACAAGCTTGTACACACTTGTACAAGCTTGTACACACTTGTACACCCTTGTACAAACTTGTGCACCCTTGTACACTTTTGTACACCCTTGTATACATTTGTACAAACTTGTACAAACTTGTACACACTTGTACAAACTTGTACACACTTGTACAAACTTGTACACCCTTGTACACACTTGTACAACCTTGTACACACTTGTACAACCTTGTACAAACCTGTACACCCTTGTACACACTTGTACAAGCTTGTACACGATTGTACACTCTTGTACACACTTGTGCAACCTTGTACACACTTGTACAACCTTGTACTCACTTGTACAACCTTGTACACACTTGTTCAAGCTTGTACACACTTGTACAACCTTGTACACACTTGTACACCCTTGTACACACTTGTACAACCTTTTACAAACTTGTACACACTTGTACAAAATTGTACATTCTTGTACATACTTGTACACCCTTGTACACACTTGTACAACCTTGTACAAACCTGTACACCCTTGTACACACTTGTACAAGCTTGTACACACTTGTACAAGCTTGTACACACTTGTACACCCTTGTACAAACTTGTGCACCCTTGTACACTTTTGTACACCCTTGTACACATTTGTACAACCTTGTACAAACTTGTACACACTTGTACAAACTTGTACACACTTGTACAAACTTGTGTACACTTGTACAACCTTGTACACACTTGTACAACCTTGTACACACTTGTACACCCTTGTACACACTTGTACAACCTTTTACAAACTTGTACACACTTGTACAAAATTGTACATTCTTGTACATACTTGTACACCCTTGTACACACTTGTACAACCTTGTACAAACCTGTACACCCTTGTACACACTTGTACAAGCTTGTACACACTTGTACAAGCTTGTACACACTTGTACAAGCTTGTACACACTTGTACACCCTTGTACAAACTTGTGCACCCTTGTACACTTTTGTACACCCTTGTACACATTTGTACAACCTTGTACAAACTTGTACACACTTGTACAAACTTGTACACATTTGTACAAACTTGTGTACACTTGTACAACCTTGTACACACTTGTACAACCTTGTACACACTTGTACAACCTTGTACACACTTGTACAACCTCGTACACACTTGTACAACCTTGTACACACTTGTACAACCTTGTACACAATTGTAAAACCTTGTACACACTTGTACAACCTTGTACACACTTGTACACCCTTGTACACACTTGTACAAAATTTTACATTCTTGTACATACTTGTACACCCTTGTACACACTTGTACAACCTTGTACAAACCTGTACACCCTTGTACACACTTGTACAAGCTTGTACACACTTGTACAAGCTTGTACACACTTGTACAAGCTTGTACACACTTGTACACCCTTGTACAAACTTGTGCACCCTTGAACACTTTTGTACACCCTTGTACACATTTGTACAACCTTGTACAAACTTAAACACACTTGTACAAACATGTACACATTTGTACAAACTTGTGTACACTTGTACAACCTTGTACACACTTGTACAACCTTGTACACACTTGTACAACCTTGTACACACTTGTACACCCTTGTACACACTTGTACAAAATTTTACATTCTTGTACATACTTGTACACCCTTGTACACACTTGTACAACCTTGTACAAACCTGTACACCCTTGTACACACTTGTACAAGCTTGTACACACTTGTACAAAATTGTACACACTTGTACAAGCTTGTACACACTTGTACACCCTTGTACAAACTTGTGCACCCTTGAACACTTTTGTACACCCTTGTACACATTTGTACAACCTTGTACAAACTTAAACACACTTGTACAAACATGTACACACTTGAACAACCTTGTACACACTTGTACAACCTTGTACACACTTGTACAAGCTTGTACACACATGTACAACCTTTTACAAACTTGTACACACTTGTACAAACTTGTACATTCTTGTACATACTTGTACACCCTTGTAAACACTTGTACAAAATTGTACAAACCTGTACACCCTTGTACACACTTGTACAAGCTTGTACACACTTGTACAAGCTTGTACACACTTGTACACCCTTGTACAACCTTGTACAAACCTGTACACCCTTGTACACACTTGTACAAGCTTGTACACACTTGTACAAGCTTGTACACACTTGTACACCCTTGTACAAACTTGTGCACCCTTGTACACTTTTGTACACCCTTGTACACATTTGTACAACCTTGTACAAACTTGTACACACTTGTACAAACTTGTACACACTTGTACAAACTTGTGTACACTTGTACAACCTTGTACACACTTGTACAACCTTGTACACACTTGTACAACCTCGTACACACTTGTACAACCTCGTACACACTTGTACAACCTCGTACACACTTGTACAACCTCGTACACACTTGTACAACCTTGTACACAATTGTAAAACCTTGTACACACTTGTACAACCTTGTACACACTTGTACACCCTTGTACACACTTGTACAAAATTTTACATTCTTGTACATACTTGTACACCCTTGTACACACTTGTACAACCTTGTACAAACCTGTACACCCTTGTACACACTTGTACAAGCTTGTACACACTTGTACAAGCTTGTACACACTTGTACAAGCTTGTACACACTTGTACACCCTTGTACACACTTGTACAAGCTTGTACACACTTGTACAAGCTTGTACACACTTGTACACCCTTGTACAAACTTGTGCACCCTTGAACACTTTTGTACACCCTTGTACACATTTGTACAACCTTGTACAAACTTAAACACACTTGTACAAACATGTACACACTTGAACAACCTTGTACACACTTGTACAACCTTGTACACACTTGTACAAGCTTGTACACACTTGTACAACCTTGTACACACTTGTACAACCTTGTACACACTTGTACAAGCTTGTACACACTTGTACAACCTTGTACACACTTGTACAACCTTTTACACAATTGTAAAACCTTGTACACACTTGTACATTCTTGTACAAACTTGTACTTACTTGTACAACCTTGTACAAACTTGTACACACTTGTACAAACTTTTACATCCTTGTATACATTTGTACACCCTTGTACACACTTGTACAACCTTGTACAAACCTGTACACCCTTGTACACACTTGTACAAGCTTGTACACGATTGTACACCCTTGTACACACTTGTGCACCCTTGTACACACTTGTACACCCTTGTACACACATGTACAACCTTTTACAAACTTGTACACACTTGTACAAACTTGTACATTCTTGTACATACTTGTACACCCTTGTAAACACTTGTACAAAATTGTACAAACCTGTACACCCTTGTACACACTTGTACAAGCTTGTACACACTTGTACAAGCTTGTACACACTTGTACACCCTTGTACAAACTTGTGCACCCTTGTACACTTTTGTACACCCTTGTATACATTTGTACAAACTTGTACAAACTTGTACACACTTGTACAAACTTGTACACACTTGTACAAACTTGTACACCCTTGTACACACTTGTACAACCTTGTACACACTTGTACAACCTTGTACAAACCTGTACACCCTTGTACACACTTGTACAAGCTTGTACACGATTGTACACTCTTGTACACACTTGTGCAACCTTGTACACACTTGTACAACCTTGTACACACTTGTACAACCTTGTACACACTTGTTCAAGCTTGTACACACTTGTACAACCTTGTACACACTTGTACACCCTTGTACACACTTGTACAACCTTTTACAAACTTGTACACACTTGTACAAAATTGTACATTCTTGTACATACTTGTACACCCTTGTACACACTTGTACAACCTTGTACAAACCTGTACACCCTTGTACACACTTGTACAAGCTTGTACACACTTGTACAAACTTGTACACACTTGTACAAGCTTGTACACACTTGTACACCCTTGTACAAACTTGTGCACCCTTGTACACTTTTGTACACCCTTGTACACATTTGTACAACCTTGTACAAACTTGTACACACTTGTACAAACTTGTACACATTTGTACAAACTTGTGTACACTTGTACAACCTTGTACACACTTGTACAACCTTGTACACACTTGTACAACCTTGTACACACTTTTACAACCTCGTACACACTTGTACAACCTTGTACACACTTGTACAACCTTGTACACAATTGTAAAACCTTGTACACACTTGTACAACCTTGTACACACTTGTACACCCTTGTACACACTTGTACAAAATTTTACATTCTTGTACATACTTGTACACCCTTGTACACACTTGTACAACCTTGTACAAACCTGTACACCCTTGTACACACTTGTACAAGCTTGTACACACTTGTACAAGCTTGTACACACTTGTACAAGCTTGTACACACTTGTACACCCTTGTACAAACTTGTGCACCCTTAAACACTTTTGTACACCCTTGTACACATTTGTACAACCTTGTACAAACTTAAACACACTTGTACAAACATGTACACACTTGAACAACCTTGTACACACTTGTACAACCTTGTACACACTTGTACAAGCTTGTACACACTTGTACAACCTTGTACACACTTGTACAACCTTGTACACACTTGTACAACCTTTTACACAATTGTAAAACCTTGTACACACTTGTACATTCTTGTACAAACTTGTACTTACTTGTACAACCTTGTACAAACTTGTACACACTTGTACAAACTTTTACATCCTTGTATACATTTGTACACCCTTGTACACACTTGTACAACCTTGTACAAACCTGTACACCCTTGTACACACATGTACAACCTTTTACAAACTTGTACACACTTGTACAAACTTGTACATTCTTGTACATACTTGTACACCCTTGTAAACACTTGTACAAAATTGTACAAACCTGTACACCCTTGTACACACTTGTACAAGCTTGTACACACTTGTATAAGCTTGTACACACTTGTACACCCTTGTACAACCTTGTACAAACCTGTACACCCTTGTACACACTTGTACAAGCTTGTACACACTTGTACAAGCTTGTACACACTTGTACACCCTTGTACAAACTTGTGCACCCTTGTACACTTTTGTACACCCTTGTACACATTTGTACAACCTTGTACAAACTTGTACACACTTGTACAAACTTGTACACACTTGTACAAACTTGTGTACACTTGTACAACCTTGTACACACTTGTACAACCTTGTACACACTTGTACAACCTTGTACACACTTGTACAACCTCGTACACACTTGTACAACCTCGTACACACTTGTACAACCTTGTACACAATTGTAAAACCTTGTACACACTTGTACAACCTTGTACACACTTGTACACCCTTGTACACACTTGTACAAAATTTTACATTCTTGTACATACTTGTACACCCTTGTACACACTTGTACAACCTTGTACAAACCTGTACACCCTTGTACACACTTGTACAAGCTTGTACACACTTGTACAAGCTTGTACACACTTGTACAAGCTTGTACACACTTGTACACCCTCGTACACACTTGTACAAGCTTGTACACACTTGTACAAGCTTGTACACACTTGTACACCCTTGTACAAACTTGTGCACCCTTGAACACTTTTGTACACCCTTGTACACATTTGTACAACCTTGTACAAACTTAAACACACTTGTACAAACATGTACACACTTGAACAACCTTGTACACACTTGTACAACCTTGTACACACTTGTACAAGCTTGTACACACTTGTACAACCTTGTACACACTTGTACAAGCTTGTACACACTTGTACAACCTTGTACACACTTGTACAACCTTGTACACACTTGTACAAGCTTGTACACACTTGTACAACCTTGTACACACTTGTACAACCTTTTACACAATTGTAAAACCTTGTACACACTTGTACATTCTTGTACAAACTTGTACTTACTTGTACAACCTTGTACAAACTTGTACACACTTGTACAAACTTTTACATCCTTGTATACATTTGTACACCCTTGTACACACTTGTACAACCTTGTACAAACCTGTACACCCTTGTACACACTTGTACAAGCTTGTACACGATTGTACACCCTTGTACACACTTGTGCACCCTTGTACACACTTGTACACCCTTGTACACACATGTACAACCTTTTACAAACTTGTACACACTTGTACAAACTTGTACATTCTTGTACATACTTGTACACCCTTGTAAACACTTGTACAAAATTGTACAAACCTGTACACCCTTGTACACACTTGTACAAGCTTGTACACACTTGTACAAGCTTGTACACACTTGTACAAGCTTGTACACACTTGTACACCCTTGTACAAACTTGTGCACCCTTGTACACTTTTGTACACCCTTGTATACATTTGTACAAACTTGTACAAACTTGTACACACTTGTACAAACTTGTACACACTTGTACAAACTTGTACACCCTTGTACACACTTGTACAACCTTGTACACACTTGTACAACCTTGTACAAACCTGTACACCCTTGTACACACTTGTACAAGCTTGTACACGATTGTACACTCTTGTACACACTTGTGCAACCTTGTACACACTTGTACAACCTTGTACACACTTGTACAACCTTGTACACACTTGTTCAAGCTTGTACACACTTGTACAACCTTGTACACACTTGTACACCCTTGTACACACTTGTACAACCTTTTACAAACTTGTACACACTTGTACAAAATTGTACATTCTTGTACATACTTGCACACCCTTGTACACACTTGTACAACCTTGTACAAACCTGTACACCCTTGTACACACTTGTACAAGCTTGTACACACTTGTACAAGCTTGTACACACTTGTACAAGCTTGTACACACTTGTACACCCTTGTACAAACTTGTGCACCCTTGTACACTTTTGTACACCCTTGTACACATTTGTACAACCTTGTACAAACTTGTACACACTTGTACAAACTTGTACACATTTGTACAAACTTGTGTACACTTGTACAACCTTGTACACACTTGTACAACCTTGTACACACTTGTACAACCTTGTACACACTTTTACAACCTCGTACACACTTGTACAACCTTGTACACACTTGTACAACCTTGTACACAATTGTAAAACCTTGTACACACTTGTACAACCTTGTACACACTTGTACACCCTTGTACACACTTGTACAAAATTTTACATTCTTGTACATACTTGTACACCCTTGTACACACTTGTACAACCTTGTACAAACCTGTACACCCTTGTACACACTTGTACAAGCTTGTACACACTTGTACAAGCTTGTACACACTTGTACAAGCTTGTACACACTTGTACACCCTTGTACAAACTTGTGCACCCTTGAACACTTTTGTACACCCTTGTACACATTTGTACAACCTTGTACAAACTTAAACACACTTGTACAAACATGTACACACTTGAACAACCTTGTACACACTTGTACAACCTTGTACACACTTGTACAAGCTTGTACACACTTGTACAACCTTGTACACACTTGTACAACCTTGTACACACTTGTACAACCTTGTACACACTTGTACAACCTTGTACACACTTGTACAACCTTTTACAAAATTGTAAAACCTTGTACACACTTGTACATTCTTGTACAAACTTGTACTTACTTGTACAACCTTGTACAAACTTGTACACACTTGTACAAACTTTTACATCCTTGTATACATTTGTACACCCTTGTACACACTTGTACAACCTTGTACAAACCTGTACACCCTTGTACACACATGTACAACCTTTTACAAACTTGTACACACTTGTACAAACTTGTACATTCTTGTACATACTTGTACACCCTTGTAAACACTTGTACAAAATTGTACAAACCTGTACACCCTTGTACACACTTGTACAAGCTTGTACACACTTGTACAAGCTTGTACACACTTGTACAAGCTTGTACACACTTGTACAAGCTTGTACACACTTGTACACCTTGTACAAACTTGTGCACCCTTGTACACTTTTGTACACCCTTGTATACATTTGTACAAACTTGTACAAACTTGTACACACTTGTACAAACTTGTACACACTTGTACAAACTTGTACACCCTTGTACACACTTGTACAACCTTGTACACACTTGTACAACCTTGTACAAACCTGTACACCCTTGTACACACTTGTACAAGCTTGTACACGATTGTACACTCTTGTACACACTTGTGCAACCTTGTACACACTTGTACAACCTTGTACTCACTTGTACAACCTTGTACACACTTGTTCAAGCTTGTACACACTTGTACAACCTTGTACACACTTGTACACCCTTGTACACACTTGTACAACCTTTTACAAACTTGTACACACTTGTACAAAATTGTACATTCTTGTACATACTTGTACACCCTTGTACACACTTGTACAACCTTGTACAAACCTGTACACCCTTGTACACACTTGTACAAGCTTGTACACAATTGTACAAGCTTGTACACACTTGTACACCCTTGTACAAACTTGTGCACCCTTGTACACTTTTGTACACCCTTGTACACATTTGTACAACCTTGTACAAACTTGTACACACTTGTACAAACTTGTACACACTTGTACAAACTTGTGTACACTTGTACAACCTTGTACACACTTGTACAACCTTGTACACACTTGTACAACCTTGTACACACTTGTACAACCTCGTACACACTTGTACAACCTTGTACACACTTGTACAACCTTGTACACAATTGTAAAACCTTGTACACACTTTTACAACCTTGTACACACTTGTACACCCTTGTACACACTTGTACAAAATTTTACATTCTTGTACATACTTGTACACCCTTGTACACACTTGTACAACCTTGTACAAACCTGTACACCCTTGTACACACTTGTACAAGCTTGTACACACTTGTACAAGCTTGTACACACTTGTACAAGCTTGTACACACTTGTACACCCTTGTACAAACTTGTGCACCCTTGAACACTTTTGTACACCCTTGTACACATTTGTACAACCTTGTACAAAACTTAAACACACTTGTACAAACATGTACACACTTGAACAACCTTGTACACACTTGTACAACCTTGTACACACTTGTACAAGCTTGTACACACTTGTACAACCTTGTACACACTTGTACAACCTTGTACACACTTGTACAAGCTTGTACACACTTGTACAACCTTGTACACACTTGTACAACCTTTTACACAATTGTAAAACCTTGTACACACTTGTACATTCTTGTACAAACTTGTACTTACTTGTACAACCTTGTACAAACTTGTACACACTTGTACAAACTTTTACATCCTTGTATACATTTGTACACCCTTGTACACACTTGTACAACCTTGTACAAACCTGTACACCCTTGTACACACTTGTAAAAGCTTGTACACGATTGTACACCCTTGTACACACTTGTGCACCCTTGTACACACTTGTACACCCTTGTACACACATGTACAACCTTTTACAAACTTGTACACACTTGTACAAACTTGTACATTCTTGTACATACTTGTACACCCTTGTAAACACTTGTACAAAATTGTACAAACCTGTACACCCTTGTACACACTTGTACAAGCTTGTACACACTTGTATATTTAGAGGGATGTCTTTTTATTTAGAGGGATGTCTTGTTATTTAGAGAGATGTCTTGGTATTTGGAGGGATGTCTAGTTATTTAGAGGGATGTCTTTTTATTTAGAGGGATGTCTTGTTATTTAGAGGGATGTCTTGTTATTTAGAGGGATGTCTTGTTATTTGAAGGGATGTCTTAATATTTAGAGGGATGTCTTGCTATTTTTAGGGATTTCTTGTTATTTGGAGGGATGTCTTGTTATTTAGAGGGATGTCTTGTTATTTAGAGGAATGTCTTGTTATTTAAAAGGGATGTCTTGTTATTTAGAGGGATGTCTTGTTATTTAGTGGGATGTCTTGTTATTTAGAGGGATGTCTTGTTATTTAGAGAGATGTCTTGTTATTTAAAGGGATGTCTTAATATTTAGAGGGATGTCTTGTTATTTAGAGGGATGTCTTAATATTTAGAGGGATGTCTTGTTATTTGGAGGGATGTCTTGATATTTAGAGGAATGTCTTGTTATTTAGAGGGATGTCTTGTTATTTAGAGAGATGTCTTGTTATTTAAAGGGATGTCTTAATATTTAGAGGGATGTCTTGTTATTTAGAGGGATGTCTTAATATTTAGAGGGATGTCTTGTTATTTGAAGGGATGTCTTAATATTTAGAGGGATGTCTTGTTATTTAGAGGGATGTCTTGTTATTTAGAGGGATGTCTTGTTTTTTAAAGGGTTGTCTTGTTATTTGGAGGGATGTCTTGGTATTTAGAGGGATGTCTTGTTATTTAGAGGGATGTCTTGTTATTTAGAAGGATGTCTTCTTATTTGGAGGGAAGTCTTGTTATTTGGAGGAATGTCTTGTTATTTAGAGGGATATCTTGTTATTTGGAGGGATGTCTTGTTATTTAGAGGGATGTCTTGCTATTTAGAGGGATGTCTTTTTATTTGAAAGGATGTCTTGTTATTTAGAGGGATGTCTTGTTATTTAGTGGAATGTCTTGTTATTTAAAAGGGATGTCTTGTTATTTAGAGGGACGTCTTGTTATTTAGTGGGATGTCTTGTTATTTAGAGGGATGTCTTGTTATTTAGAGGGATGTCTTGTTATTTAAAGGGATGTCTTAAAATTTAGAGGGATGTCTTGTTATTTAAAGGGATGTCTTAATATTTAGAGGGATGTCTTGTTATTTCGAGGGATGTCTTAATATTTAGAGGGATGTCTTGTTATTTAGAGGGATGTCTTGTTATTTAGAGGGATGTCTTGTTTTTTAAAGGGTTTTCTTGTTATTTGGAGGGATGTCTTAATATTTAGAGGGATGTCTTGGTATTTGGAGGGATGTCTTGTTATTTAGAGGGATGTCTTAATATTTAGCGGAATGTCTAGTTTATTAGAGGGATGTCTTGTTATTTAGAGGGATGTCTTGTTATTTAGAGGGATGTCTTAATATTTGGAGGGATGTCTTGTTATTTAGAGGAATGTCTTAATATTTAGAGGGATGTCTTGTTTTTTAGTGGGATGTCTTGTTATTTAGAGGGATGTCTTGTTATTTGGAGAGATGTCTTTTTATTTAGAGGGATGTCTTGTTTTTTAGAGGGTTGTCTTGTTATTTGGAGGGATGTCTTGTTTTTTCGAGAGTTGTCTTGTAATTTAGATGGGATGTCTTGTTATTTAGAGGGATGTCTTAATATTTAGCGGAATGTCTTGTTTATTAGAGGGATGTCTTGCTATTTAGAGGGATGTCTTTTTATTTGGAGGGATGTCTTGTTATTTAGAGGGATGTCTTGTTATTTATAGGAATGTCTTGTTATTTAAAAGGGATGTCTTGTTATTTAGAGGGATGTCTTGTTATTTAGTGGGATGTCTTGTTATTTAGAGGGATGTCTTGTTATTTAGAGAGATGTCTTGTTATTTAAAGGGATGTCTTAATATTTAGAGGGATGTCTTGTTATTTAGAGGGATGTCTTAATATTTAGGGGAATGTATTGTTTATTAGAGGGATGTCTTGCTATTTAGAGGGATGTCTTTTTATTTGGAGGGATGTCTTGTTATTTAGAGGGATGTCTTGTTATTTAGAGGAATGTCTTGTTATTTAAAAGGGATGTCTTGTTATTTAGAGGGATGTCTTGTTATTTAGTGGGATGTCTTGTTATTTAGAGGGATGTCTTGTTATTTAGAGAGATGTCTTGTTATTTAAAGGGATGTCTTAATATTTAGAGGGATGTCTTGTTATTTAGAGGGATGTCTTAATATTTAGAGGGATGTGTTGTTATTTGAAGGGATGTCTTAATATTTAGGGGGATGTCTTGTTATTTAGAGGGATGTCTTGTTTTTTAAAGGGTTGTCTTGTTATTTGGAGGGATGTCTTAATATTTAGAGGGATGTCTTGGTATTTAGAGGGATGTCTTGTTATTTAGAGGGATGTCTTAATATTTAGCGGAATGTCTAGTTTATTAGAGGGATGTCTTGTTATTTAGAGGGATGTCTTGTTATTTAGAGGGATGTCTTGTTTTTTAGAGGGTTGTCTTGTTATTTGGAGGGATGTCTTGTTTTTTAGAGGGTTGTGTTGTAATTTAGATGGGATGTCTTGTTATTTAGAGGGATGTCTTGTTATTTACAGGTATGTCTTGTTATTTAGAGGGATGTCTTAATATTTAGAGGAATGTCTTGATATATAGATGGATGTCTTGTTATTTAGAGGGATGTCTTGATATTTAGAGGGATGTCTTGTTTTTTAGAGAGATGTCTTGTTATTTAGAGGGTTTTTTTTGTTTTTTAGAGGGTTGTCTTGTTATTTGGAGGGATGTCTTGTTATTTAGATTGATGTCTTAATATTTAGAGGGATGTCTTGTTTTTTAGAGGGATGTCTTGTTATTTAGAGGGATGTCTTGTTATTTAGAGGGATGTCTTGTTATTTAGAGGGATGTCTTAATATTTAGAGGGATGTCTTGGTATTTAGAGGGATGTCTTGTTATTTAGAGGGATGTCTTAATATTTAGCGGAATGTCTAGTTTATTAGAGGGATGTCTTGTTATTTAGAGGGATGTCTTGTTATTTAGAGGGATGTCTTGTTTTTTAGAGGGTTGTCTTGTTATTTGGAGGGATGTCTTGTTTTTTAGAGGGTTGTGTTGTAATTTAGATGGGATGTCTTGTTATTTAGAGGGATGTCTTGTTATTTACAGGTATGTCTTGTTATTTAGAGGGATGTCTTAATATTTAGAGGAATGTCTTGTTATATAGATGGATGTCTTGTTATTTAGAGGGATGTCTTGATATTTAGAGGGATGTCTTGTTTTTTAGAGAGATGTCTTGTTATTTAGAGGGTTTTTTTTGTTTTTTAGAGGGTTGTCTTGTTATTTGGAGGGATGTCTTGTTATTTAGATTGATGTCTTAATATTTAGAGGGATGTCTTGTTTTTTAGAGGGATGTCTTGTTATTTAGAGGGATGTCTTGTTATTTAGAGGGATGTCTTGTTATTTAGAGGGATGTCTTGTTATTTAGAGGGATGTCTTGTTATTTGAAGGGATGTCTTAATATTTAGAGAGATGTCTTGTTATTTAGAGGGATGTCTTGTTATTTAGAGGGATGTCTTGTTATTTAGAGGGATGTCTTCATATTTGGAGGGATGTCTTGTTATTTAGAGGGATGTCTTGTTATTTAGAGGGATGTCTTAATATTTAGCGGAATGTCTAGTTTATTAGAGGGATGTCTTGTTATTTAGAGGGATGTCTTGTTATTTAGAGGGATGTCTTAATATTTGGAGGGATGTCTTGTTATTTAGAGGGATGTCTTAATATTTAGAGGGATGTCTTGTTTTTTAGTGGGATGTCTTGTTATTTAGAGGGATGTCTTGTTATTTGGAGAGATGTCTTTTTATTTAGAGGGATGTCTTGTTTTTTAGAGGGTTGTCTTGTTATTTGGAGGGATGTCTTGTTTTTTAGAGGGTTGTCTTGGTATTTAGAGGGATGTCTTGTTATTTAGAGGGATGTCTTGTTATTTAGAGGGATGTCTTCTTAATTGGAGGGAAGTCTTGTTATTTGGAGGAATGTCTTGTTATTTAGAGGGATATCTTGTTATTTGGAGGGATGTCTTGTTATTTAGAGGGATGTCTTGCTATTTAGAGGGATGTCTTTTTATTTGGAGGGATGTCTTGTTATTTAGAGGGATGTCTTGTTATTTAGAGGAATGTGTTGTTATTTAAAAGGGATGTCTTGTTATTTAGAGGGACGTCTTGTTATTTAGTGGGATGTCTTGTTATTTAGAGGGATGTCTTGTTATTTAGAGAGATGTCTTGTTATTTAAAGGGATGTCTTAATATTTAGAGGGATGTCTTGTTATTTAGAGGGATGTCTTAATATTTAGAGGGATGTCTTGTTATTTTGAGGGATGTCTTAATATTTAGAGGGATGTCTTGTTATTTAGAGGGATGTCTTGTTATTTAGAGGGATGTCTTGTTTTTTAAAGGGTTGTCTTGTTATTTGGAGGGATGTCTTAATATTTAGAGGGATGTCTTGGTATTTGGAGGGATGTCTTGTTATTTAGAGGGATGTCTTAATATTTAGCGGAATGTCTAGTTTATTAGAGGGATGTCTTGTTATTTAGAGGGATGTGTTGTTATTTAGAGGGATGTCTTAATATTTGGAGGGATGTCTTGTTATTTAGAGGGATGTCTTAATATTTAGCGGAATGTCTAGTTTATTAGAGGGATGTCTTGTTATTTAGAGGGATGTCTTGTTATTTAGAGGGATGTCTTGTTTTTTAGAGGGTTGTCTTGTTATTTGGAGGGATGTCTTGTTTTTTAGAGGGTTGTGTTGTAATTTAGATGGGATGTCTTGTTATTTAGAGGGATGTCTTGTTATTTACAGGTATGTCTTGTTATTTAGAGGGATGTCTTAATATTTAGAGGAATGTCTTGTTATATAGATGGATGTCTTGTTATTTAGAGGGATGTCTTGATATTTAGAGGGATGTCTTGTTTTTTAGAGAGATGTCTTGTTATTTAGAGGGTTTTTTTTGTTTTTTAGAGGGTTGTCTTGTTATTTGGAGGGATGTCTTGTTATTTAGATTGATGTCTTAATATTTAGAGGGATGTCTTGTTTTTTAGAGGGATGTCTTGTTATTTAGAGGGATGTCTTGTTATTTAGAGGGATGTCTTGTTATTTAGAGGGATGTCTTGTTATTTAGAGGGATGTCTTGTTATTTGAAGGGATGTCTTAATATTTAGAGAGATGTCTTGTTATTTAGAGGGATGTCTTGTTATTTAGAGGGATGTCTTGTTATTTAGAGGGATGTCTTCATATTTGGAGGGATGTCTTGTTATTTAGAGGGATGTCTTGTTATTTAGAGGGATGTCTTAATATTTAGCGGAATGTCTAGTTTATTAGAGGGATGTCTTGTTATTTAGAGGGATGTCTTGTTATTTAGAGGGATGTCTTAATATTTGGAGGGATGTCTTGTTATTTAGAGGGATGTCTTAATATTTAGAGGGATGTCTTGTTTTTTAGTGGGATGTCTTGTTATTTAGAGGGATGTCTTGTTATTTGGAGAGATGTCTTTTTATTTAGAGGGATGTCTTGTTTTTTAGAGGGTTGTCTTGTTATTTGGAGGGATGTCTTGTTTTTTAGAGGGTTGTCTTGGTATTTAGAGGGATGTCTTGTTATTTAGAGGGATGTCTTGTTATTTAGAGGGATGTCTTCTTAATTGGAGGGAAGTCTTGTTATTTGGAGGAATGTCTTGTTATTTAGAGGGATATCTTGTTATTTGGAGGGATGTCTTGTTATTTAGAGGGATGTCTTGCTATTTAGAGGGATGTCTTTTTATTTGGAGGGATGTCTTGTTATTTAGAGGGATGTCTTGTTATTTAGAGGAATGTGTTGTTATTTAAAAGGGATGTCTTGTTATTTAGAGGGACGTCTTGTTATTTAGTGGGATGTCTTGTTATTTAGAGGGATGTCTTGTTATTTAGAGAGATGTCTTGTTATTTAAAGGGATGTCTTAATATTTAGAGGGATGTCTTGTTATTTAGAGGGATGTCTTAATATTTAGAGGGATGTCTTGTTATTTTGAGGGATGTCTTAATATTTAGAGGGATGTCTTGTTATTTAGAGGGATGTCTTGTTATTTAGAGGGATGTCTTGTTTTTTAAAGGGTTGTCTTGTTATTTGGAGGGATGTCTTAATATTTAGAGGGATGTCTTGGTATTTGGAGGGATGTCTTGTTATTTAGAGGGATGTCTTAATATTTAGCGGAATGTCTAGTTTATTAGAGGGATGTCTTGTTATTTAGAGGGATGTGTTGTTATTTAGAGGGATGTCTTAATATTTGGAGGGATGTCTTGTTATTTAGAGGGATGTCTTAATATTTAGCGGAATGTCTAGTTTATTAGAGGGATGTCTTGTTATTTAGAGGGATGTCTTGTTATTTAGAGGGATGTCTTGTTTTTTAGAGGGTTGTCTTGTTATTTGGAGGGATGTCTTGTTTTTTAGAGGGTTGTGTTGTAATTTAGATGGGATGTCTTGTTATTTAGAGGGATGTCTTGTTATTTACAGGTATGTCTTGTTATTTAGAGGGATGTCTTAATATTTAGAGGAATGTCTTGTTATATAGATGGATGTCTTGTTATTTAGAGGGATGTCTTGATATTTAGAGGGATGTCTTGTTTTTTAGAGAGATGTCTTGTTATTTAGAGGGTTTTTTTTGTTTTTTAGAGGGTTGTCTTGTTATTTGGAGGGATGTCTTGTTATTTAGATTGATGTCTTAATATTTAGAGGGATGTCTTGTTTTTTAGAGGGATGTCTTGTTATTTAGAGGGATGTCTTGTTATTTAGAGGGATGTCTTGTTATTTAGAGGGATGTCTTGTTATTTAGAGGGATGTCTTGTTATTTGAAGGGATGTCTTAATATTTAGAGAGATGTCTTGTTATTTAGAGGGATGTCTTGTTATTTAGAGGGATGTCTTGTTATTTAGAGGGATGTCTTCATATTTGGAGGGATGTCTTGTTATTTAGAGGGATGTCTTGTTATTTAGAGGGATGTCTTAATATTTAGCGGAATGTCTAGTTTATTAGAGGGATGTCTTGTTATTTAGAGGGATGTCTTGTTATTTAGAGGGATGTCTTAATATTTGGAGGGATATCTTGTTATTTAGAGGGATGTCTTAATATTTAGAGGGATGTCTTGTTTTTTAGTGGGATGTCTTGTTATTTAGAGGGATGTCTTGTTATTTGGAGAGATGTCTTTTTATTTAGAGGGATGTCTTGTTTTTTAGAGGGTTGTCTTGTTATTTGGAGGGATGTCTTGTTTTTTAGAGGGTTGTCTTGGTATTTAGAGGGATGTCTTGTTATTTAGAGGGATGTCTTGTTATTTAGAGGGATGTCTTCTTAATTGGAGGGAAGTCTTGTTATTTGGAGGAATGTCTTGTTATTTAGAGGGATATCTTGCTATTTAGAGGGATGTCTTTTTATTTGGAGGGATGTCTTGTTATTTAGAGGGATGTCTTGTTATTTAGAGGAATGTGTTGTTATTTAAAAGGGATGTCTTGTTATTTAGAGGGACGTCTTGTTATTTAGTGGGATGTCTTGTTATTTAGAGGGATGTCTTGTTATTTAGAGAGATGTCTTGTTATTTAAAGGGATGTCTTAATATTTAGAGGGATGTCTTGTTATTTAGAGGGATGTCTTAATATTTAAAAGGATGTCTTGTTATTTTGAGGGATGTCTTAATATTTAGAGGGATGTCTTGTTATTTAGAGGGATGTCTTGTTATTTAGAGGGATGTCTTGTTTTTTAAAGGGTTGTCTTGTTATTTGGAGGGATGTCTTAATATTTAGAGGGATGTCTTGGTATTTGGAGGGATGTCTTGTTATTTAGAGGGATGTCTTAATATTTAGCGGAATGTCTAGTTTATTAGAGGGATGTCTTGTTATTTAGAGGGATGTGTTGTTATTTAGAGGGATGTCTTAATATTTGGAGGGATGTCTTGTTATTTAGAGGGATGTCTTATTTGTACAACCTTGTACAAACTTGTACACACTTGTACAAACTTGTACACACTTGTACAACCTTGTACACACTTGTACAACCTTGTACACACTTGTACAACCTCGTACACACTTGTACAACCTTGTACACACTTGTACAACCTTGTACACAATTGTAAAACCTTGTACACACTTGTACAACCTTGTACACACTTGTACACCCTTGTACACACTTGTACAAAATTTTACATTCTTGTACATACTTGTACACCCTTGTACACACTTGATTAAGACATCCCTCTAAATAACAAGACATCCCTCTAAATACCAAGATATCCCTCTAAATATTAAGACATCCCTCCAAATAACAAGACAACCCTTTAAAAAACAAGACATCCCTCTAAATAACAAGACATCCCTCTAAATAACAAGACATCCCTCTAAATAACAAGACATCCCTCTAAATATTAAGACATCCCTTCAAATAACAAGACATCCCTCTAAATATTAAGACATCCCTCTAAATAACAAGACATCCCTCTAAATATTAAGACATCCCTTTAAATAACAAGACATCTCTCTAAATAACAAGACATCCCTCTAAATAACAAGACATCCCACTAAATAACAAGACATCCCTCTAAATAACAAGACATCCCTTTTAAATAACAAGACATTCCTCTAAATAACAAGACATCCCTCTAAATAACAAGACATCCCTCCAAATAAAAAGACATCCCTCTAAATAGCAAGACATCCCTCTAATAAACAAGACATTCCGCTAAATATTAAGACATCCCTCTAAATAACAAGACATCCCATCTAAATTACAAGACAACCCTCTAAAAAACAAGACATCCCTCCAAATAACAAGACAACCCTCTAAAAAACAAGACATCCCTCTAAATAAAAAGACATCTCTCCAAATAACAAGACATCCCTCTAAATAACAAGACATCCCATCTAAATTACAAGACAACCCTCTAAAAAACAAGACATCCCTCTAAATAACAAGACATCCCTCTAAATAACAAGACATCCCTCTAAATATTAAGACATCCCTCCAAATAACAAGACATCCCTCTAAATATTAAGACATCCCTCTAAATAACAAGACATCCCTCTAAATATTAAGACATCCCTTTAAATAACAAGACATCTCTCTAAATAACAAGACATCCCTCTAAATAACAAGACATCCCACTAAATAACAAGACGTCCCTCTAAATAACAAGACATTTCTTTTAAATAACAAGACATTCCTCTAAATAACAAGACATCCCTCTAAATAAAAAGACATCCCTCCAAATAAAAAGACATCCCTCTAAATAGCAAGACATCCCTCTAAATAACAAGACATCCCTCCAAATAACAAGATATCCCTCTAAATAACAAGACATTCCTCCAAATAACAAGACTTCCCTCCAAATAAGAAGACATCCCTCTAAATAACAAGACATCCCTCTAAATAACAAGACATCCCTCTAAATACCAAGACATCCCTCTAAATATTAAGACATCCCTCCAAATAACAAGACAACCCTTTAAAAAACAAGACATCCCTCTAAATAACAAGACATCCCTCTAAATAACAAGACATCCCTCTAAATAACAAGACATCCCTCTAAATATTAAGACATCCCTTCAAATAACAAGACATCCCTCTAAATATTAAGACATCCCTCTAAATAACAAGACATCCCTCTAAATATTAAGACATCCCTTTAAATAACAAGACATCTCTCTAAATAACAAGACATCCCTCTAAATAACAAGACATCCCTCTAAATATTAAGACATCCCTCCAAATAACAAGACATCCCTCTAAATATTAAGACATCCCTCTAAATAACAAGACATCCCTTTAAATAACAAGACATCTCTCTAAATAACAAGACATCCCTCTAAATAACAAGACATCTCACTAAAAAACTAGACATCCCTCTAAATAACAAGACATCCCTTTTAAATAACAAGACATTCCTCTAAATAACAAGACATCCCTCTAAATAACAAGACATCCCTCCAAATAACAAGAAATCCCTCAAAAAAGCAAGACATCCCTCTAAATATTAAGACATCCCTTCAAATAACAAGACATCCCTCTAAATAACAAGACATCCCTCTAAATAACAAGACATCCCTCTAAATAAAAAGACATCCCTCTAAATAACTAGACATCCCTCCAAATACCAAGACATCCCTCTAAATAACAAGACATCCCTCTAAATAACAAGACATACCTCCAAATAACGAAACATCCCTCTAAATTATAAGACATCCCTCTTAATACCAAGCATCCCTCCAAATAACAAGACATCCCTCTAAATAACAAGACATCCCTCCAAATATGAAGACATCCCTCTAAATAACAAGACATCCCTCTAAATAACAAGACATCCCTCTAAATAACAAGACATCTCTCTAAATATTAAGACATCCCTTCAAATAACAAGACATCCCTCTAAATAACAAGACATCCCTCTAAATAACAAGACATCCCACTAAATAACAAGACATCCCTCTAAATAACAAGACATCCCTCTAAATAACAAGACATCCCTCTAAATAACAAGACATCCCTCTAAATATTAAGACATCAATCTAAATAACAAGACATCCCTCCAAATAACAAGACAACCCTCTAAAAAACAAAAAAACCCTTTAAATAACAAGACATCTCTCTAAAAAACAAGACATCCCTCTAAATATCAAGACATCCCTCTAAATAACAAGACATCCATCTATATAACAAGACATTCCTCTAAATATTAAGACATCCCTCTAAATAACAAGACATACCTGTAAATAACAAGACATCCCTCTAAATAACAAGACATCCCATCTAAATTACAAGACAACCCTCTAAAAAACAAGACATCCCTCCAAATAACAAGACAACCCTCTAAAAAACAAGACATCCCTCTAAATAACAAGACATCCCTCTAAATAACAAGACATCACTCTAAATATTAAGACATCCCTCCAAATAACAAGACAACCCTTTAAAAAACAAGACATCCCTCTAAATAACAAGACATCCCTCTAAATAACAAGACATCCCTCTAAATATTAAGACATCCCTTCAAATAACAAGACATCCCTCTAAATATTAAGACATCCCTCTAAATAACAAGACATCCCTCTAAATATTAAGACATCCCTTTAAATAACAAGACATCTCTCTAAATAACAAGACATCCCTCTAAATAACAAGACATCCCACTAAATAACAAGACATCCCTCTAAATAACAAGACATCCCTTTTAAATAACAAGGCATTCCTCTAAATAACAAGACATCCCTCTAAATATTAAGACATCCCTCTAAATAACAAGACATCCCTCCAAATAAAAAGACATCCCTCTAAATAGCAAGACATCCCTCTAATAAACAAGACATTCCGCTAAATATTAATACATCCCTCTAAATAACAAGACATCCCATCTAAATTACAAGAAAACCCTCTAAAAAACAAGACAACCCTCTAAAAAACAAGACATCCCTCTAAATAAAAAGACATCTTAGACACAAGTGTGTACAAGGTTGTACAAGTGTGTACAAGGTTGTACAAGTGTGTACAAGGGTGTACAAGTTTGTACAAGTGTGTACAAGTTTGTACAAGGTTGTACAAATGTATACAAGGGTGTACAAAAGTGTACAAGGGTGCACAAGTTTGTACAAGGGTGTACAAGTGTGTACAAGCTTGTAGAAGTGTGTACAAGCTTGTACAAGTGTGTACAAGGGTGTACAGGTTTGTACAAGGTTGTACAAGTGTTTACAAGGGAGTACAAGTATGTACAAGAATGTACAATTTTGTACAAGTGTGTACAAGTGTGTACAAGGTTGTACAAGTGTGTACAAGTTTGTACAAGTGTGTACAAGGTTGTACAAGTGTGTACAAGGTTGAACAAGTGTGTACAAAGGTGTACAAGTGTGTACAAGGTTGTACAAGTGTGTACAAGGTTGTACAAGGTTGTACAATTGTGTACAAGGTTGTACAAGTGTGTACAAGGTTGTACAAGTGTGTACAAGGTTGTACAAGTGTGTACAAGGGTGTACAAGTGTGTACAAGCTTGTACAAGTGTGTACAAGGGTGTACAGGTTTGTACAAGGTTGTACAAGTGTTTACAAGGGTGTACAAGTATGTACAAGAATGTACAAGTTTGTACAAGTGTGTACAAGTTTGTAAAAGGTTGTACAAGTGTGTACAAGGGTGTACAAGTGTGTACAAGGGTGCACAAGTGTGTACAAGGGTGTACAATCGTGTACAAGCTTGTACAAGTGTGTACAAGGGTGTACAGGTTTGTACAAGGTTGTACAAGTGTGTACAAGGTTGTACAAGTGTGTACAAGGGTGTACAAGTTTGTACAAGTGTGTACAATTTTGTACAATTGTGTACAAGTTTGTACAAGGTTGTACAAATGTATACAAGGGTGTACAAAAGTGTACAAGGGTGCACAAGTTTGTACAAGGGTGTACAAGTGTGTACAAGCTTGTACAAGTGTGTACAAGGGTGTACAGGTTTGTACAAGGTTGTACAAGTGTTAACAAGGGTGTACAAGTATGCACAAGAATGTACAAGTTTGTACAAGTGTGTACAAGTTTGTAAAAGGTTGTACAAGTGTATACAAGGGTGTACAAGTGTGTACAAGGGTGCACAAGTGTGTACAAGGGTGTACAATCTTGTAAAAGCTTGTACAAGTGTGTACAAGGGTGTACAGGTTTGTACAAGGTTGTACAAGTGTGTACAAGGGTGTACAAATGTGTACAAGGATGTAAAAGTTTGTACAAGTGTGTACAAGTTTGTACAAGGTTGTACAAGTAAGTACAAGTTTGTACAAGAATGTACAAGTGTGTACAAGGTTTTACAATTGTGTAAAAGGTTGTACAAGTGTGTACAAGGTTGTACAAGTGTGTACAAGGTTGTACAAGTGTGTACAAGGTTGTACAAGTGTGTACAAGGTTGTACAAGTGTGTACAAGGTTGTACAAGTGTGTACAAGTTTGTACAAGTGTGTACAAGGTTGTACAAGTGTGTACAAGGTTGTACAAGTGTGTACAAGGTTGTACAAGTGTGTACAAGGTTGTACAAGTGTGTACAAGGTTGTACAAGTGTGTACAAGGGTGCACAAGTGTGTACAAGGGTGTACAATCGTGTACATGCTTGTACAAGTTTTTACAAGGTTGTACAAGTGTGTACAAGGTTGTACAAGTGTGTACAAGGTTGTACAAACGTGTACAAGGTTGTACAAGTGTGTACAAGGTTGTACAAGTGTGTACAAGGTTGTATAAGTGTGTACAAAGGTGTACAAGTGTGTACAAGGTTGTACAAGTGTGTACAAGGTTGTACAAGTGTGTACATGGTTGTACAAGGTTGTACAATTGTGTACAAGGTTGTACAAGTGTGTACAAGGTTGTACAAGTGTGTACAAGGGTGTACAAGTTTGTACAAGTGTGTACAAGTTTGTACAAGTGTGTACAAGTTTGTACAAGGTTGTACCAATGTATACAAGGGTGTACAAAAGTGTACAAGGGTGCACAAGTTTGTACAAGGGTGTACAAGTGTGTACAAGCTTGTACAAGTGTGTACAAGGGTGTACAGGTTTGTACAAGGTTGTACAAGTGTTTACAAGGGTGTACAAAAGAATGTACAAGTTTGTACAAGTGTGTACAAGTTTGTAAAAGGTTGTACAAGTGTGTACAAGGTTGTACAAGTGTGTACAAGGTTGTATCATAGTGTACAAGGTTGTACAAGTGTGTACAAAGGTGTACAAGTGTGTACAAGGTTGTACAAGTGTGTACAAAGTTGTACAAGTGTGTACATGGTTGTACAAGGTTGTACAATTGTGTACAAGGTTGTACAAGTGTGTACAAGGGTGCACAAGTTTGTACAAGGGTGTACAAGTGTGTACAAGCTTGTACAAGTGTGTACAAGCTTGTACAAGTGTTTACAAGTGTGTACAAGTTTGTACAAGGTTGTACAAGTGTTTACAAGGGTGTACAAGTATGTACAAGAATGTTCAAGTTTTACAAGTGTGTACAAGTTTGTAAAAGGTTGTACAAGTGTGTACAAGGGTGTACAAGTGTGTACAAGGGTGCACAAGTGTGTACAAGGGTGTACAATCGTGTACAAGCTTGTACAAGTGTGTACAAGGGTGTACAGGTTTGTACAAGGTTGTACAAGTGTGTACAAGGGTGTACAAATGTGTACAAGGATGTAAAAGTTTGTACAAGTGTGTACAAGTTTGTACAAGGTTGTACAAGTAAGTACAAGTTTGTACAAGAATGTACAAGTGTGTACAAGGTTTTACAATTGTGTAAAAGGTTGTACAAGTGTGTACAAGGTTGTACAAGTGTGTACAAGGTTGTACAAGTGTGTACAAGCTTGTACAAGTGTGTACAAGGTTGTACAAGTGTGTACAAGGTTGTACAAGTGTGTACAAGGTTGTACAAGTGTGTACAAGGTTGTACAAGTGTGTACAAGTTTGTTCAAGTGTGTACAAGTTTGTACAAGGTTGTACAAATGTGTACAAGGGTGTACAAAAGTGTACAAGGGTGCACAAGTTTGTACAAGGGTGTACAAGTGTGTACAAGTTTGTACAAGTGTGTACAAGCTTGTACAAGGGTTTACAGGTTTGTACAAGGTTGTACAAGTGTGTACAAGGGTGTACAAGTATGTACAAGAATGTACAAGTTTGTACAAGTGTGTACAAGGGTGTACAAGTATGTACAAGAATGTACAAGTTTGTACAAGTGTGTACAAGGGTGTACAAATGTGTACAAGGATGTAAAAGTTTGTACAAGTGTGTACAAGTTTGTAGTAGGTTGTACAAGGTTGTACAAGTGTGTACAAGGTTGTACAAGTGTGTACAAGGTTGTACAAGTGTGTACAAGGTTGTACAAGTGTGTACAAGGGTTCACAAGTGTGTACAAGGGTGTACAATCGTGTACAAGCTTGTACAATCGTGTACAAGCTTGTACAAGTGTGTACAAGGGTTTACAGGTTTGTACAAGGTTGTACAAGTGTGTACAAGGGTGTACAAATGTGTACAAGGATGTAAAAGTTTATACAAGTGTGTACAAGTTTGTACAAGGTTGTTTAAGTGTGTACAATGTTTTAAAATTGTGTACAAGGTTGTACAAGTGTGTACAAGGTTGTACAAGTGTGTACAAGGATGTACAAGTGTGTACAAGGTTGTACAAGTGTGTACAAGTTTGTACAAGTGTGTACAAGTTTGTACAAGGTTGTACAAATGTGTACAAGGGTGTACAAAAGTGTACAAGGGTGCACAAGTTTGTACAAGGGTGTACAAGTGTGTACAAGGGTGTACAGGTTTGTACAAGGTTGTACAAGTGTGTACAAGCTTGAACAAGTGTGTACAAGGTTGTACAAGTGTTTACAAGGTTGTACAAGTGTGTACAAGGTTGCACAAGTGTGTACAAGGTTGCACAAGTGTGTACAAGAGTGTACAATCGTGTACAAGCTTGTACAAGTGTGTACAAGGGTGTACAGGTTTGTACAAGGTTGTACAAGTGTAAACAAGGTTGTACAAGTGTGTACAAGGTTGTACAAGTGTGTACAAGGTTGTACAAGTGTGTACAAACTTGTACAAGTGTGTACAAGGTTGTACAAGTGTGTACATGGTTGTTCAAGTGTGTACATGTTTGTACAAGTGTGTTTAAGTTTGTACAAGGTTGTACAAATGTGTACAAGGGTGTACAAAAGTGTACAAGGGTGCACAAGTTTGTACAAGGGTGTACAAGTGTGTACAAGCTTGTACAAGTGTGTACAATGGTGTACAGGTTTGTACTAGGTTGTACAAATGTGTACAAGGATGTACAAGTATGTACAAGAATGTACAATTTTGTACAAGTGTGTACAAGTTTGTAAAAGGTTGTACAAGTGTGTACAAGGGTGAACAAGTGTGTACAAGGTTGTACAAGTGTGTACAAGCTTGTACAAGTGTGTACCTTGTACACACTTGTACAACCTTGTACACACTTGTACAACCTTGTACACACTTGTACAACCTTGTACACACTTGTACAACCTTGTACAACCTTGTACAAACTTGTACACACTTGTACAAACTTTTACATCCTTGTACACATTTGTACATCCTTGTACACACTTGTACAAACTTGTACATTCTTGTACATACTTGTACACCCTTGTACACACTTGTACAAACTTGTACATTCTTGTACATACTTGTACACCCTTGTACACACTTGTACAACCTTGTACAAACCTGTAAACCCTTTTACAAGCTTGTACACACTTCTACAAGCTTGTACACACTTGTACACCCTTGTACAAACTTGTGCACCCTTGTACACTTTTGTACACCCTTGTACACATTTGTACAACCTTGTACAAACTTGTACACACTTGAACAAACTTGTACACACTTGTACAACCTTGTACACACTTGTACAACCTTGTACACACTTGTACAACCTTGTACACGCTTGTACAACCTTGTACACACTTGTACAACCTTTTACACAATTGTAAAACCTTGTACACACTTGTACATTCTTGTACAAACTTGTACTTACTTGTACAACCTTGTACAAACTTGTACACACTTGTACAAACTTTTACATCCTTGTACACATTTGTACACCCTTGTACACACTTGTACAACCTTGTACAAACCTGTACACCCTTGTACGCACTTGTACAAGCTTGTACACGATTGTACACCCTTGTATACATTTGTACAACCTTGTACAAACTTGTACACAATTGTACAAACTTGTACACACTTGTACAAACTTGTACACCCTTGTACACACTTGTACAACCTTGTACTCACTTGTACAAACTTGTACACCCTTGTACACACTTGTACAACCTTGTACACACTTGTACAACCTTGTACACAATTGTACAACCTTGTACACAATTGTACAACCTTGTACACACTTGTACAACCTTGTACACACTTGTACAACCCTGTACACACTTGTACAACCTTGTAAAAACTTGTACAACCTTGTACACACTTGTACACCCTTGTACACACTTGTACAAGCTTGTACACACTTGTACAAGCTTGTACACACTTGTACAACCTTGTACACACTTGTTCACCCTTGTACACACTTGTACAACCTTTTACAAACTTGTACACACTTGTACAAAATTGTACATTCTTGTACATACTTGTACATCCTTGTACACATTTGTACAACCTAGTACAAACCTGTACACCATTGTACACACTTGTACAAGCTTGTACACACTTGTACACCCTTGTACAAACTTGTGCACCCTTGTACACTTTTGTACACCCTTGTACACATTTGTACAACCTTGTACAAACTTAAACACACTTGTACAAACATGTACAAACTTGAACAACCATGTACACACTTGTACAACCTTGTACACACTTGTACAAGCTTGTACACACTTGTACAACCTTGTACACACTTGTACAACCTTGTACACACTTGTACAACCTTGTACACAATTGTAAAACCTTGTACACACTTGTACAACCTTGTACAAACCTGTACACCCTTGTACACACTTGTACAAGCTTGTACACGATTGTACACTCTTGTACACACTTGTGCAACCTTGTACACACTTGTGCAACCTTGTACACACTTGTACAACCTTGTAAACACTTGTACAACCTTGTACACACTTGTTCAAGCTTGTACACACTTGTACAACCTTGTACAAACCTGTACACCCTTTACACACTTGTACACCCTTGTACAAACTTGTGCACCCTTGTACACTTTTGTACACCCTTGTACACATTTGTACAACCTTGTACAAACTTGTACACACTTGTACAAACTTGTACACACTTGTACAACCTTGTACACACTTGTACATCCTTGTACACACTTGTACAACCTTGTACACACTTGTACAACCTTGTACACAATTGTACAACCTTGTACACACTTGTACAACCTTGTACACACTTGTACAACCTTGTACACACTTGTACAACCTTGTACACACTTGTACAACCTTGTACACACTTGTACAACCTTGTACAACCTACTACAAACTTGTACACACTTGTACAAACTTTTACATCCTTGTACACATTTGTACACCCTTGTACACACTTGTACAAACTTGTACATTCTTGTACATACTTGTACACCCTTGTACACACTTGTACAAACTTGTACATTCTTGTACATACTTGTACACCCTTGTACACACTTGTACGACCTTGTACAAACCTGTAAACCCTTGTACAAGCTTGTACACACTTGTACAAACTTGTACACACTTGTACACCCTTGTACAAACTTGTGCACCCTTGTACACTTTTGTACACCCTTGTACACATTTGTACAACCTTGTACAAACTTGTACACACTTGAACAAACTTGTACACACTTGTACAACCTTGTACACACTTGTACAACCTTGTACACACTTGTACAACCTTGTACACACTTGTACAAGCTTGTACACACTTGTACAACCTTGTACACACTTGTACAACCTTGTACACACTTGTACAACCTTTTACACAATTGTAAAACCTTGTACACACTTGTACATTCTTGTACAAACTTGTACTTACTTGTACAACCTTGTACAAACTTGTACACACTTGTACAAACTTTTACATCCTTGTACACATTTGTACACCCTTGTACACACTTGTACAACCTTGTACAAACCTGTACACCCTTGTACACACATGTACAAGCTTGTACACGATTGTACACCCTTGTACACACTTGTGCACCCTTGTACACACTTGTACACCCTTGTACACACTTGTACAACCTTTTACAAACTTGTACACACTTGTACAAACTTGAACATTCTTGTACATACTTGTACACCCTTGTAAACACTTGTACAACCTTGTACAAACTTGTACACACTTGTACACACTTGATCAAGCTTGTACACACTTGTACAAGCTTGTACACACTTGTACACCCTTGTACAAACTTGTGCACCCTTGTACACACTTGTACAACCTTGTACACAATTGTACAACCTTGTACAACCATGTACACACTTGTACAACTTTGTACACACTTGTACAACCTTGTACACACTTGTACACCTTTGTACACACTTGTACAACCTTGTACACTATGATACAACCTTGTACACACTTGTACAACCTTGTACACACTTGTACAACCTTTTACAAACTTGTACACACTTGTACAAACTTGTACATTCTTTTGTACACCCTTGTAAACACTTGTACAACCTTGTACAAACCTGTACACCCTTGTACACACTTGTACAAGCTTGTACACACTTGTACAAGCTTGTACACACTTGTACACCCTTGTACAAACTTGTGCACCCTTGTACACTTTTGTACACCCTTGTATACATTGGTACAACCTTGTACAAACTTGTACACACTTGTACAAACTTGTACACACTTGTACAAACTTGTACACCCTTGTACACACTTGTACAACCTTGTACACACTTGTACAACCTTGTACACAATTGTACAACCTTGTACAACCATGTACACACTTGTACAAGCTTGTACACACTTGTACAAGCTTGTACACACTTGTACACCTTTGTACACACTTATACAACCTTGTACACACTTGTACAACCTTGTACACACTTGTACAACCTTGTACACGTTTGTACAACCTTGTACACACTTGTACAACCTTGTACACACTTGTACAACCTTGTAAAAACTTGTACAAGCATGTACACGATTGTACACCCTTGTACACACTTGTGCACCCTTGTACACACTTGTACAACCTTGTACACACTTGTACAACCTTGTACACACTTGTACAACCTTGTACACACTTGTACAACCTTGTACACACTTGTACAAACTTGTACACACTTGTACAACCTTGTACACACTTGTACAACCTTGTACACACTTGTACAACCTTGTACACACTTGTACAACCTTTTACACAATTGTAAAACCTTGTACACACTTGTACATTCTTGTACAAACTTGTACTTACTTGTACAACCTTGTACAAACTTGTACACACTTGTACAAACTTTTACATCCTTGTACACATTTGTACACCCTTGTACACACTTGTACAACCTTGTACAAACCTGTACACCCTTGTACACACTTGTACAAGCTTGTACAAGATTGTACACCCTTGTACACACTTGTGCACCCTTGTACACACTTGTACACCCTTGTATACACTTGTACAACCTTATACAAACTTGTACACACTTGTACAAACTTGTACATTCTTGTGCATACTTGTAAACCCTTGTAAACACTTGTACAACCTTGTACAAACCTGTACACCCTTGTACACACTTGTACAAGCTTGTACACACTTGTACAAGCTTGTACACACTTGTACAACCTTGTACAAACTTGTGCACCCTTGTACACTTTTGTACACCTTTGTATACATTTGTACAACCTTGTACAAACTTGTACACAATTGTACAAACTTGTACACACTTGTACAAACTTGTACACCCTTGTACACACTTGTACAACCTTGTACACACTTGTACAACCTTGTACAAACCTGTACACCCTTGTACACACTTGTACAAGCTTGTACACGATTGTACACCCTTGTACACACTTGTGCACCCTTGTACACACTTGTACACCCTTGTACACACTTGTACAACCTTTTACAAACTTGTACACACTTGTACAAACTTGTACATTCTTGTACATACTTGTACACCCTTGTAAACACTTGTACAACCTTGTACACAATTGTACAACCTTGTACAACCTTGTACACACTTGTACAACCTTGTACACACTTGTACAACCTTGTACACACTTGTACAACCTTGTACACACTTGTACACCTTTGTACACACTTGTTCAACCTTTTACACACTTGTACAACCTTGTACACACTTGTACAACCTTGTACACACTTGTACAACCTTGTACACACTTGTACACACTTGTACAAACTTGTACATTCTTGTACATACTTGTACTCCCTTGTAAACACTTGTACAACCTTGTACAAACCTGTACACCCTTGTACACACTTGTACAAGCTTGTACACACTTCTACAAGCTTGTACACACTTGTACACCCTTGTACAAACTTGTGCACACTTGTACACTTTTGTACACCCTTGTATACATTTGTACAACCTTGTACAAACTTGTACACACTTGTACAAACTTGTACACACTTGTACAAACTTGTACACCCTTGTACACACTTGTACAACCTTGTACACACTTGTACAACCTTGTACACACTTGTACAACCTTGTACACACTTGTGTCTAAGATGTCTTTTTATTTAGAGGGATGTCTTGTTTTTTAGAGGGTTGTCTTGTTTTTTAGAGGGCTTTCTTGTAATTTAGATGGGATGTCTTGTTATTTAGAGGGATGTCTTAATATTTAGCGGAATGTCTTGTTTATTAGAGGGATGTCTTGCTATTTAGAGGGATGTCTTTTTATTTGTAGGGATGTCTTGTTATTTAGAGGGATGTCTTAATATTTAGAGGGATGTCTTGTTATTTAGAGGAATGTCTTGTTATTTAAAAGGGATGTCTTGTCATTTAGAGGGATGTCTTGTTATTTAGTGGGATGTCTTGTTATTTAGAGGGATGTCTTGTTATTTAGAGGGATGTCTTAATATTTAGAGGGATGTCTTGTTATTTGAAGGGATGTCTTAATATTTAGAGGGATGTCTTGTTATTTAGAGGGATGTCTTGTTATTTAGAGGGATGTCTTGTTTTTTAAAGGGTTGTCTTGTTATTTGGAGGGATGTCTTAATATTTAGAGTGATGTCTTGTTATTTAGAGGGATGTCTTGTTATTTAGAGGGATGTCTTGTTTTTTAGAGGGTTGTCTTGTTATTTGGAGGGATGTCTTGTTTTTTAGAGGGTTGTCTTGTAATTTAGATGGGATGTCTTGTTATTTAGAGGGATGTCTTGTTATTTACAGGTATGTCTTGTTATTTAGAGGGATGTCTTAATATTTAGAGGAATGTCTTGTTATATAGATGGATGTCTTGTTATTTAGAGGGATGTCTTGATATTTAGAGGGATGTCTTGTTTTTTAGAAAGATGTCTTGTTATTTAAAGTGTTTTTTTGTTTTTTAGAGGGTTGTCTTGTTATTTGGAGGGATGTCTTGTTATTTAGATTGATGTCTTAATATTTAGAGGGATGTCTTGTTTTTAAGAGGGATGCTTGTTATTAAGAGGGATGTCTTATAATTTAGAGGGATGTTTCGTTATTTGGAGGTATGTCTTGTTATTTAGAGGGATGTCTTGTTATTTAGAGGGATGTCTTGGTATTTGGAGGGATGTCTAGTTATTTAGAGGGATGTCTTTTTATTTAGAGGGATGTCTTGTTATTTAGAGGGATGTCTTGTTATTTAGAGGGATCTTGTTATTTGAAGAGATGTCTTAATATTTAGAGGGATGTCTTGCTTTTTTGAGGGATTTCTTGTTATTTGGAGGGATGTCTTGTTATTTAGAGGGATGTCTTGTTATTTAGAGGAATGTCTTGTTATTTAAAAGGGATGTCTTGTTATTTAGAGGGATGTCTTGTTTTTTAGTGAGATGTCTTGTTATTTAGAGGGATGTCTTGTTATTTAGAGAGATGTCTTGTTATTTAAAGGGATGTCTTAATATTTAGAGGGATGTCTTGTTATTTAGAGGGATGTCTTAATATTTAGAGGGATGTCTTGTTATTTGGAGGGATGTCTTAATATTTAGAGGGATGTCTTGTTATTTAGAGGGATGTCTTGTTATTTAGAGAGATGTCTTGTTATTTAAAGGGATGTCTTAATATTTAGAGGGATGTCTTGTTATTTAGAGGGATGTCTTAATATTTAGAGGGATGTCTTGTTATTTGAAGGGATGTCTTAATATTTAGAGGGATGTCTTGTTATTTAGAGGGATGTCTTGTTATTTAGAGGGATGTCTTGTTTTTTAAAGGGTTGTCTTGTTATTTGGAGGGATGTCTTAATATTTAGAGGGATGTCTTGGTATTTAGAGGGATGTCTTGTTATTTAGAGGGATGTCTTGTTATTTAGAGGGATGTCTTCTTATTTGGAGGGAAGTCTTGTTATTTGGAGGAATGTCTTGTTATTTAGAGGGATATATTGTTATTTGGAGGGATGTCTTGTTATTTAGAGGGATGTCTTGCTATTTAGAGGGATGTCTTTTTATTTGGAGGGATGTCTTGTTATTTAGAGGGATGTCTTGTTATTTAGAGGAATGTCTTGTTATTTAAAAGGGATGTCTTGTTATTTAGAGGGACGTCTTGTTATTTAGTGGGATGTCTTGTTATTTAGAGGGATGTCTTGTTATTTAGAGAGATGTCTTGTTATTTAAAGGGATGTCTTAATATTTAGAGGGATGTCTTGTTATTTAGAGGGATGTCTTAATATTTAGAGGGATGTCTTGTTATTTGGAGGGATGTCTTAATATTTAGAGGGATGTCTTGTTATTTAGAGGGATGTCTTGTTATTTAGAGGGATGTCTTGTTTTTTAGAGGGTTGTCTTGTAATTTAGATGGGATGTCTTGTTATTTATAGGGATGTCTTGTTATTTGGAGAGATGTCTTTTTATTTAGAGGGATGTCTTGTTTTTTAGAGGGTTGTCTTGTTGTTTGGAGGGATGTCTTGTTTTTTAGAGGGTTGTCTTGTAATTTAGATGGGATGTCTTGTTATTTAGAGGGATGTCTTAATATTTAGCGGAATGTCTTGTTTATTAGAGGGATGTCTTGCTATTTAGAGGGATGTCTTTTTATTTGGAGGGATGTCTTGTTATTTAGAGGGATGTATTGTTATTTAGAGGAATGTCTTGTTATTTAAAAGGGATGTCTTGTTATTTAGAGGGATGTCTTGTTATTTAGTAGGATGTCTTGTTATTTAGAGGGATGTCTTGTTATTTAGAGAGATGTCTTGTTATTTAAAGGGATGTCTTAATATTTAGAGGGATGTCTTAATATTTAGCGGAATGTCTTGTTTATTAGAGGGATGTCTTGCTATTTAGAGGGATGTCTTTTTATTTGGAGGGATGTCTTGTTATTTAGAGGGATGTCTTGTTATTTAGAGGAATGTCTTGTTATTTAAAAGGGATGTCTTGTTATTTAGAGGGATGTCTTGTTATTTAGTGGGATGTCTTGTTATTTAGAGGGATGTCTTGTTATTTAGAGAGATGTCTTGTTATTTAAAGGGATGTCTTAATATTTAGAGGGATGTCTTGTTATTTAGAGGGATGTCTTAATATTTAGAGGGATGTCTTGTTATTTGAAGGGATATCTTAATATTTAGAGGGATGTCTTGTTATTTAGAGGGATGTCTTGTTATTTAGAGGGATGTCTTGTTATTTAGAGGGATGTCTTGTTTTTTAAAGGGTTGTCTTGTTATTTGGAGGGATGTCTTAATATTTAGAGGGATGTCTTGGTATTTAGAGGGATGTCTTGTTATTTAGAGGGATGTCTTAATATTTAGCGGAATGTCTTAAGGGATGTCTTGTTTTTTAGAGGGTTGTCTTGTAATTTAGATGGGATGTCTTGTTATTTAGAGGGATGTCTTGTTATTTACAGGTATGTCTTGTTATTTAGAGGGATGTCTTAATATTTAGAGGAATGTCTTGTTATATAGATGGATGTCTTGTTATTTAGAGGGATGTCTTGATATTTAGAGGGATGTCTTGTTTTTTAGAGAGATGTCATGTTATTTAGAGGGTTTTTTTGTTTTTTAGAGGGTTGTCTTGTTATTTGGAGGGATGTCTTGTTATTTAGATTGATGTCTTAATATTTAGAGGGATGTCTTTTTATTTGGAGGGATGTCTTGTTATTTAGAGGGATGTCTTGTTATTTAGAGGAATGTCTTGTTATTTAAAAGGGATGTCTTGTTATTTAGAGGGATGTCTTGTTATTTAGAGGGATGTCTTGTTATTTAGAGGGATGTCTTGTTATTTAGAGGGATGTCTTGTTATTTGAAGGGATGTCTTAATATTTAGAGAGATGTCTTGTTATTTAGAGGGATGTCTTGTTATTTAGAGGGATGTCTTGTTATTTAGAGGGATGTTTTCATATTTGGAGGGATGTCTTCATATTTGGAGGGATGTCTTGTTATTTAGAGGGATGTCTTGTTATTTGGAGGGATGCTTGTTATTAAGAGGGATGTCTTATAATTTAGAGGGATGTCTTGTTATTTGGAGGTATGTCTTGTTATTTAGAGGGATGTCTTGTTATTTAGAGGGATGTCTTGGTATTTGGAGGGATGTCTAGTTATTTAGAGGGATGTCTTTTTATTTAGAGGGATGTCTTGTTATTTAGAGGGATGTCTTGGTATTTGGAGGGATGTCTAGTTATTTAGAGGGATGTCTTTTTATTTAGAGGGATGTCTTGTTATTTAGAGGGATGTCTTGTTATTTAGAGGGATGTCTTGTTATTTGAAGGGATGTCTTAATATTTAGAGGGATGTCTTGCTATTTTGAGGGATTTCTTGTTATTTGGAGGGATGTCTTGTTATTTAGAGGGATGTCTTGTTATTTAGAGGAATGTCTTGTTATTTAAAAGGGATGTCTTGTTATTTAGAGGGATGTCTTGTTATTTAGTGGGATGTCTTGTTATTTAGAGGGATGTCTTGTTATTTAGAGAGATGTCTTGTTATTTAAAGGGATGTCTTAATATTTAGAGGGATGTCTTGTTATTTAGAGGGATGTCTTAATATTTAGAGGGATGTCTTGTTATTTAGAGGGATGTCTTAATATTTAGAGGGATGTCTTGTTATTTAGAGGGATGTCTTGTTTTTTAGAGAGATGTCTTGTTATTTAAAGGGATGTCTTAATATTTAGAGGGATGTCTTGTTATTTAGAGGGATGTCTTAATATTTAGAGGGATGTCTTGTTATTTGAAGGGATGTCTTAATATTTAGAGGGATGTCTTGTTATTGAGAGGGATGTCTTGTTATTTAGAGGGATGTCTTGTTTTTTAAAGGGTTGTCTTGTTATTTGGAGGGATGTCTTAATATTTAGAGGGATGTCTTGGTATTTAGAGGGATGTCTTGTTATTTAGAGGGATGTCTTGTTATTTAGAGGGATGTCTTCTTATTTAGAGGGAAGTCTTGTTATTTGGAGGAATGTCTTGTTATTTAGAGGGATATCTTGTTATTTGGAGGGATGTCTTGTTATTTAGAGGGATGTCTTGCTATTTAGAGGGATGTCTTTTTATTTGGAGGGATGTCTTGTTATTTAGAGGGATGTCTTGTTATTTAGAGGAATGTCTTGTTATTTAAAAGGGATGTCTTGTTATTTAGAGGGACGTCTTGTTATTTAGTGGGATGTCTTGTTATTTAGAGGGATGTCTTGTTATTTAGAGAGATGTCTTGTTATTTAAAGGGATGTCTTAATATTTAGAGGGATGTCTTGTTATTTAGAGGGATGTCTTAATATTTAGAGGGATGTCTTGTTATTTGGAGAGATGTCTTAATATTTAGAGGGATGTCTTGTTATTTAGAGGGATGTCTTGTTATTTAGAGGGATGTCTTGTTTTTTAAAGGGTTTTCTTGTTATTTGGAGGGATGTCTTAATATTTAGAGGGATGTCTTGGTATTTGGAGGGATGTCTTGTTATTTAGAGGGATGTCTTAATATTTAGCGGAATGTCTAGTTTATTAGAGGGATGTCTTGTTATTTAGAGGGATGTCTTAATATTTGGAGGGATGTCTTGTTATTTAGAGGGATGTCTTAATATTTAGAGGGATGTCTTGTTTTTTAGTGGGATGTCTTGTTATTTATAGGGATGTTTTTTTTAGAGGGTTTTTTTGTTTTTTAGAGGGTTGTCTTGTTATTTGGAGGGATGTCTTGTTATTTAGATTGATGTCTTAATATTTAGAGGGATGTCTTGTTTTTTAGAGGGATGTCTTGTTATTTAGAGGGATGTCTTGTTATTTAGAGGGATGTCTTGTTATTTAGAGGGATGTCTTGTTATTTGAAGGGATGTCTTAATATTTAGAGAGATGTCTTGTTATTTAGAGGGATGTCTTGTTATTTAGAGGGATGTCTTCATATTTGGAGGGATGTCTTCATATTTGGAGGGATGTCTTGTTATTTAGAGGGATGTCTTGTTATTTGGAGGGATGCTTGTTATTAAGAGGGATGTCTTATAATTTAGAGGGATGTCTTGTTATTTGGAGGTATGTCTTGTTATTTAGAGGGATGTCTTGTTATTTGAAGGGATGTCTTAATATTTAGAGGGATGTCTTGTTATTTAGAGGGATGTCTTGTTATTTAGAGGGATGTCTTGTTTTTTAAAGGGTTGTCTTGTTATTTGGAGGGATGTCTTGGTATTTAGAGGGATGTCTTGTTATTTAGAGGGATGTCTTGTTATTTAGAAGGATGTCTTCTTATTTGGAGGGAAGTCTTGTTATTTGGAGGAATGTCTTGTTATTTAGAGGGATATCTTGTTATTTGGAGGGATGTCTTGTTATTTAGAGGGATGTCTTGCTATTTAGAGGGATGTCTTTTTATTTGGAGGGATGTCTTGTTATTTAGAGGGATGTCTTGTTATTTAGAGGAATGTCTTGTTATTTAAAAGGGATGTCTTGTTATTTAGAGGGACGTCTTGTTATTTAGTGGGATGTCTTGTTATTTAGAGGGATGTCTTGTTATTTAGAGGGATGTCTTGTTATTTAAAGGGATGTCTTAATATTTAGAGGGATGTCTTGTTATTTAGAGGGATGTCTTAATATTTAGAGGGATGTCTTGTTATTTGGAGGGATGTCTTAATATTTAGAGGGATGTCTTGTTATTTAGAGGGATGTCTTGTTATTTAGAGGGATGTCTTGTTTTTTAAAGGGTTTTCTTGTTATTTGGAGGGATGTCTTAATATTTAGAGGGATGTCTTGGTATTTGGAGGGATGTCTTGTTATTTAGAGGGATGTCTTAATATTTAGCGGAATGTCTAGTTTATTAGAGGGATGTCTTGTTATTTAGAGGGATGTCTTGTTATTTAGAGGGATGTCTTAATATTTGGAGGGATGTCTTGTTATTTAGAGGGATGTCTTAATATTTAGAGGGATGTCTTGTTTTTTAGTGGGATGTCTTGTTATTTAGAGGGATGTCTTGTTATTTGGAGAGATGTCTTTTTATTTAGAGGGATGTCTTGTTTTTTAGAGGGTTGTCTTGTTATTTGGAGGGATGTCTTGTTTTTTCGAGGGTTGTCTTGTAATTTAGATGGGATGTCTTGTTATTTAGAGGGATGTCTTAATATTTAGCGGAATGTCTTGTTTATTAGAGGGATGTCTTGCTATTTAGAGGGATGTCTTTTTATTTGGAGGGATGTCTTGTTATTTAGAGGGATGTCTTGTTATTTAGAGGAATGTCTTGTTATTTAAAAGGGATGTCTTGTTATTTAGAGGGATGTCTTGTTATTTAGTGGGATGTCTTGTTATTTAGAGGGATGTCTTGTTATTTAGAGAGATGTCTTGTTATTTAAAGGGATGTCTTAATATTTAGAGGGATGTCTTGTTATTTAGAGGGATGTCTTAATATTTAGCGAAATGTCTTGTTTATTAGAGGGATGTCTTGCTATTTAGAGGGATGTCTTTTTATTTGGAGGGATGTCTTGTTATTTAGAGGGATGTCTTGTTATTTAGAGGAATGTCTTGTTATTTAAAAGGGATGTCTTGTTATTTAGAGGGATGTCTTGTTATTTAGTGGGATGTCTTGTTATTTAGAGGGATGTCTTGTTATTTAGAGAGATGTCTTGTTATTTAAAGGGATGTCTTAATATTTAGAGGGATGTCTTGTTATTTAGAGGGATGTCTTAATATTTAGAGGGATGTCTTGTTATTTGAAGGGATGTCTTAATATTTAGAGGGATGTCTTGTTATTTAGAGGGTTGTCTTGTTATTTAGAGGGATGTCTTGTTTTTTAAAGGGTTGTCTTGTTATTTGGAGGGATGTCTTAATATTTAGAGGGATGTCTTGGTATTTAGAGGGATGTCTTGTTATTTAGATGGATGTCTTAATATTAAGCGGAATGTCTAGTTTATTAGAGGGATGTCTTGTTATTTAGAGGGATGTCTTGTTATTTAGAGGGATGTCTTGTTTTTTAGAGGGTTGTCTTGTTATTTGGAGGGATGTCTTGTTTTTTAGAGGGTTGTGTTGTAATTTAGATGGGATGTCTTGTTATTTAGAGGGATGTCTTGTTATTTACAGGTATGTCTTGTTATTTAGAGGGATGTCTTAATATTTAGAGGAATGTCTTGTTATATAGATGGATGTCTTGTTGTACAAGCTTGTACACACTTGTACACCCTTGTACAAACTTGTGCACCCTTGTACACTTTTGTACACCCTTGTATACATTTGTACAAACTTGTACAAACTTGTACACACTTGTACAAACTTGTACACACTTGTACAAACTTGTACACCCTTGTACACACTTGTACAACCTTGTACACACTTGTACAACCTTGTACAAACCTGTACACCCTTGTACACACTTGTACAAGCTTGTACACGATTGTACACTCTTGTACACACTTGTGCAACCTTGTACACACTTGTACAACCTTGTACACACTAGTACAACCTTGTACACACTTGTTCAAGCTTGTACACACTTGTACAACCTTGTACACAATTGTACACCCTTGTACACACTTGTACAACCTTTTACAAACTTGTACACACTTGTACAAAATTGTACATTCTTGTACATACTTGTACACCCTTGTACACACTTGTACAACCTTGTACAAACCTGTACACCCTTGTACACACTTGTACAAGCTTGTACACACTTGTACAAGCTTGTACACACTTGTACAAGCTTGTACACACTTGTACACCCTTGTACAAACTTGTACACCCTTGTACACTTTTGTACACCCTTGTACACATTTGTACAACCTTGTACAAACTTGTACACACTTGTACAAACTTGTACACACTTGTACAAACTTGTGTACACTTGTACAACCTTGTACACACTTGTACAACCTTGTACACACTTGTACCACCCTGTACACACTTGTACAACCTCGTACACACTTGTACAACCTTGTACACACTTGTACAACCTTGTACACAATTGTAAAACCTTGTACACACTTGTACAACCTTGTACACACTTGTACACCCTTGTACACACTTGTACAAAATTTTACATTCTTGTACATACTTGTACACCCTTGTACACACTTGTACAACCTTGTACAAACCTGTACACCCTTGTACACACTTGTACACCCTTGTACACACTTGTACAACCTTGTACAAACTTGTACACACTGGTACAAACTTTTACATCCTTGTATACATTTGTACACCCTTGTACACACTTGTACAACCTTGTACAAACCTGTACACCCTTGTACACACTTGTACAAGCTTGTACACGATTGTACACCCTTGTACACACTTGTGCACCCTTGTACACACTTGTACACCCTTGTACACACATGTACAACCTTTTACAAACTTGTACACACTTGTACAAACTTGTACATTCTTGTACATACTTGTACACCCTTGTAAACACTTGTACAAAATTGTACAAACCTGTACACCCTTGTACACACTTGTACAAGCTTGTACACACTTGTACAAGCTTGTACACACTTGTACACCCTTGTACAAACTTGTGCACCCTTGTACACTTTTGTACACCCTTGTATACATTTGTACAAACTTGTACAAACTTGTACACACTTGTACAAACTTGTACACACTTGTACAAACTTGTACACCCTTGTACACACTTGTACAACCTTGTACACACTTGTACAAGCTTGTACACACTTGTACACCCTTGTACAAACTTGTGCACCCTTGTACACTTTTGTACACCCTTGTATACATTTGTACAAACTTGTACAAACTTGTACACACTTGTACACACTTGTACAAGCTTGTACACGATTGTACACTCTTGTACACACTTGTGCAACCTTGTACACACTTGTACAACCTTGTACACACTTGTACAACCTTGTACACACTTGTTCAAGCTTGTACACACTTGTACAACCTTGTACACACTTGTACACCCTTGTACACACTTGTACAACCTTTTACAAACTTGTACACACTTGTACAAAATTGTACATTCTTGTACATACTTGTACACCCTTGTACACACTTGTACAACCTTGTACAACCTTGTACAAACCTGTACACCCTTGTACACACTTGTACAAGCTTGTACACACTTGTACAAGCTTGTACAAACTTGTACTACCTTGTACAAACTTGTGCACCCTTGTACACTTTTGTACACCCTTGTACACATTTGTACAACCTTGTACAAACTTGTACACACTTGTACAAACTTGTACACACTTGTACAACCTTGTACACACTTGTACAACCTTGTACACACTTGTACAACCTCGTACACACTTGTACAACCTCGTACACACTTGTACAACCTTGTACACACTTGTACAACCTTGTACACAATTGTAAAACCTTGTACACACTTTTACAACCTTGTACACACTTGTACACCCTTGTACACACTTGTACAAAATTTTACATTCTTGTACATACTTGTACACCCTTGTACACACTTGTACAACCTTGTACAAACCTGTACACCCTTGTACACACTTGTACAAGCTTGTACACACTTGTACAAGCTTGTACACACTTGTACAAGCTTGTACACACTTGTACACCCTTGTACAAACTTGTGCACCCTTGAACACTTTTGTACACCCTTGTACACATTTGTACAACCTTGTACAAACTTAAACACACTTGTACAAACATGTACACACTTGAACAACCTTGTACACACTTGTACAAACCTTGTACACACTTGTACAAGCTTGTACACACTTGTACAACCTTGTACACACTTGTACAACCTTGTACACACTTGTACAAGCTTGTACACACTTGTACAACCTTGTACACACTTGTACAACCTTGTACAAACCTGTACACCCTTGTACACACTTGTACAAGCTTGTACACGATTGTACACCCTTGTACACACTTGTGCACCCTTGTACACACTTGTACAAACTTGTGCACCCTTGTACACACTTGTACAACCTTGTACACAATTGTACAACCTTGTACAACCATGTACACACTTGTACAACTTTGTACACACTTATACAACCTTGTACACACTTGTACACCTTTGTACACACTTCTACAACCTTGTACACTATGATACAACCTTGTACACACTTGTACAACCTTGTACACACTTGTACAACCTTTTACAAACTTGTACACACTTGTACAAACTTGTACATTCTTTTGTACACCCTTGTAAACACTTGTACAACCTTGTACAAACCTGTACACCCTTGTACACACTTGTACAAGCTTGTACACACTTGTACAAGCTTGTACACACTTGTACACCCTTGTACAAACTTGTGCACCCTTGTACACTTTTGTACACCCTTGTATACATTGGTACAACCTTGTACAAACTTGTACACACTTGTACAAACTTGTACACACTTGTACAAACTTGTACACCCTTGTACACACTTGAACAACCTTGTACACACTTGTACAACCTTGTACACAATTGTACAACCTTGTACAACCATGTACACACTTGTACAACCTTGTACACACTTGTACAACCTTGTACACACTTGTACACCTTTGTACACACTTATACAACCTTGTACACACTTGTACAACCTTGTACACACTTGTACACGTTTGTACAACCTTGTACACACTTGTACAACCTTGTACACACTTGTACAACCTTGTAAAAACTTGTACAAGCATGTACACGATTGTACACCCTTGTACACACTTGTGCACCCTTGTACACACTTGTACAACCTTGTACACACTTGTACAACATTGTACACACTTGTACAACCTTGTACACACTTGTACAACCTTTTACACACTTGTACAAACTTGTACACACTTGTACAACCTTGTACACACTTGTACAACCTTGTACACACTTGTACAACCTTGTACACACTTGTACAACCTTTTACACAATTGTAAAACCTTGTACACACTTGTACATTCTTGTACAAACTTGTACTTACTTGTACAACCTTGTACAAACTTGTACACACTTGTACAAACTTTTACATCCTTGTACACATTTGTACACCCTTGTACACACTTGTACAACCTTGTACAAACCTGTACACCCTTGTACACACTTGTACAAGCTTGTACAAGATTGTACACCCTTGTACACACTTGTGCACCCTTGTACACACTTGTACACCCTTGTATACACTTGTACAACCTTTTACAAACTTGTACACACTTGTACAAACTTGTACATTCTTGTGCATACTTGTACACCCTTGTAAACACTTGTACAACCTTGTACAAACCTGTACACCCTTGTACACACTTGTACAAGCTTGTACACACTTGTACAAGCTTGTACACACTTGTACACCCTTGTAGAAACTTGTGCACCCTTGTACACTTTTGTACACCCTTGTATACATTTGTACAACCTTGTACAAACTTGTACACAATTGTACAAACTTGTACACACTTGTACAAACTTGTACACCCTTGTACACACTTGTACAACCTTGTACACACTTGTACAACCTTGTACAAACCTGTACAACCTTGTACACACTTGTACAAGCTTGTACACGATTGTACACCCTTGTACACACTTGTGCACCCTTGTACACACTTGTACACCCTTGTACACACTTGTACAACCTTTTACAAACTTGTACACACTTGTACAAACTTGTACATTCTTGTACATACTTGTACACCCTTGTAAACACTTGTACAACCTTGTACACAATTGTACAACCTTGTACAACATTGTACAAACTTGTACAACCTTGTACACACTTGTACAACCTTGTACACACTTGTACAACCTTGTACACACTTGTACACCTTTGTACACACTTGTTCAACCTTGTACACACTTGTACAACCTTGTACACACTTGTACACCCTTGTAAACACTTGTACAACCTTGTACAAACCTGTACACCCTTGTACACACTTGTACAAGCTTGTACACACTTGTACAAGTTTGTACACACTTGTACACCCTTGTACAAACTTGTGCACCCTTGTACACTTTTGTACACCCTTGTATACATTGGTACAACCTTGTACAAACTTGTACACACTTGTACAAACTTGTACACACTTGTACAAACTTGTACACCCTTGTACACACTTGAACAACCTTGTACACACTTGTACAACCTTGTACACAATTGTACAACCTTGTACAACCATGTACACACTTGTACAACCTTGTACACACTTGTACAACCTTGTACACACTTGTACACCTTTGTACACACTTATACAACCTTGTACACACTTGTACAACCTTGTACACACTTGTACACGTTTGTACAACCTTGTACACACTTGTACAACCTTGTACACACTTGTACAACCTTGTAAAAACTTGTACAAGCATGTACACGATTGTACACCCTTGTACACACTTGTGCACCCTTGTACACACTTGTACAACCTTGTACACACTTGTACAACATTGTACACACTTGTACAACCTTGTACACACTTGTACAACCTTTTACACACTTGTACAAACTTGTACACACTTGTACAACCTTGTACACACTTGTACAACCTTGTACACACTTGTACAACCTTGTACACACTTGTACAACCTTTTACACAATTGTAAAACCTTGTACACACTTGTACATTCTTGTACAAACTTGTACTTACTTGTACAACCTTGTACAAACTTGTACACACTTGTACAAACTTTTACATCCTTGTACACATTTGTACACCCTTGTACACACTTGTACAACCTTGTACAAACCTGTACACCCTTGTACACACTTGTACAAGCTTGTACAAGATTGTACACCCTTGTACACACTTGTGCACCCTTGTACACACTTGTACACCCTTGTATACACTTGTACAACCTTTTACAAACTTGTACACACTTGTACAAACTTGTACATTCTTGTGCATACTTGTACACCCTTGTAAACACTTGTACAACCTTGTACAAACCTGTACACCCTTGTACACACTTGTACAAGCTTGTACACACTTGTACAAGCTTGTACACACTTGTACACCCTTGTAGAAACTTGTGCACCCTTGTACACTTTTGTACACCCTTGTATACATTTGTACAACCTTGTACAAACTTGTACACAATTGTACAAACTTGTACACACTTGTACAAACTTGTACACCCTTGTACACACTTGTACAACCTTGTACACACTTGTACAACCTTGTACAAACCTGTACAACCTTGTACACACTTGTACAAGCTTGTACACGATTGTACACCCTTGTACACACTTGTGCACCCTTGTACACACTTGTACACCCTTGTACACACTTGTACAACCTTTTACAAACTTGTACACACTTGTACAAACTTGTACATTCTTGTACATACTTGTACACCCTTGTAAATACTTGTACAACCTTGTACACAATTGTACAACCTTGTACAACATTGTACAAACTTGTACAACCTTGTACACACTTGTACAACCTTGTACACACTTGTACAACCTTGTACACACTTGTACACCTTTGTACACACTTGTTCAACCTTGTACACACTTGTACAACCTTGTACACACTTGTACAACCTTGTACACACTTGTACAACCTTGTACACACTTGTACACACTTGTACAAACTTGTACATTCTTGTACATACTTGTACTCCCTTGTAAACACTTGTACAACCTTGTACAAACCTGTACACCCTTGTACACACTTGTACAAGCTTGTACACACTTCTACAAGCTTGTACACACTTGTACACCCTTGTACAAACTTGTGCACCCTTGTACACTTTTGTACACCCTTGTATACATTTGTACAACCTTGTACAAACTTGTACACACTTGTACAAACTTGTACACACTTGTACAAACTTGTACACACTTGTACAAACTTGTACACCCTTGTACACACTTGTACAACCTTGTACACACTTGTACAACCTTGTACACACTTGTGTCTAAGATGTCTTTTTATTTAGAGGGATGTCTTGTTTTTTAGAGGGTTGTCTTGTTTTTTAGAGGGTTTTCTTGTAATTTAGATGGGATGTCTTGTTATTTAGAGGGATGTCTTAATATTTAGCGGAATGTCTTGTTTATTAGAGGGATGTCTTGCTATTTAGAGGGATGTCTTTTTATTTGGAGGGATGTCTTGTTATTTAGAGGGATGTCTTAATATTTAGAGGGATGTCTTGTTATTTAGAGGAATGTCTTGTTATTTAAAAGGGATGTCTTGTTATTTAGAGGGATGTCTTGTTATTTAGTGGGATGTCTTGTTATTTAGAGGAATGTCTTGTTATTTAGAGAGATGTCTTGTTATTTAAAGGGATGTCTTAATATTTAGAGGGATGTCTTGTTATTTAGAGGGATGTCTTAATATTTAGAGGGATGTCTTGTTATTTGAAGGGATGTCTTAATATTTAGAGGGATGTCTTGTTATTTAGAGGGATGTCTTGTTATTTAGAGGGTTGTCTTGTTTTTTAAAGGGTTGTCTTGTTATTTGGAGGGATGTCTTAATATTTAGAGTGATGTCTTGTTATTTAGAGGGATGTCTTGTTATTTAGAGGGATGTCTTGTTTTTTAGAGGGTTGTCTTGTTATTTGGAGGGATGTCTTGTTTTTTAGAGGGTTGTCTTGTAATTTAGATGGGATGTCTTGTTATTTAGAGGGATGTCTTGTTATTTACAGGTATGTCTTGTTATTTAGAGGGATGTCTTAATATTTAGAGGAATGTCTTGTTATATAGATGGATGTCTTGTTATTTAGAGGGATGTCTTGATATTTAGAGGGATGTCTTGTTTTTTAGAGAGATGTCTTGTTATTTAAAGGGTTTTTTTGTTTTTTAGAGGGTTGTCTTGTTATTTGGAGGGATGTCTTGTTATTTAGATTGATGTCTTAATATTTAGAGGGATGTCTTGTTTTTTAGAGGGATGTCTTGTTATTTAGAGGGATGTCTTGTTATTTAGAGGGATGTCTTGTTATTTAGAGGGATGTCTTGTTATTTAGAGGGATGTCTTGTTATTTGAAGGGATGTCTTAATATTTAGAGAGATGTCTTGTTATTTAGAGGGATGTCTTGTTATTTAGAGGGATGTCTTGTTATTTAGAGGGATGTCTTCATATTTGGAGGGATGTCTTGTTATTTAGAGGGATGTCTTGTTATTTGGAGGGATGCTTGTTATTAAGAGGGATGTCTTATAATTTAGAGGGATGTTTCGTTATTTGGAGGTATGTCTTGTTATTTAGAGGGATGTCTTGTTATTTAGAGGGATGTCTTGGTATTTGGAGGGATGTCTAGTTATTTAGAGGGATGTCTTTTTATTTAGAGGGATGTCTTGTTATTTAGAGGGATGTCTTAATATTTAGAGGGATGTCTTGTTATTTAGAGGGATGTCTTAATATTTAGAGGGATGTCTTGTTATTTGGAGGGATGTCTTAATATTTAAAGGGATGTCTTGTTATTTAGAGGGATGTCTTGTTATTTAGAGAGATGTCTTGTTATTTAAAGGGATGTCTTAATATTTAGAGGGATGTCTTGTTATTTAGAGGGATGTCTTAATATTTAGAGGGATGTCTTGTTATTTGAAGGGATGTCTTAATATTTAGAGGGATGTCTTGTTATTTAGAGGGATGTCTTGTTATTTAGAGGGATGTCTTGTTTTTTAAAGGGTTGTCTTGTTATTTGGAGGGATGTCTTAATATTTAGAGGGATGTCTTGGTATTTAGAGGGATGTCTTGTTATTTAGAGGGATGTCTTGTTATTTAGAGGGATGTCTTCTTATTTGGAGGGAATTCTTGTTATTTGGAGGAATGTCTTGTTATTTAGAGGGATATCTTGTTATTTGGAGGGATGTCTTGTTATTTAGAGGGATGTCTTGCTATTTAGAGGGATGTCTTTTTATTTGGAGGGATGTCTTGTTATTTAGAGGGATGTCTTGTTATTTAGAGGAATGTCTTGTTATTTAAAAGGGATGTCTTGTTATTTAGAGGGACGTCTTGTTATTTAGTGGGATGTCTTGTTATTTAGAGGGATGTCTTGTTATTTAGAGAGATGTCTTGTTATTTAAAGGGATGTCTTAATATTTAGAGGGATGTCTTGTTATTTAGAGGGATGTCTTAATATTTAGAGGGATGTCTTGTTATTTGGAGGGATGTCTTAATATTTAGAGGGATGTCTTGTTATTTAGAGGGATGTCTTGTTATTTAGAGGGATGTCTTGTTTTTTAGAGGGTTGTCTTGTAATTTAGATGGGATGTCTTGTTATTTAGAGGGATGTCTTGTTATTTGGAGAGATGTCTTTTTATTTAGAGGGATGTCTTGTTTTTTAGAGGGTTGTCTTGTTATTTGGAGGGATGTCTTGTTTTTTAGAGGGTTGTCTTGTAATTTAGATGGGATGTCTTGTTATTTAGAGGGATGTCTTAATATTTAGCGGAATGTCTTGTTTATTAGAGGGATGTCTTGCTATTTAGAGGGATGTCTTTTTATTTGGAGGGATGTCTTGTTATTTAGAGGGATGTCTTGTTATTTAGAGGAATGTCTTGTTATTTAAAAGGGATGTCTTGTTATTTAGAGGGATGTCTTGTTATTTAGTGGGATGTCTTGTTATTTAGAGGGATGTCTTAATATTTAGCGGAATGTCTTGTTTATTAGAGGGATGTCTTGCTATTTAGAGGGATGTCTTTTTATTTGGAGGGATGTCTTGTTATTTAGAGGGATGTCTTAATATTTAGAGGGATGTCTTGTTATTTAGAGGAATGTCTTGTTATTTAAAAGGGATGTCTTGTTATTTAGAGGGATGTCTTGTTATTTAGTGGGATGTCTTGTTATTTAGATGAATGTCTTGTTATTTAGAGAGATGTCTTGTTATTTAAAGGGATGTCTTAATATTTAGAGGGATGTCTTGTTATTTAGAGGGATGTCTTAATATTTAGAGGGATGTCTTGTTATTTGAAGGGATGTCTTAATATTTAGAGGGATGTCTTGTTATTTAGAGGGATGTCTTGTTATTTAGAGGGTTGTCTTGTTTTTTAAAGGGTTGTCTTGTTATTTGGAGGGATGTCTTAATATTTAGAGTGATGTCTTGTTATTTAGAGGGATGTCTTGTTATTTAGAGGGATGTCTTGTTTTTTAGAGGGTTGTCTTGTTATTTGGAGGGATGTCTTGTTTTTTAGAGGGTTGTCTTGTAATTTAGATGGGATGTCTTGTTATTTAGAGGGATGTCTTGTTATTTACAGGTATGTCTTGTTATTTAGAGGGATGTCTTAATATTTAGAGGAATGTCTTGTTATATAGATGGATGTCTTGTTATTTAGAGGGATGTCTTGATATTTAGAGGGATGTCTTGTTTTTTAGAGAGATGTCTTGTTATTTAAAGGGTTTTTTTGTTTTTTAGAGGGTTGTCTTGTTATTTGGAGGGATGTCTTGTTATTTAGATTGATGTCTTAATATTTAGAGGGATGTCTTGTTTTTTAGAGGGATGTCTTGTTATTTAGAGGGATGTCTTGTTATTTAGAGGGATGTCTTGTTATTTAGAGGGATGTCTTGTTATTTAGAGGGATGTCTTGTTATTTGAAGGGATGTCTTAATATTTAGAGAGATGTCTTGTTATTTAGAGGGATGTCTTGTTATTTAGAGGGATGTCTTGTTATTTAGAGGGATGTCTTCATATTTGGAGGGATGTCTTGTTATTTAGAGGGATGTCTTGTTATTTGGAGGGATGCTTGTTATAAAGAGGGATGTCTTATAATTTAGAGGGATGTTTCGTTATTTGGAGGTATGTCTTGTTATTTAGAGGGATGTCTTGTTATTTAGAGGGATGTCTTGGTATTTGGAGGGATGTCTAGTTATTTAGAGGGATGTCTTTTTATTTAGAGGGATGTCTTGTTATTTAGAGGGATGTCTTAATATTTAGAGGGATGTCTTGTTATTTAGAGGGATGTCTTAATATTTAGAGGGATGTCTTGTTATTTGGAGGGATGTCTTAATATTTAAAGGGATGTCTTGTTATTTAGAGGGATGTCTTGTTATTTAGAGAGATGTCTTGTTATTTAAAGGGATGTCTTAATATTTAGAGGGATGTCTTGTTATTTAGAGGGATGTCTTAATATTTAGAGGGATGTCTTGTTATTTGAAGGGATGTCTTAATATTTAGAGGGATGTCTTGTTATTTAGAGGGATGTCTTGTTATTTAGAGGGATGTCTTGTTTTTTAAAGGGTTGTCTTGTTATTTGGAGGGATGTCTTAATATTTAGAGGGATGTCTTGGTATTTAGAGGGATGTCTTGTTATTTAGAGGGATGTCTTGTTATTTAGAGGGATGTCTTCTTATTTGGAGGGAATTCTTGTTATTTGGAGGAATGTCTTGTTATTTAGAGGGATATCTTGTTATTTGGAGGGATGTCTTGTTATTTAGAGGGATGTCTTGCTATTTAGAGGGATGTCTTTTTATTTGGAGGGATGTCTTGTTATTTAGAGGGATGTCTTGTTATTTAGAGGAATGTCTTGTTATTTAAAAGGGATGTCTTGTTATTTAGAGGGACGTCTTGTTATTTAGTGGGATGTCTTGTTATTTAGAGGGATGTCTTGTTATTTAGAGAGATGTCTTGTTATTTAAAGGGATGTCTTAATATTTAGAGGGATGTCTTGTTATTTAGAGGGATGTCTTAATATTTAGAGGGATGTCTTGTTATTTGGAGGGATGTCTTAATATTTAGAGGGATGTCTTGTTATTTAGAGGGATGTCTTGTTATTTAGAGGGATGTCTTGTTTTTTAGAGGGTTGTCTTGTAATTTAGATGGGATGTCTTGTTATTTAGAGGGATGTCTTGTTATTTGGAGAGATGTCTTTTTATTTAGAGGGATGTCTTGTTTTTTAGAGGGTTGTCTTGTTATTTGGAGGGATGTCTTGTTTTTTAGAGGGTTGTCTTGTAATTTAGATGGGATGTCTTGTTATTTAGAGGGATGTCTTAATATTTAGCGGAATGTCTTGTTTATTAGAGGGATGTCTTGCTATTTAGAGGGATGTCTTTTTATTTGGAGGGATGTCTTGTTATTTAGAGGGATGTCTTGTTATTTAGAGGAATGTCTTGTTATTTAAAAGGGATGTCTTGTTATTTAGAGGGATGTCTTGTTATTTAGTGGGATGTCTTGTTATTTAGAGGGATGTCTTGTTATTTAGAGAGATGTCTTGTTATTTAAAGGGATGTCTTAATATTTAGAGGGATGTCTTAATATTTAGCGGAATGTCTTGTTTATTAGAGGGATGTCTTGCTATTTAGAGGGATGTCTTTTTATTTGGAGGGATGTCTTGTTATTTAGAGGGATGTCTTGTTATTTAGAGGAATGTCTTGTTATTTAAAAGGGATGTCTTGTTATTTAGAGGGATGTCTTGTTATTTAGTGGGATGTCTTGTTATTTAGAGGGATGTCTTGTTATTTAGAGAGATGTCTTGTTATTTAAAGGGATGTCTTAATATTTAGAGGGATGTCTTGTTATTTAGAGGGATGTCTTAATATTTAGAGGGATGTCTTGTTATTTGAAGGGATGTCTTAATATTTAGAGGGATGTCTTGTTATTTAGAGGGATGTCTTGTTATTTAGAGGGATGTCTTGTTATTTAGAGGGATGTCTTGTTATTTAGAGGGATGTCTTGTTTTTTAAAGGGTTGTCTTGTTATTTGGAGGGATGTCTTAATATTTAGAGGGATGTCTTGGTATTTAGAGGGATGTCTTGTTATTTAGAGGGATGTCTTAATATTTAGCGGAATGTCTTAAGGGATGTCTTGTTTTTTAGAGGGTTGTCTTGTAATTTAGATGGGATGTCTTGTTATTTAGAGGGATGTCTTGTTATTTACAGGTATGTCTTGTTATTTAGAGGGATGTCTTAATATTTAGAGGAATGTCTTGTTATATAGATGGATGTCTTGTTATTTAGAGGGATGTCTTGATATTTAGAGGGATGTCTTGTTTTTTAGAGAGATGTCTTGTTATTTAGAGGGTTTTTTTTGTTTTTTAGAGGGTTGTCTTGTTATTTGGCCCTTTTACACATTTGTACAACCTTGTACAAACTTGTACACACTTGTACAAACTTGTACACACTTGTACAAACTTGTGTACACTTGTACAACCTTGTACACACTTGTACAACCTTGTACACACTTGTACAACCTTGTACACACTTGTACAACCTCGTACACACTTGTACAACCTTGTACACACTTGTACAACCTTGTACACAATTGTAAAACCTTGTACACACTTGTACAACCTTGTACACACTTGTACACCCTTGTACACACTTGTACAAAATTTTACATTCTTGTACATACTTGTACACCCTTGTACACACTTGTACAACCTTGTACAAACCTGTACACCCTTGTACACACTTGTATAAGCTTGTACACACTTGTACAAGCTTGTACACACTTGTACACCCTTGTACAAACTTGTGCACCCTTGAACACTTTTGTACACCCTTGTACACATTTGTACAACCTTGTACAAACTTAAACACACTTGTACAAACATGTACACACTTGAACAACCTTGTACACACTTGTACAACCTTGTACACACTTGTACAACCTTGTACACACTTGTACAACCTTGTACACACTTGTACAACCTTGTACACACTTGTACAACCTTGTACACACTTGTACAACCTTGTACACACTTGTACAACCTTGTACACACTTGTACAAAATTGTACACACTTGTACAACCTTGTACACACTTGTACAACCTTTTACACAATTGTAAAACCTTGTACACACTTGTACATTCTTGTACAAACTTGTACTTACTTGTACAACCTTGTACTTACTTGTACACACTTGTACAAACTTTTACATCCTTGTATACATTTGTACACCCTTGTACACACTTGTACAACCTTGTACAAACCTGTACACCCTTGTACACACTTGTACAAACTTGTACACGATTGTACACCCTTGTACACACTTGTGCACCCTTGTACACACTTGTACACCCTTGTACACACATGTACAACCTTTTACAAACTTGTACACACTTGTACAAACTTGTACATTCTTGTACATACTTGTACACCCTTGTAAACACTTGTACAAAATTGTACAAACCTGTACACCCTTGTACACACTTGTACAAGCTTGTACACACTTGTACAAGCTTGTACACACTTGTACACCCTTGTACAAACTTGTGCACCCTTGTACACTTTTGTACACCCTTGTATACATTTGTACAAACTTGTACAAACTTGTACACACTTGTACAAACTTGTACACACTTGTACAAACTTGTACACCCTTGTACACACTTGTACAACCTTGTACACACTTGTACAACCTTGTACAAACCTGTACACCCTTGTACACACTTGTACAAGCTTGTACACGATTGTACACTCTTGTACACACTTGTGCAACCTTGTACACACTTGTACAACCTTGTACACACTTGTACAACCTTGTACACACTTGTACAACCTTGTACACACTTGTACAACCTTGTACACACTTGTTCAAGCTTGTACACACTTGTACAACCTTGTACACACTTGTACACCCTTGTACACACTTGTACAACCTTTTACAAACTTGTACACACTTGTACAAAATTGTACATTCTTGTACATACTTGTACACCCTTGTACACACTTGTACAACCTTGTACAAACCTGTACACCCTTGTACACACTTGTACAAGCTTGTACACACTTGTACAAGCCTGTACACACTTGTACACCCTTGTACAAACTTGTGCACCCTTGTACACTTTTGTACACCCTTGTACACATTTGTACAACATTGTACAAACTTGTACACACTTGTACAAACTTGTACACACTTGTACAAACTTGTGTACACTTGTACAACCTTGTACACACTTGTACAACCTTGTACACACTTGTACAACCTTGTACACACTTGTACAACCTCGTACACACTTGTACAACCTTGTACACACTTGTACAACCTTGTACACAATTGTAAAACCTTGTACACACTTTTACAACCTTGTACACACTTGTACACCCTTGTACACACTTGTACAAAATTTTACATTCTTGTACATACTTGTACACCCTTGTACACACTTGTACAACCTTGTACAAACCTGTACACCCTTGTACACACTTGTACAAGCTTGTACACACTTGTACACCCTTGTACAAACTTGTGCACCCTTGAACACTTTTGTACACCCTTGTACACATTTGTACAACCTTGTACAAACTTAAACACACTTGTACAAACATGTACACACTTAAACAACCTTGTACACACTTGTACAAACCTTGTACACACTTGTACAAGCTTGTACACACTTGTACAACCTTGTACACACTTGTACAACCTTGTACACACTTGTACAAGCTTGTACACACTTGTACAACCTTGTACACACTTGTACAACCTTGTACACACTTGTACAACCTTGTACACACTTGTACAACCTTGTACAAACCTGTACACCCTTGTACACACTTGTACAAGCTTGTACACGATTGTACACCCTTGTACACACTTGTGCACCCTTGTACACACTTGTACACCCTTGTACACACATGTACAACCTTTTACAAACTTGTACACACTTGTACAAACTTGTACATTCTTGTACATACTTGTACACCCTTGTAAACACTTGTACAAAATTGTACAAACCTGTACACCCTTGTACACACTTGTACAAGCTTGTACACACTTGTACAAGCTTGTACACACTTGTACACCCTTGTACAAACTTGTGCACCCTTGTACACTTTTGTACACCCTTGTATACATTTGTACAAACTTGTACAAACTTGTACACACTTGTACAAACTTGTACACACTTGTACAAACTTGTACACCCTTGTACACACTTGTACAACCTTGTACACACTTGTACAACCTTGTACAAACCTGTACACCCTTGTACACACTTGTACAAGCTTGTACACGATTGTACACTCTTGTACACACTTGTGCAACCTTATACACAATTGTACAACCTTGTACACACTTGTACAACCTTGTACACACTTGTTCAAGCTTGTACTTACTTGTACAACCATGTACACACTTGTACACCCTTGTACACACTTGTACAACCTTTTACAAACTTGTACACACTTGTACAAAATTGTACATTCTTGTACATACTTGTACACCCTTGTACACACTTGTACAACCTTGTACAAACCTGTACAACCTTGTACACACTTGCACAAGCTTGTACACACTTGTACAAGCTTGTACACACTTGTACACCCTTGTACAAACTTGTGCAACCTTGTACACTTTTGTACACCCTTGTACACATTTGTACAACCTTGTACAAACTTGTACACACTTGTACAAACTTGTACACACTTGTACAAACTTGTGTACACTTGTACAACCTTGTACACACTTGTACAACCTTGTACACACTTGTACAACCTTGAACACACTTGTACAACCTCGTACACACTTGTACAACCTTGTACACACTTGTACAACCTTGTACACAATTGTAAAACCTTGTACACACTTGTACAACCTTGTACACACTTGTACACCCTTGTACACACTTGTACAAAATTTTACATTCTTGTACATACTTGTACACCCTTGTACACACTTGTACAACCTTGTACAAACCTGTACACCCTTGTACACACTTGTACAAGCTTGTACACACTTGTACAAGCTTGTACACACTTGTACAAGCTTGTACACACTTGTACACCCTTGTACAAACTTGTGCACCCTTGAACACTTTTGTACACCCTTGTACACATTTGTACAACCTTGTACAAACTTAAACACACTTGTACAAACATGTACACACTTGAACAACCTTGTACACACTTGTACAACCTTGTACACACTTGTACAAGCTTGTACACACTTGTACAACCTTGTACACACTTGTACAACCTTGTACACACTTTTACAAGCTTGTACACACTTGTACAACCTTGTACACACTTGTACAACCTTTTACACAATTGTAAAACCTTGTACACACTTGTACATTCTTGTACAAACTTGTACTTACTTGTACCACCTTGTACAAACTTGTACACACTTGTACAAATTTTAACATCCTTGTATACATTTGTACACCCTTGTACACACTTGTACAACCTTGTACAAACCTGTACAACCTTGTACACACTTGTACAAGCTTGTACACGATTGTACACCCTTGTACACACTTGTGCACCCTTGTACACACTTGTACACCCTTGTACACACATGTACAACCTTTTACAAACTTGTACACACTTGTACAAACTTGTACATTCTTGTACATACTTGTACACCCTTGTAAACACTTGTACAAAATTGTACAAACCTGTACACCCTTGTACACACTTGTACAAGCTTGTACACACTTGTACAAGCTTGTACACACTTGTACACCCTTGTACAAACTTGTGCACCCTTGTACACTTTTGTACACCCTTGTATACATTTGTACAAACTTGTACAAACTTGTACACACTTGTACAAACTTGTACACACTTGTACAAACTTGTACACCCTTGTACACACTTGTACAACCTTGTACACACTTGTACAACCTTGTACAAACCTGTACACCCTTGTACACCCTTGTACAAGCTTGTACACGATTGTACACTCTTGTACACACTTGTGCAAACTTGTACACACTTGTACAACCTTGTACACACTTGTACAACCTTGTACACACTTGTTTAAGCTTGTACACACTTGTACAACCTTGTACACACTTGTACACCCTTGTACACACTTGTACAACCTTTTACAAACCTGTACACACTTGTACAAAATTGTACATTCTTGTACATACTTGTACACCCTTGTACACACTTGTACAACCTTGTACAAACCTGTACACCCTTGTACACACTTGTACAAGCTTGTACACACTTGTACAAGCTTGTACACACTTGTACACCCTTGTACAAACTTGTGCACCCTTGTACACTTTTGTACACCCTTTTACACATTTGTACAACCTTGTACAAACTTGTACACACTTGTACAAACTTGTACACACTTGTACAAACTTGTGTACACTTGTACAACCTTGTACACACTTGTACAACCTTGTACACACTTGTACAACCTTGTACACACTTGTACAACCTCGTACACACTTGTACAACCTTGTACACACTTGTACAACCTTGTACACAATTGTAAAACCTTGTACACACTTGTACAACCTTGTACACACTTGTACACCCTTGTACACACTTGTACAAAATTTTACATTCTTGTACATACTTGTACACCCTTGTACACACTTGTACAACCTTGTACAAACCTGTACACCCTTGTACACACTTGTATAAGCTTGTACACACTTGTACAAGCTTGTACACACTTGTACACCCTTGTACAAACTTGTGCACCCTTGAACACTTTTGTACTTCCTTGTACACATTTGTACAACCTTGTACAAACTTAAACACACTTGTACAAACATGTACACACTTGAACAACCTTGTACACACTTGTACAACCTTGTACACACTTGTACAAGCTTGTACACACTTGTACAACCTTGTACACACTTGTACAACCTTGTACACACTTGTACAACCTTGTACACACTTGTACAAAATTTTGTACAAGGGTGTACAAGTGTGTACAAGCTTGTACAAGTGTGTACAAGCTTGTACAAGTGTGTACAAGCTTGTACAAGTGTGTACAAGGGTGTACAGGTTTGTACAAGGTTGTACAAGTGTGTACAAGGGTGTACAAGTATGTACAAGAATGTACAATTTTGTACAAGTGTGTACAGGTTTGTAAAAGGTTGTACAAGTGTGTACAAGGGTGTACAAGTGTGTACAAGGTTGTACAAGTGTGTACAAGCTTAAACAAGTGTGTACAAGGTTGTACAAGTGTGTACAAGGTTGTACAAGTGTGTACAAGGTTGCACAAGTGTGTACAAGAGTGTACAATCGTGTACCAGCTTGTACAAGTGTGTACAAGGGTGTACAGGTTTGTACAAGGTTGTACAAGTGTGTACAAGGTTGTACAAGTGTGTACAAGGGTGTACAAGTTTGTACAAGTGTGTACAAGTTTGTACAAGTGTGTACAAGTTTGTACAAGTTTGTACAAATGTATACAAGGGTGTACAAAAGTGTACAAGGGTGCACAAGTTTGTACAAGGGTGTACAAGTGTGTACAAGCTTGTACAAGTGTGTACAAGCTTGTACAAGTGTGTACAAGGGTGTACAGGTTTGTACAATTTTGTACAAGTGTTTACAAGGGTGTACAAGTATGTACAAGAATGTACAAGTTTGTACAAGTGTGTACAAGTTTGTAAAAGGTTGTACATGTGTGTACAAGGGTGTACAAGTGTGTACAAGGGTGCACAAGTGTGTACAAGGGTGTACAATCGTGTACAAGCTTGTACAAGTGTGTACAAGGTTGTACAGGTTTGTACAAGGTTGTACAAGTGTGTACAAGGGTGTACAAATGTATACAAGGATGTTAAAATTTGTACAAGTGTGTACAAGTTTGTACAAGGTTGTACAAGTAAGTACAAGTTTGTACAAGAATGTACAAGTGTGTACAAGGTTTTACAATTGTGTAAAAGGTTGTACAAGTGTGTACAAGGTTGTACAAGTGTGTACAAGCTTGTAAAAGTGTGTACAAGGTTGTACAAGTGTGTACAAGGTTGTACAAGTGTGTACAAGCTTGTACAAGTGTGTACAAGGTTGTACAAGTGTGTACAAGGTTGTTCAAGTGTGTACATGTTTGTACAAGTGTGTTTAAGTTTGTACAAGGTTGTACAAATGTGTACAAGGGTGTACAAAAGTGTTCAAGGGTGCACAAGTTTGTACAAGGGTGTACAAGTGTGTACAAGGTTGTACAAGTGTGTACAAGCTTGTACAAGTGTGTACAAGCTTGTACAAGTGTGTACAAGGGTGTACAGGTTTGTACAAGGTTGTACAAGTGTGTACAAGGGTGTACAAGTATGTACAAGAATGTAAAATTTTGTACAAGTGTGTACAAGGGTGTACGAGTGTGTACAAGGTTGTACAAGTGTGTACAAGGTTTTACAATTGTGTACAAGGTTGTACAAGTGTGTACAAGGTTGTACAAGTGTGTACGAGGTTGTACAAGTGTGTTCAAGGTTGTACAAGTGTGTACAAGGTTGTACAAGTGTGTACAAGGTTGTACAAGTGTACACAAGTTTGTACAAGTGTGTACAAGTTTGTACAAGTGTGTACAAGTTTGTACAAGGTTGTACAAATGTGTACAAGGGTGTACAAAAGTGTACAAGGGTGCACAAGTTTGTACAAGGGTGTACAAGTGTGTACAAGCTTGTACAAGTGTGTACAAGCTTGTACAAGTGTGTACAAGGTTGTACAGGTTTGTACAAGGTTGTACAAGTGTGTACAAGGGTGTACAAGTATGTACAAGAATGTACAATTTTGTACAAGTGTGTACAAGTTTGTAAAAGGTTGTACAAGTGTGTACAAGGGTGTACAAGTGTGTACATGGTTGTACAAGTGTGTACAAGCTTGAACAAGTGTGTACAAGGTTGTACAAGTGTGTACAAGGTTGTACAATTGTGTATAAGGTTGCACAAGTGTGTACAAGAGTGTACAATCGTGTACAAGCTTGTACAAGTGTGTACAAGGGTGTACAGGTTTGTACAAGGTTGTACAAGTGTGTACAAGGTTGTACAAGTGTGTACAAGGGTGTACAAGTTTGTACAAGTGTGTACAAGTTTGTACAAGTGTGTATTGTACAAACTTGTACACACTTGTACAAACTTGTACACCCTTGTACACACTTGTACAACCTTGTACACACTTGTACAACCTTGTACACACTTGTACAACCTTGTACAAACCTGTACACCCTTGTACACACTTGTACAAGCTTGTACACGATTGTACACTCTTGTACACACTTGTGCAACCTTGTACACACTTGTACAAAATTTTACATTCTTGTACATACTTGTACACCCTTGTACACACTTGTACAACCTTGTACAAACCTGTACACCCTTGTACACACTTGTACAAGCTTGTACACACTTGTACACCCTTGTACAAACTTGTGCACCCTTGAACACTTTTGTACACCCTTGTACACATTTGTACAACCTTGTACAAACTTAAACACACTTTCACAAACATGTACACACTTGAACAACCTTGTACACACTTGTACAACCTTGTACACACTTGTACAAGCTTGTATACACTTGTACAACCTTGTACACACTTGTACAACCTTGTACACACTTGTACAAGCTTGTACACACTTGTACAACCTTGTACACACTTGTACAACCTTTTACACAATTGTAAAACCTTGTACACACTTGTACATTCTTGTACAAACTTGTACTTACTTGTACAACCTTGTACAAACTTGTACACACTTGTACAAACTTTTACATCCTTGTATACATTTGTACACCCTTGTACACACTTGTACAACCTTGTACAAACCTGTACACCCTTGTACACACTTGTACAAGCTTGTACACGATTGTACACCCTTGTACACACTTGTGCACCCTTGAACACTTTTGTACACCCTTGTACACATTTGTACAACCTTGTACAAACTTAAACACACTTGTACAAACATGTACACACTTGAACAACCTTGTACACACTTGTACAACCTTGTACACACTTGTACAAGCTTGTACACACTTGTACAACCTTGTACACACTTGTACAACCTTGTACACACTTGTACAAGCTTGTACACACTTGTACAACCTTGTACACACTTGTACAACCTTTTACACAATTGTAAAACCTTGTACACACTTGTACATTCTTGTACAAACTTGTACTTACTTGTACAACCTTGTACAAACTTGTACACACTTGTACAAACTTTTACATCCTTGTATACATTTGTACACCCTTGTACACACTTGTACAACCTTGTACAAACCTGTACACCCTTGTACACACTTGTACAAGCTTGTACACGATTGTACACCCTTGTACACACTTGTGCACCCTTGTACACACTTGTACACCCTTGTACACACATGTACAACCTTTTACAAACTTGTACACACTTGTACAAACTTGTACATTCTTGTACATACTTGTACACCCTTGTAAACACTTGTACAAAATTGTACAAACCTGTACACCCTTGTACACACTTGTACAAGCTTGTACACACTTGTACAAGCTTGTACACACTTGTACACCCTTGTACAAACTTGTGCACCCTTGTACACTTTTGTACACCCTTGTATACATTTGTACAAACTTGTACAAACTTGTACACACTTGTACAAACTTGTACACACTTGTACAAACTTGTACACCCTTGAACACACTTGTACAACCTTGTACACACTTGTACAACCTTGTACAAACCTGTACACCCTTGTACACACTTGTACAAGCTTGTACACGATTGTACACTCTTGTACTCACTTGTGCAACCTTGTACACACTTGTACAACCTTGTACACACTTGTACAACCTTGTACAAACCTGTACACCCTTGTACACACTTGTACAAGCTTGTACACACTTGTACAAGCTTGTACACACTTGTACACCCTTGTACAAACTTGTGCACCCTTGAACACTTTTGTACACCCTTGTACACATTTGTACAACCTTGTACAAACTTAAACACACTTGTACAAACATGTACACACTTGAACAACCTCGTACACACTTGTACAACCTTGTACACACTTGTACAACCTTGTACACAATTGTAAAACCTTGTACACACTTGTACAACCTTGTACACACTTGTACACCCTTGTACACACTTGTACAACCTTGTACAAACCTGTACACCCTTGTACACACTTGTACAAGCTTGTACACGATTGTACACCCTTGTACACACTTGTGCACCCTTGAACACTTTTGTACACCCTTGTACACATTTGTACAACCTTGTACACACATGTACAACCTTTTACAAACTTGTACACACTTGTACAAACTTGTACATTCTTGTACATACTTGTACACCCTTGTAAACACTTGTACACACTTGTACATTCTTGTACAAACTTGTACTTACTTGTACAACCTTGTACAAATTTGTACACACTTGTACAAACTTTTACATCCTTGTATACATTTGTACACCCTTGTACACACTTGTACAACCTTGTACAAACCTGTACACCCTTGTACACACTTGTACAAGCTTGTACACGATTGTACACCCTTGTACACACTTGTGCACCCTTGTACACACTTGTACACCCTTGTACACACATGTACAACCTTTTACAAACTTGTACACACTTGTACAAGCTTGTACACACTTGTACACCCTTGTACAAACTTGTGCACCCTTGTACACTTTTGTACACCCTTGTATACATTTGTACAAACTTGTACAAACTTGTACACACTTGTACAAACTTGTACACACTTGAACAACCTCGTACACACTTGTACAACCTTGTACACACTTGTACAACCTTGTACACAATTGTAAAACCTTGTACACACTTGTACAACCTTGTACACACTTGTACACCCTTGTACACACTTGTACAACCTTGTACAAACCTGTACACCCTTGTACACACTTGTACAAGCTTGTACACGATTGTACACCCTTGTACACACTTGTGCACCCTTGAACACTTTTGTACACCCTTGTACACATTTGTACAACCTTGTACACACATGTACAACCTTTTACAAACTTGTACACACTTGTACAAACTTGTACATTCTTGTACATACTTGTACACCCTTGTAAACACTTGTACACACTTGTACATTCTTGTACAAACTTGTACTTACTTGTACAACCTTGTACAAATTTGTACACACTTGTACAAACTTTTACATCCTTGTATACATTTGTACACCTTTGTACACACTTGTACAACCTTGTACAAACCTGTACACCCTTGTACACACTTGTACAAGCTTGTACACGATTGTACACCCTTGTACACACTTGTGCACCCTTGTACACACTTGTACACCCTTGTACACACATGTACAACCTTTTACAAACTTGTACACACTTGTACAAGCTTGTACACACTTGTACACCCTTGTACAAACTTGTGCACCCTTGTACACTTTTGTACACCCTTGTATACATTTGTACAAACTTGTACAAACTTGTACACACTTGTACAAACTTGTACACACTTGTACAAACTTGTACACCCTTGTACACACTTGTACAACCTTGTACACACTTGTACAACCTTGTACAAACCTGTACACCCTTGTACACACTTGTACAAGCTTGTACACGATTGTACACTCTTGTACTCACTTGTGCAACCTTGTACACACTTGTACAACCTTGTACACACTTGTACAACCTTGTACAAACCTGTACACCCTTGTACACACTTGTACAAGCTTGTACACACTTGTACAAGCTTGTACACACTTGTACAAGCTTGTACACACTTGTACACCCTTGTACAAACTTGTGCACCCTTGAACACTTTTGTACACCCTTGTACACATTTGTACAACCTTGTACAAACTTAAACACACTTGTACAAACATGTACACACTTGAACAACCTTGTACACACTTGTACAACCTTGTACACACTTGTACAAGCTTGTACACACTTGTACAACCTTGTCCACACTTGTTCAAGCTTGTACACACTTGTACAACCTTGTACACACTTGTACAACCTTGTACACACTTGTTCAACCTTTTACACAATTGTAAAACCTTGTACACACTTGTACATTCTTGTACAAACTTGTACTTACTTGTACAACCTTGTACAAACTTGTACACACTTGTACAAACTTTTACATCCTTGTATACATTTGTACACCCTTGTACACACTTGTACAACCTTGTACAAACCTGTACACCCTTGTACACACTTGTACAAGCTTGTACACGATTGTACACCCTTGTACACACTTGTGCACCCTTGTACACACTTGTACACCCTTGTACACACATGTACACACTTGTACAACCTTGTACACACTTGTACAACCTTGTACACACTTGTACAAGCTTGTAAACACTTGTACAACCTTGTACACACTTGTACAACCTTTTACACAATTGTAAAACCTTGTACACACTTGTACATTCTTGTACAAACTTGTACTTACTTGTACAACCTTGTACAAACTTGTACACACTTGTACAAACTTTTACATCCTTGTATACATTTGTACACCCTTGTACACACTTGTACAACCTTGTACAAACCTGTACACCCTTGTACACACTTGTACAAGCTTGTACACGATTGTACACCCTTGTACACACTTGTGCACCCTTGTACACACTTGTACACCCTTGTACACACATGTACAACCTTTTACAAACTTGTACACACTTGTACAAACTTGTACATTCTTGTACATACTTGTACACCCTTGTAAACACTTGTACAAAATTGTACAAACCTGTACACCCTTGTACACACTTGTACAAGCTTGTACACACTTGTACAAGCTTGTACACACTTGTACACCCTTGTACAAACTTGTGCACCCTTGTACACTTTTGTACACCCTTGTATACATTTGTACAAACTTGTACAAACTTGTACACACTTGTACAAACTTGTACACACTTGTACAAACTTGTACACCCTTGTACACACTTGTACAACCTTGTACACACTTGTACAACCTTGTACAAACCTGTACACCCTTGTACACACTTGTACAAGCTTGTACACGATTGTACACTCTTGTACTCACTTGTGCAACCTTGTACACACTTGTACAACCTTGTACACACTTGTACAACCTTGTACAAACCTGTACACCCTTGTACACACTTGTACAAGCTTGTACACACTTGTACAAGCTTGTACACACTTGTACAAGCTTGTACAAACTTGTACACCCTTGTACAAACTTGTGCACCCTTGAACACTTTTGTACACCCTTGTACACATTTGTACAACCTTGTACAAACTTAAACACACTTGTACAAACATGTACACACTTGAACAACCTCGTACACACTTGTACAACCTTGTACACACTTGTACAACCTTGTACACAATTGTAAAACCTTGTACACACTTGTACAACCTTGTACACACTTGTACACCCTTGTACACACTTGTACAACCTTGTACAAACCTGTACACCCTTGTACACACTTGTACAAGCTTGTACACGATTGTACACCCTTGTACACACTTGTGCACCCTTGAACACTTTTGTACACCCTTGTACACATTTGTACAACCTTGTACACACATGTACAACCTTTTACAAACTTGTACACACTTGTACAAACTTGTACATTCTTGTACATACTTGTACACCCTTGTAAACACTTGTACACACTTGTACATTCTTGTACAAACTTGTACTTACTTGTACAACCTTGTACAAATTTGTACACACTTGTACAAACTTTTACATCCTTGTATACATTTGTACACCCTTGTACACACTTGTACAACCTTGTACAAACCTGTACACCCTTGTACACACTTGTACAAGCTTGTACACGATTGTACACCCTTGTACACACTTGTGCACCCTTGTACACACTTGTACACCCTTGTACACACATGTACAACCTTTTACAAACTTGTACACACTTGTACAAGCTTGTACACACTTGTACACCCTTGTACAAACTTGTGCACCCTTGTACACTTTTGTACACCCTTGTATACATTTGTACAAACTTGTACAAACTTGTACACACTTGTACAAACTTGTACACACTTGTACAAACTTGTACACCCTTGTACACACTTGTACAACCTTGTACACACTTGTACAACCTTGTACAAACCTGTACACCCTTGTACACACTTGTACAAGCTTGTACACGATTGTACACTCTTGTACTCACTTGTGCAACCTTGTACACACTTGTACAACCTTGTACACACTTGTACAACCTTGTACAAACCTGTACACCCTTGTACACACTTGTACAAGCTTGTACACACTTGTACAAGCTTGTACACACTTGTACAAGCTTGTACACACTTGTACACCCTTGTACAAACTTGTGCACCCTTGAACACTTTTGTACACCCTTGTACACATTTGTACAACCTTGTACAAACTTAAACACACTTGTACAAACATGTACACACTTGAACAACCTTGTACACACTTGTACAACCTTGTACACACTTGTACAAGCTTGTACACACTTGTACAACCTTGTCCACACTTGTTCAAGCTTGTACACACTTGTACAACCTTGTACACACTTGTACAACCTTGTACACACTTGTTCAACCTTTTACACAATTGTAAAACCTTGTACACACTTGTACATTCTTGTACAAACTTGTACTTACTTGTACAACCTTGTACAAACTTGTACACACTTGTACAAACTTTTACATCCTTGTATACATTTGTACACCCTTGTACACACTTGTACAACCTTGTACAATACTGTACACCCTTGTACACACTTGTACAAGCTTGTACACGATTGTACACCCTTGTACACACTTGTGCACCCTTGTACACACTTGTACACCCTTGTACACACATGTACAACCTTTTACAAACTTGTACACACTTGTACAAACTTGTACATTCTTGTACATACTTGTACACCCTTGTAAACACTTGTACAAAATTGTACAAACCTGTACACCCTTGTACACACTTGTACAAGCTTGTACACACTTGTACAAGCTTGTACACACTTGTACACCCTTGTACAAACTTGTGCACCCTTGTACACTTTTGTACACCCTTGTATACATTTGTACAAACTTGTACAAACTTGTACACACTTGTACAAACTTGTACACACTTGTACAAACTTGTACACCCTTGTACACACTTGTACAACCTTGTACACACTTGTACAACCTTGTACAAACCTGTACACCCTTGTACACACTTGTACAAGCTTGTACACGATTGTACACTCTTGTACACACTTGTGCAACCTTGTACACACTTGTACAACCTTGTACACACTTGTACAACCTTGTACACACTTGTTCAAGCTTGTACACACTTGTACAACCTTGTACACACTTGTACACCCTTGTACACACTTGTACAACCTTTTACAAACTTGTACACACTTTTACAAAATTGTACATTCTTGTACATACTTGTACACCCTTGTACACACTTGTACAACCTTGTACAAACCTGTACACCCTTGTACACACTTGTACAAGCTTGTACACACTTGTACAAGCTTGTACACACTTGTACACCCTTGTACAAACTTGTGCACCCTTGTACACTTTTGTACACCCTTGTACACATTTGTACAACCTTGTACAAACTTGTACACACTTTTACAAACTTGTACACACTTGTACAAACTTGTGTACACTTGTACAACCTTGTACACACTTGTACAACCTTGTACACACTTGTACAACCTTGTACACACTTGTACAACCTTGTACACACTTGTACAACCTCGTACACACTTGTACAACCTTGTACACACTTGTACAACCTTGTACACAATTGTAAAACCTTGTACACACTTTTACAACCTTGTACACACTTGTACACCCTTGTACACACTTGTACAAAATTTTACATTCTTGTACATACTTGTACACCCTTGTACACACTTGTACAACCTTGTACAAACCTGTACACCCTTGTACACACTTGTACAAGCTTGTACACACTTGTACACCGTTGTACAAACTTGTGCACCCTTGAACACTTTTGTACACCCTTGTACACATTTGTACAACCTTGTACAAACTTAAACACACTTGTACAAACATGTACACACTTGAACAACCTTGTACACACTTGTACAAACCTTGTACACACTTGTACAAGCTTGTACACACTTGTACAAGCTTGTACACACTTGTACAACCTTGTACACACTTGTACAACCTTGTACACACTTGTACAAGCTTGTACACACTTGTACAACCTTGTACACACTTGTACAACCTTGTACAAACCTGTACACCCTTGTACACACTTGTGCACCCTTGTACACACTTGTACACCCTTGTACACACATGTACAACCTTTTACAAACTTGTACACACTTGTACAAGCTTGTACACACTTGTACACCCTTGTACAAACTTGTGCACCCTTGTACACTTTTGTACACCCTTGTATACATTTGTACAAACTTGTACAAACTTGTACACACTTGTACAAACTTGTACACACTTGTACAAACTTGTACACCCTTGTACACACTTGTACAACCTTGTACACACTTGTACAACCTTGTACAAACCTGTACACCCTTGTACACACTTGTACAAGCTTGTACACGATTGTACACTCTTGTACTCACTTGTGCAACCTTGTACACACTTGTACAACCTTGTACACACTTGTACAACCTTGTACAAACCTGTACACCCTTGTACACACTTGTACAAGCTTGTACACACTTGTACAAGCTTGTACACACTTGTACAAGCTTGTACACACTTGTACACCCTTGTACAAACTTGTGCACCCTTGAACACTTTTGTACACCCTTGTACACATTTGTACAACCTTGTACAAACTTAAACACACTTGTACAAACATGTACACACTTGAACAACCTTGTACACACTTGTACAACCTTGTACACACTTGTACAAGCTTGTACACACTTGTACAACCTTGTCCACACTTGTTCAAGCTTGTACACACTTGTACAACCTTGTACACACTTGTACAACCTTGTACACACTTGTTCAACCTTTTACACAATTGTAAAACCTTGTACACACTTGTACATTCTTGTACAAACTTGTACTTACTTGTACAACCTTGTACAAACTTGTACACACTTGTACAAACTTTTACATCCTTGTATACATTTGTACACCCTTGTACACACTTGTACAACCTTGTACAAACCTGTACACCCTTGTACACACTTGTACAAGCTTGTACACGATTGTACACCCTTGTACACACTTGTGCACCCTTGTACACACTTGTACACCCTTGTACACACATGTACACACTTGTACAACCTTGTACACACTTGTACAACCTTGTACACACTTGTACAAGCTTGTACACACTTGTACAACCTTGTACACACTTGTACAACCTTTTACACAATTGTAAAACCTTGTACACACTTGTACATTCTTGTACAAACTTGTACTTACTTGTACAACCTTGTACAAACTTGTACACACTTGTACAAACTTTTACATCCTTGTATACATTTGTACACCCTTGTACACACTTGTACAACCTTGTACAAACCTGTACACCCTTGTACACACTTGTACAAGCTTGTACACGATTGTACACCCTTGTACACACTTGTGCATCCTTGTACACACTTGTACACCCTTGTACACACATGTACAACCTTTTACAAACTTGTACACACTTGTACAAACTTGTACATTCTTGTACATACTTGTACACCCTTGTAAACACTTGTACAAAATTGTACAAACCTGTACACCCTTGTACACACTTGTACAAGCTTGTACACACTTGTACAAGCTTGTACACACTTGTACACCCTTGTACAAACTTGTGCACCCTTGTACACTTTTGTACACCCTTGTATACATTTGTACAAACTTGTACAAACTTGTACACACTTGTACAAACTTGTACACACTTGTACAAACTTGTACACCCTTGTACACACTTGTACAACCTTGTACACACTTGTACAACCTTGTACAAACCTGTACACCCTTGTACACACTTGTACAAGCTTGTACACGATTGTACACTCTTGTACTCACTTGTGCAACCTTGTACACACTTGTACAACCTTGTACACACTTGTACAACCTTGTACAAACCTGTACACCCTTGTACACACTTGTACAAGCTTGTACACACTTGTACAAGCTTGTACACACTTGTACAAGCTTGTACACACTTGTACAAGCTTGTACACACTTGTACACCCTTGTACAAACTTGTGCACCCTTGAACACTTTTGTACACCCTTGTACACATTTGTACAACCTTGTACAAACTTAAACACACTTGTACAAACATGTACACACTTGAACAACCTCGTACACACTTGTACAACCTTGTACACACTTGTACAACCTTGTACACAATTGTAAAACCTTGTACACACTTGTACAACCTTGTACACACTTGTACACCCTTGTACACACTTGTACAACCTTGTACAAACCTGTACACCCTTGTACACACTTGTACAAGCTTGTACACGATTGTACACCCTTGTACACACTTGTGCACCCTTGAACACTTTTGTACACCCTTGTACACATTTGTACAACCTTGTACACACATGTACAACCTTTTACAAACTTGTACACACTTGTACAAACTTGTACATTCTTGTACATACTTGTACACCCTTGTAAACACTTGTACACACTTGTACATTCTTGTACAAACTTGTACTTACTTGTACAACCTTGTACAAATTTGTACACACTTGTACAAACTTTTACATCCTTGTATACATTTGTACACCCTTGTACACACTTGTACAACCTTGTACAAACCTGTACACCCTTGTACACACTTGTACAAGCTTGTACACGATTGTACACCCTTGTACACACTTGTGCACCCTTGTACACACTTGTACACCCTTGTACACACATGTACAACCTTTTACAAACTTGTACACACTTGTACAAGCTTGTACACACTTGTACACCCTTGTACAAACTTGTGCACCCTTGTACACTTTTGTACACCCTTGTATACATTTGTACAAACTTGTACAAACTTGTACACACTTGTACAAACTTGTACACACTTGTACAAACTTGTACACCCTTGTACACACTTGTACAACCTTGTACACACTTGTACAACCTTGTACAAACCTGTACACCCTTGTACACACTTGTACAAGCTTGTACACGATTGTACACTCTTGTACTCACTTGTGCAACCTTGTACACACTTGTACAACCTTGTACACACTTGTACAACCTTGTACAAACCTGTACACCCTTGTACACACTTGTACAAGCTTGTACACACTTGTACAAGCTTGTACACACTTGTACAAGCTTGTACACACTTGTACACCCTTGTACAAACTTGTGCACCCTTGAACACTTTTGTACACCCTTGTACACATTTGTACAACCTTGTACAAACTTAAACACACTTGTACAAACATGTACACACTTGAACAACCTTGTACACACTTGTACAACCTTGTACACACTTGTACAAGCTTGTACACACTTGTACAAGCTTGTACACACTTGTACAACCTTGTCCACACTTGTTCAAGCTTGTACACACTTGTACAACCTTGTACACACTTGTACAACCTTGTACACACTTGTTCAACCTTTTACACAATTGTAAAACCTTGTACACACTTGTACATTCTTGTACAAACTTGTACTTACTTGTACAACCTTGTACAAACTTGTACACACTTGTACAAACTTTTACATCCTTGTATACATTTGTACACCCTTGTACACACTTGTACAACCTTGTACAAACCTGTACACCCTTGTACACACTTGTACAAGCTTGTACACGATTGTACACCCTTGTACACACTTGTGCACCCGCACTTCCTGGCCCTATATAAGGAGCATCCTTGGGGGACTTCGAGAGTTGGGCCTCCGGGCCCGCCCCCGCCGGTAGGCGCCACCGGTGGGTCCCTTCCCCGCACTAGAGGCGTGTTGAGCTCGGTGCATCCCGTCCCCAGCACTAGAGGCGTGTTGAGCTCGGTGCATCCCGTCCCCCAGCACTAGAGGCGTGTTGAGCTCGGTGCTTCCCGTCCCCGCACTAGAGGCGTGTTGAGCTCGGTGCATTCCGTTCCCGTACTAGAGGCGTGTTGAGCCCGGTACATTCCGTTCCTGTACTAGAGGCGTGTTGAGCCCGGTACATTCCGTTCCGGCACTAGAGGCGTGTTGAGCCCGGTGCAGCTGGTTGGTGTGTTGAGCCCCAGCATCCGTTTTATTTCCGTTTAAGTCCCCGGTGGCCAAAGGAGCTGCCTCCCGGGACCATGTATCCGTCTGGAGGTGGATGAAGAGGCCCACCTCCACTATTTAGAAGAGAGCCGTCTAGGAGAGACGGTAGTTGGCATCTGACATTGAGACTGGCGACACCTAGAGAAGCTGCTGCGTTTGGGTTCAGGAAGGTGAGCCGCCCAGCACTTCCCGAGATAGGAGTTGGCATCCGTCGGTGACAGCGTGAGGAGCTGCTACGCAAGGAACTACCTTCAGCCTAGCACTTTTTGAGAAGAGTCTGCATCCGACAGTTACTGGTGGCATCGAGTGGAGCTGCTGCGTTTGGGCTCTGGTTGGTGAGCCGCCCAGCACTTTCCGAGACGGAGCCAGTTAGAGGACTGCAGGAGCCGAGAGAAGGAGAGTTCCGCAGGAGCCGAGAGTAGAGGACTGCGGGAGCTGAGAGAGAAGGAGTCTGCAAGAGCCGTCCGTGCTGACAGGACTTCCACAGACTGGGCTTTGTCAAGAGATATAAAGATAAACTGTAAATATTGTATATAGATTATATAATTAGTCCTGAGATAATAAATGATGTATAATCTATGCAAGTGTTCAGTCAATCTGAGTCCTAAAATCCCCGAAAAGGTCTGAATGCTGTACAAAGGTAAAAACCTGAGAAAGTACGTTACAGTGTGTACAAGGGTGTACAGGTTTGTACAAGGTTGTACAAGTGTGTACAAGGGTGTACAAGTATGTACAAGAATGTAAAATTTTGTACAAGTGTGTACAAGGGTGTACAAGTGTGTACAAGGTTGTAAAAGTGTGTACAAGGTTTTACAATTGTGTACAAGGTTGTACAAGTGTGTACAAGGTTGTACAAGTGTGTACGAGGTTGTACAAGTGTGTACAAGGTAGTACAAGTGTGTACAAGGTTGTACAAGTGTGTACAAGGTTGTACAAGTGTACACAAGTTTGTACAAGTGTGTACAAGTTTGTACAAGTGTGTACAAGTTTGTACAAGGTTGTACAAATGTGTACAAGGGTGTACAAAAGTGTACAAGGGTGCACAAGTTTGTACAAGGGTGTACAAGTGTGTACAAGCTTGTACAAGTGTGTACAAGCTTGTACAAGTGTGTACAAGGGTGTACAGGTTTGTACAAGGTTGTACAAGTGTGTACAAGGGTGTACAAGTATGTACAAGAATGTACAATTTTGTACAAGTGTGTACAAGTTTGTAAAAGGTTGTACAAGTGTGTACAAGGGTGTACAAGTGTGTACAAGGTTGTACAAGTGTGTACAAGCTTGAACAAGTGTGTACAAGGTTGTACAAGTGTTTACAAGGTTGTACAAGTGTGTACAAGGTTGCACAAGTGTGTACAAGAGTGTACAATCGTGTACAAGCTTGTACAAGTGTGTACAAGGGTGTACAGGTTTGTACAAGGTTGTACAAGTGTGTACAAGGTTGTACAAGTGTGTACAAGGGTGTACAAGTTTGTACAAGTGTGTACAAGTTTGTACAAGTGTGTACAAGTTTGTACAAGTTTGTACAAATGTATACAAGGGTGTACAAAAGTGTACAAGGGTGCACAAGTTTGTACAAGGGTGTACAAGTGTGTACAAGCTTGTACAAGTGTGTACAAGCTTGTACAAGTGTGTACAAGCTTGTACAAGTGTGTACAAGGGTGTACAGGTTTGTACAATTTTGTACAAGTGTTTACAAGGGTGTACAAGTATGTACAAGAATGTACAAGTTTGTACAAGTGTGTACAAGTTTGTAAAAGGTTGTACATGTGTGTACAAGGGTGTACAAGTGTGTACAAGGGTGCACAAGTGTGTACAAGGGTGTACAATCGTGTACAAGCTTGTACAAGTGTGTACAAGGGTGTACAGGTTTGTACAAGGTTGTACAAGTGTGTACAAGGGTGTACAAATGTATACAAGAATGTAAAAGTTTGTACAAGTGTGTACAAGTTTGTACAAGGTTGTACAAGTAAGTACAAGTTTGTACAAGAATGTACAAGTGTGTACAAGGTTTTACAATTGTGTAAAAGGTTGTACAAGTGTGTACAAGGTTGTACAAGTGTGTACAAGCTTGTACAAGTGTGTACAAGGTTGTACAAGTGTGTACAAGGTTGTACAAGTGTGTACAAGCTTGTACAAGTGTGTACAAGGTTGTACAAGTGTGTACAAGGTTGTTCAAGTGTGTACATGTTTGTACAAGTGTGTTTAAGTTTGTACAAGGTTGTACAAATGTGTACAAGGGTGTACAAAAGTGTTCAAGTGTGCACAAGTTTGTACAAGGGTGTACAAGTGTGTACAAGCTTGTACAAGTGTGCACAAGCTTGTACAAGTGTGTACAAGCTTGTACAAGTGTGTACAAGGGTGTACAGGTTTGTACAAGGTTGTACAAGTGTGTACAAGGGTGTACAAGTATGTACAAGAATGTAAAATTTTGTACAAGTGTGTACAAGGGTGTACAAGTGTGTACAAGGTTGTACAAGTGTGTACAAGGTTTTACAATTGTGTACAAGGTTGTAGAAGTGTGTACAAGGTTGTACAAGTGTGTACGAGGTTGTACAAGTGTGTACAAGGTTGTACAAGTGTGTACAAGGTTGTACAAGTGTGTACAAGGTTGTACAAGTGTACACAAGTTTGTACAAGTGTGTACAAGTTTGTACAAGTGTGTACAAGTTTGTACAAGGTTGTACAAATGTGTACAAGGGTGTACAAAAGTGTACAAGGGTGCACAAGTTTGTACAAGGGTGTACAAGTGTGTACAAGCTTGTACAAGTGTGTACAAGCTTGTACAAGTGTGTACAAGCTTGTACAAGTGTGTACAAGGGTGTACAGGTTTGTACAAGGTTGTACAAGTGTGTACAAGGTTGTACAAGTGTGTACAAGCTTGAACAAGTGTGTACAAGGTTGTACAAGTGTGTACAAGGTTGTACAAGTGTGTACAAGGTTGCACAAGTGTGTACAAGAGTGTACAATCGTGTACAAGCTTGTACAAGTGTGTACAAGGGTGTACAGGTTTGTACAAGGTTGTACAAGTGTGTACAAGGTTGTACAAGTGTGTACAAGGGTGTACAAGTTTGTACAAGTGTGTACAAGTTTGTACAAGTGTGTACAAGTTTGTACAAGTTTGTACAAATGTATACAAGGGTGTACAAAAGTGTACAAGGGTGCACAAGTTTGTACAAGGGTGTACAAGTGTGTACAAGCTTGTACAAGTGTGTACAAGCTTGTACAAGTGTGTACAAGGGTGTACAGGTTTGTACAATTTTGTACAAGAGTTTACAAGGGTGTACAAGTATGTACAAGAATGTACAAGTTTGTACAAGTGTGTACAAGTTTGTAAAAGGTTGTACATGTGTGTACAAGGGTGTACAAGTGTGTACAAGGAACCTTGTACACACTTGTACAACCTTGTACACACTTGTTCAAGCTTGTACACACTTGTACAACCTTGTACACACTTGTACACCCTTGTACACACTTGTACAACCTTTTACAAACTTGTACACACTTTTACAAAATTGTACATTCTTGTACATACTTGTACACCCTTGTACACACTTGTACAACCTTGTACAAACCTGTACACCCTTGTACACACTTGTACAAGCTTGTACACACTTGTACAAGCTTGTACACACTTGTACACCCTTGTACAAACTTGTGCACCCTTGTACACTTTTGTACACCCTTGTACACATTTGTACAACCTTGTACAAACTTGTACACACTTTTACAAACTTGTACACACTTGTACAAACTTGTGTACACTTGTACAACCTTGTACACACTTGTACAACCTTGTACACACTTGTACAACCTTGTACACACTTGTACAACCTTGTACACACTTGTACAACCTCGTACACACTTGTACAACCTTGTACACACTTGTACAACCTTGTACACAATTGTAAAACCTTGTACACACTTTTACAACCTTGTACACACTTGTACACCCTTGTACACACTTGTACAAAATTTTACATTCTTGTACATACTTGTACACCCTTGTACACACTTGTACAACCTTGTACAAACCTGTACACCCTTGTACACACTTGTACAAGCTTGTACACGATTGTACACTCTTGTACACACTTGTGCAACCTTGTACACACTTGTACACCCTTGTACACACTTGTACAAGCTTGTACACGATTGTACACCCTTGTACACACTTGTGCACCCTTGTACACACTTGTACACCCTTGTACACACTTGTACAACCTTTTACAAACTTGTACACACTTGTACAAACTTGTACATTCTTGTACATACTTGTACACCCTTGTAAACACTTGTACAACCTTGTACAAACCTGTACACCCTTGTACACACTTGTACAAGCTTGTAGACGATTGTACACTCTTGTACACACTTGTGCAACCTTGTACACACTTGTACACCCTTGTACACACTTGTACAAGCTTGTACACGATTGTACACCCTTGTACACACTTGTGCACCCTTGTACACACTTGTACACCCTTGTACACACTTGTACAACCTTTTACAAACTTGTACACACTTGTACAAACTTGTACATTCTTGTACATACTTGTACACCCTTGTAAACACTTGTACAACCTTGTACAAACCTGTACACCCTTGTACACACTTGTACAAGCTTGTACACACTTGTACAAGCTTGTACACACTTGTACACCCTTGTACAAACTTGTGCACCCTTGTACACTTTTGTACACCCTTGTATACATTTGTACAAACTTGTACAAACTTGTACACACTTGTACAAACTTGTACACACTTGTACAAACTTGTACACCCTTGTACACACTTGTACAACCTTGTACACACTTGTACAACCTTGTACACACTTGTACAACCTTGTACAAACCTGTACACCCTTGTACACACTTGTACAAGCTTGTACACGATTGTACACTCTTGTACACACTTGTGCAACCTTGTACACACTTGTACATCCTTGTACACACTTGTACAACCTTGTACACACTTGTTCAAGCTTGTACACACTTGTACAACCTTGTACACACTTGTACACCCTTGTACACACTTGTACAACCTTTTACAAACTTGTACACACTTGTACAAAATTGTACATTCTTGTACATACTTGTACACCCTTGTACACACTTGTACACCCTTGTACAAACTTGTGCACCCTTGTACACTTTTGTACACCCTTGTACACATTTGTACAAACTTATACAAACTTGTACACACTTGTACAAACTTGTACACACTTGTACAAACTTGTGTACACTTGTACAACCTTGTACACACTTGTACAACCTTGTACAGACTTGTACAACCTTGTACACACTTGTACAACCTTGTACACACTTGTACAACCTTGTACACAATTGTAAAACCTTGTACACACGTGTACAACCTTGTACAAACTTGTACACACTTGTACAACCTTGTACACACTTGTACAACCTTGTACACACTTGTCCAACCTCGTACACACTTGTACAACCTTGTACACACTTGTACAACCTTGTACACAATTGTAAAACCTTGTACACACTTGTACAACCTTGTACACACTTGTACACCCTTGTACACACTTGTACACCCTTGTACACACTTGTACAAAATTTTACATTCTTGTACATACTTGTACACCCTTGTACACACTTGTACAACCTTGTACAAACCTGTACACCCTTGTACACACTTGTACAAGCTTGTACACACTTGTACACCCTTGTACAAACTTGTGCACCCTTGAACACTTTTGTACACCCTTGTACACATTTGTACAACCTTGTACAAACTTAAACACACTTGTACAAACATGTACACACTTGAACAACCTTGTACACACTTGTACAACCTTGTACACACTTGTACAAGCTTGTATACACTTGTACAACCTTGTACACACTTGTACAACCTTGTACACACTTGTACAAGCTTGTACACACTTGTACAACCTTGTACACACTTGTACAACCTTTTACACAATTGTAAAACCTTGTACACACTTGTACATTCTTGTACAAACTTGTACTTACTTGTACAACCTTGTACAAACTTGTACACACTTGTACAAACTTTTACATCCTTGTATACATTTGTACACCCTTGTACACACTTGTACAACCTTGTACAAACCTGTACACCCTTGTACACACTTGTACAAGCTTGTACACGATTGTACACCCTTGTACACACTTGTGCACCCTTGTACACACTTGTACACCCTTGTACACACATGTACAACCTTTTACAAACTTGTACACACTTGTACAAACTTGTACATTCTTGTACATACTTGTACACCCTTGTAAACACTTGTACAAAATTGTACAAACCTGTACACCCTTGTACACACTTGTACAAGCTTGTACACACTTGTACAAGCTTGTACACACTTGTACACCCTTGTACAAACTTGTGCACCCTTGTACACTTTTGTACACCCTTGTATACATTTGTACAAACTTGTACAAACTTGTACACACTTGTACAAACTTGTACACACTTGTACAAACTTGTACACCCTTGTACACACTTGTACAACCTTGTACACACTTGTACAACCTTGTACAAACCTGTACACCCTTGTACACACTTGTACAAGCTTGTACACGATTGTACACTCTTGTACTCACTTGTGCAACCTTGTACACACTTGTACAACCTTGTACACACTTGTACAACCTTGTACAAACCTGTACACCCTTGTACACACTTGTACAAGCTTGTACACACTTGTACAAGCTTGTACACACTTGTACAAGCTTGTACACACTTGTACACCCTTGTACAAACTTGTGCACCCTTGAACACTTTTGTACACCCTTGTACACATTTGTACAACCTTGTACAAACTTAAACACACTTGTACAAACATGTACACACTTGAACAACCTCGTACACACTTGTACAACCTTGTACACACTTGTACAACCTTGTACACAATTGTAAAACCTTGTACACACTTGTACAAACTTGTACACACTTGTACACCCTTGTACACACTTGTACAACCTTGTACAAACCTGTACACCCTTGTACACACTTGTACAAGCTTGTACACGATTGTACACCCTTGTACACACTTGTGCACCCTTGAACACTTTTGTACACCCTTGTACACATTTGTACAACCTTGTACACACATGTACAACCTTTTACAAACTTGTACACACTTGTACAAACTTGTACATTCTTGTACATACTTGTACACCCTTGTAAACACTTGTACACACTTGTACATTCTTGTACAAACTTGTACTTACTTGTACAACCTTGTACAAATTTGTACACACTTGTACAAACTTTTACATCCTTGTATACTTTTGTACACCCTTGTACACACTTGTACAACCTTGTACAAACCTGTACACCCTTGTACACACTTGTACAAGCTTGTACACGATTGTACACCCTTGTACACACTTGTGCACCCTTGTACACACTTGTACACCCTTGTACACACATGTACAACCTTTTACAAACTTGTACACACTTGTACAAGCTTGTACACACTTGTACACCCTTGTACAAACTTGTGCACCCTTGTACACTTTTGTACACCCTTGTATACATTTGTACAAAATTGTACAAACTTGTACACACTTGTACAAACTTGTACACACTTGTACAAACTTGTACACCCTTGTACACACTTGTACAACCTTGTACACACTTGTACAACCTTGTACAAACCTGTACACCCTTGTACACACTTGTACAAGCTTGTACACGATTGTACACTCTTGTACTCACTTGTGCAACCTTGTACACACTTGTACAACCTTGTACACACTTGTACAACCTTGTACAAACCTGTACACCCTTGTACACACTTGTACAAGCTTGTACACACTTGTACAAGCTTGTACACACTTGTACAAGCTTGTACACACTTGTACACCCTTGTACAAACTTGTGCACCCTTGAACACTTTTGTACACCCTTGTACACATTTGTACAACCTTGTACAAACTTAAACACACTTGTACAAACATGTACACACTTGAACAACCTTGTACACACTTGTACAACCTTGTACACACTTGTACAAGCTTGTACACACTTGTACAACCTTGTCCACACTTGTTCAAGCTTGTACACACTTGTACAACCTTGTACACACTTGTACAACCTTGTACACACTTGTTCAACCTTTTACACAATTGTAAAACCTTGTACACACTTGTACATTCTTGTACAAACTTGTACTTACTTGTACAACCTTGTACAAACTTGTACACACTTGTACAAACTTTTACATCCTTGTATACATTTGTACACCCTTGTACACACTTGTACAACCTTGTACAAACCTGTACACCCTTGTACACACTTGTACAAGCTTGTACACGATTGTACACCCTTGTACACACTTGTGCACCCTTGTACACACTTGTACACCCTTGTACACACATGTACAACCTTTTACAAACTTGTACACACTTGTACAAACTTGTACATTCTTGTACATACTTGTACACCCTTGTAAACACTTGTACAAAATTGTACAAACCTGTACACCCTTGTACACACTTGTACAAGCTTGTACACACTTGTACAAGCTTGTACACACTTGTACACCCTTGTACAAACTTGTGCACCCTTGTACACTTTTGTACACCCTTGTATACATTTGTACAAACTTGTACAAACTTGTACACACTTGTACAAACTTGTACACACTTGTACAAACTTGTACACCCTTGTACACACTTGTACAACCTTGTACACACTTGTACAACCTTGTACAAACCTGTACACCCTTGTACACACTTGTACAAGCTTGTACACGATTGTACACTCTTGTACACACTTGTGCAACCTTGTACACACTTGTACAACCTTGTACACACTTGTACAACCTTGTACACACTTGTTCAAGCTTGTACACACTTGTACAACCTTGTACACACTTGTACACCCTTGTACACACTTGTACAACCTTTTACAAACTTGTACACACTTTTACAAAATTGTACATTCTTGTACATACTTGTACACCCTTGTACACACTTGTACAACCTTGTACAAACCTGTACACCCTTGTACACACTTGTACAAGCTTGTACACACTTGTACAAGCTTGTACACACTTGTACACCCTTGTACAAACTTGTGCACCCTTGTACACTTTTGTACACCCTTGTACACATTTGTACAACCTTGTACAAACTTGTACACACTTTTACAAACTTGTACACACTTGTACAAACTTGTGTACACTTGTACAACCTTGTACACACTTGTACAACCTTGTACACACTTGTACAACCTTGTACACACTTGTACAACCTTGTACACACTTGTACAACCTCGTACACACTTGTACAACCTTGTACACACTTGTACAACCTTGTACACAATTGTAAAACCTTGTACACACTTTTACAACCTTGTACACACTTGTACACCCTTGTACACACTTGTACAAAATTTTACATTCTTGTACATACTTGTACACCCTTGTACACACTTGTACAACCTTGTACAAACCTGTACACCCTTGTACACACTTGTACAAGCTTGTACACACTTGTACAAGCTTGTACACACTTGTACAAGCTTGTACACACTTGTACACCGTTGTACAAACTTGTGCACCCTTGAACACTTTTGTACACACTTGTACACATTTGTACAACCTTGTACAAACTTAAACACACTTGTACAAACATGTACACACTTGAACAACCTTGTACACACTTGTACAAACCTTGTACACACTTGTACAAGCTTGTACACACTTGTACAACCTTGTACACACTTGTACAACCTTGTACACACTTGTACAAGCTTGTACACACTTGTACAACCTTGTACACACTTGTACAACCTTGTACAAACCTGTACACCCTTGTACACACTTGTACAAGCTTGTACACTATTGTACACCCTTGTACACACTTGTGCACCCTTGTACACACTTGTACACCCTTGTACACACTTGTACAACCTTTTACAAACTTGTACACACGCACAAGTTTGTACAAGGGTGTACAAGTGTGTACAAGCTTGTACAAGTGTGTACAAGCTTGTAGAAGTGTGTACAAGCTTGTACAAGTGTGTACAAGGGTGTACAGGTTTGTACAAGGTTGTACAAGTGTGTACAAGGGTGTACAAGTATGTACAAGAATGTAAAATTTTGTACAAGTGTGTACAAGGGTGTACAAGTGTGTACAAGGTTGTAAAAGTGTGTACAAGGTTTTACAATTGTGTACAAGGTTGTACAAGTGTGTACAAGGTTGTACAAGTGTGTACGAGGTTGTACAAGTGTGTACAAGGTTGTACAAGTGTGTACAAGGTTGTACAAGTGTGTACAAGGTTGTACAAGTGTACACAAGTTTGTACAAGTGTGTACAAGTTTGTACAAGTGTGTACAAGTTTGTACAAGGTTGTACAAATGTGTACAAGGGTGTACAAAAGTGTACAAGGGTGCACAAGTTTGTACAAGGGTGTACAAGTGTGTACAAGCTTGTACAAGTGTGTACAAGCTTGTACAAGTGTGTACAAGGGTGTACAGGTTTGTACAAGGTTGTACAAGTGTGTACAAGGGTGTACAAGTATGTACAAGAATGTACAATTTTGTACAAGTGTGTACAAGCTTGAACAAGTGTGTACAAGGTTGTACAAGTGTGTACAAGGTTGTACAAGTGTGTACAAGGTTGCACAAGTGTGTACAAGAGTGTACAATCGTGTACAAGCTTGTACAAGTGTGTACAAGGGTGTACAGGTTTGTACAAGGTTGTACAAGTGTGTACAAGGTTGTACTATTGTGTACAAGGGTGTACAAGTTTGTACAAGTGTGTACAAGTTTGTACAAGTGTGTACAAGTTTGTACAAGTTTGTACAAATGTATACAAGGGTGTACAAAAGTGTACAAGGGTGCACAAGTTTGTACAATTTTGTACAAGTGTTTACAAGGGTGTACAAGTATGTACAAGAATGTACAAGTTTGTACAAGTGTGTACAAGTTTGTAAAAGGTTGTACATGTGTGTACAAGGGTGCACAAGTGTGTACAAGGGTGTACAATCGTGTACAAGCTTGTACAAGTGTGTACAAGGGTGTACAGGTTTGTACAAGGTTGTACAAGTGTGTACAAGGGTGTACAAATGTATACAAGGATGTAAAAGTTTGTACAAGTGTGTACATGTTTGTACAAGGTTGTACAAGTATGTACAAGTTTGTACAAGAATGTACAAGTGTGTACAAGGTTTTACAATTGTGTAAAAGGTTGTACAAGTGTGTACAAGGTTGTACAAGTGTGTACAAGCTTGTACAAGTGTGTACAAGGTTGTACAAGTGTGTACAAGGTTGTACAAGTGTGTACAAGCTTGTACAAGTGTGTACAAAGTTGTACAAGTGTGTACAAGGTTGTTCAAGTGTGTACATGTTTGTACAAGTGTGTTTAAGTTTGTACAAGGTTGTACAAATGTGTACAAGGGTGTACAAAAGTGTTCAAGGGTGCACAAGTTTGTACAAGGGTGTACAAGTGTGTACAAGCTTGTACAAGTGTGTACAAGCTTGTACAAGTGTGTACAAGCTTGTACAAGTGTGTACAAGGGTGTACAGGTTTGTACAAGGTTGTACAAGTGTGTACAAGGGTGTACAAGTATGTACAAGAATGTAAAATTTTGTACAAGTGTGTACAAGGGTGTACAAGTGTGTACAAGGTTGTACAAGTGTGTACAAGGTTTTACAATTGTGTACAAGGTTGTACAAGTGTGTACAAGGTTGTACAAGTGTGTACGAGGTTGTACAAGTGTGTACAAGAATGTACAAGTGTGTACAAGGTTGTACAAGTGTGTACAAGGTTGTACAAGTGTACACAAGTTTGTACAACTGTGTACAAGTTTGTACAAGTGTGTACAAGTTTGTACAAGGTTGTACAAATGTGTACAAGGGTGTACAAAAGTGTACAAGGGTGCACAAGTTTGTACAAGGGTGTACAAGTGTGTACAAGCTTGTACAAGTGTGTACAAGCTTGTACAAGTGTGTACAAGCTTGTACAAGTGTGTACAAGGGTGTACAGGTTTGTACAAGGTTGTACAAGTGTGTACAAGGGTGTACAAGTATGTACAAGAATGTACAAGAATGTACAAGTGTGTACAAGTTTGTAAAAGGTTGTACAAGTGTGTACAAGGGTGTACAAGTGTGTACAAGGTTGTACAAGTGTGTACAAGCTTGAACAAGTGTGTACAAGGTTGTACAAGTGTGTACAAGGTTGTACAAGTGTGTACAAGGTTGCACAAGTGTGTACAAGAGTGTACAATCGTGTACAAGCTTGTACAAGTGTGTACAAAGGTGTACAGGTTTGTACAAGGTTGTACAAGTGTGTACAAGTTTGTACAAGTGTGTACAAGTTTGTACAAGTTTGTACAAATGTATACAAGGGTGTACAAAAGTGTTTAAGGGTGCACAAGTTTGTACAAGGGTGTACAAGTGTGTACAAGCTTGTACAAGTGTGTACAAGCTTGTACAAGTGTGTACAAGCTTGTACAAGTGTGTACAAGGGTGTACAGGTTTGTACAAGGTTGTACAAGTGTGTACAAGGGTGTACAAGTATGTACAAGAATGTAAAATTTTGTACAAGTGTTTACAAGGGTGTACAAGTGTGTACAAGGTTGTACAAGTGTGTACAAGGTTTTACAATTGTGTACAAGGTTGTACAAGTGTGTACAAGGTTGTACAAGTGTGTACGAGGTTGTACAAGTGTGTACAAGGTTGTACAAGTGTGTACAAGGTTGTACAAGTGTGTACAAGGTTGTACAAGTGTACACAAGTTTGTACAAGTGTGTACAAGTTTGTACAAGTGTGTACAAGTTTGTACAAGGTTGTACAAATGTGTACAAGGGTGTACAAAAGTGTACAAGGGTGCACAAGTTTGTACAAGGGTGTACAAGTGTGTACAAGCTTGTACAAGTGTGTACAAGCTTGTACAAGTGTGTACAAGCTTGTACAAGTGTGTACAAGGGTGTACAGGTTTGTACAAGGTTGTACAAGTGTGTACAAGGGTGTACAAGTATGTACAAGAATGTACAATTTTGTACAAGTGTGTACAAGTTTGTAAAAGGTTGTACAAGTGTGTACAAGGGTGTACAAGTGTGTACAAGGTTGTACAAGTGTGTACAAGCTTGAACAAGTGTGTACAAGGTTGTACAAGTGTGTACAAGCTTGTACAAGTGTGTACAAGGGTGTACAGGTTTGTACAAGGTTGTACAAGTGTTTACAAGGGTGTACAAAAGAATGTACAATTTTGTACAAGTGTGTACAAGTTTGTAAAAGGTTGTACAAGTGTGTACAAGGGTGTACAAGTGTGTACAAGGTTGTACAAGTGTGTACAAGCTTGTACAAGTGTGTACAAGGTTGCACAAGTGTGTACAAGAGTGTACAATCGTGTACAAGCTTGTACAAGTGTGTACAAGGGTGTACAGGTTTGTACAAGGTTGTAAAAGTGTGTACAAGGTTGTACAAGTGTGTACAAGGGTGTACAAGTTTGTACAAGTGTGTACAAGTTTGTACAAGTGTGTACAAGTTTGTACAAGTTTGTACAAATGTATACAAGGGTGTACAAAAGTGTACAAGGGTGCACAAGTTTGTACAAGGGTGTACAAGTGGGTACAAGCTTGTACAAGTGTGTACAAGCTTGTACAAGTGTGTACAAGGGTGTACAGGTTTGTACAATTTTGTACAAGTGTTTACAAGGGTGTACAAGTATGTACAAGAATGTACAAGTTTGTACAAGTGTGTACAAGTTTGTAAAAGGTTGTACATGTGTGTACAAGGGTGTACAAGTGTGTACAAGGGTGCACAAGTGTGTACAAGAGTGTACAATCGTGTACAAGCTTGTACAAGTGTGTACAAGGGTGTACAGGTTTGTACAAGGTTGTAAAAGTGTGTACAAGGTTGTACAAGTGTGTACAAGGGTGTACAAGTTTGTACAAGTGTGTACAAGTTTGTACAAGTGTGTACAAGTTTGTACAAGTTTGTACAAATGTATACAAGGGTGTACAAAAGTGTACAAGGGTGCACAAGTTTGTACAAGGGTGTACAAGTGGGTACAAGCTTGTACAAGTGTGTACAAGGTTGTACAAGTGTGTACAAGGTTGTTCAAGTGTGTACATGTTTGTACAAGTGTGTTAAAGTTTGTACAAGGTTGTACAAATGTGTACAAGGGTGTACAAAAGTGTTCAAGGGTGCACAAGTTTGTACAAGGGTGTACAAGTGTGTACAAGCTTGTACAAGTGTGTACAAGCTTGTACAAGTGTGTACAAGCTTGTACAAGTGTGTACAAGGGTGTACAGGTTTGTACAAGGTTGTACAAGTGTGTACAAGGGTGTACAAGTATGTACAAGAATGTAAAATTTTGTACAAGTGTGTACAAGGGTGTACAAGTGTGTACAAGGTTGTACAAGTGTGTACAAGGTTTTACAATTGTGTACAAGGTTGTACAAGTGTGTACAAGGTTGTACAAGTGTGTACGAGGTTGTACAAGTGTGTACAAGGTTGTACAAGTGTGTACAAGGTTGTACAAGTGTGTACAAGGTTGTACAAGTGTGTACAAGTTTGTACAAGTGTGTACAAGTTTGTACAAGGTTGTACAAATAAGACATCCCTCTAAATAACAAGACATCCCTCCAAATATTAAGACATCCCTCTAAATAACAAGACATCCCTCTAAATAACAAGACATCCCTCTAATAAACTAGACATTCCGCTAAATATTAAGACATCCCTCTAAATAACAAGAAATCCCTCCAAATACCAAGACATCCCTCTAAATATTAAGACATCCCTCCAAATAACAAGACATCCCTCTAAATATTAAGACATCCCTCTAAATAACAAGACATCCCTCTAAATATTAAGACATCCCTTTAAATAACAAGACATCTCTCTAAATAACAAGACATCCCTCTAAATAACAAGACATCCCACTAAATAACAAGACGTCCCTCTAAATAACAAGACATCCCTTTTAAATAACAAGACATTCCTCTAAATAACAAGACATCCCTCTAAATAACAAGACATCCCTCCAAATAAAAAGACATCCCTCTAAATAGCAAGACATCCCTCTAAATAACAAGACATCCCTCCAAATAACAAGATATCCCTCTAAATAACAAGACATTCCTCCAAATAACAAGACTTCCCTCCAAATAAGAAGACATCCCTCTAAATAACAAGACATCCCTCTAAATAACAAGACATCCCTCTAAATACCAAGACAACCCTCTAAAAAACAAGACATCCCTCCAAATAACAAGACAACCCTCTAAAAAACAAGACATCCCTCTAAAGAAAAAGACATCTCTCCAAATAACAAGACATCCCTCTAAATAACAAGACATTCTACTAAAAAACAAGACATCCCTCTAATAAACTAGACATTCCGCTAAATATTAAGACATCCCTCTAAATAACAAGACATCCCTCTAAATAACAAGACATCCCTCCAAATATGAAGACATCCCTCTAAAACACAAGACATCCCTCTAAATAACAAGACATCCCTCTAAATAACAAGACATCTCTCTAAATATTAAGACATCCCTTCAAATAACAAGACATCCCTCTAAATAACAAGACAACCCTCTAAATAACAAGACATCCCTCTAAATAACAAGACATCCCTCTAAATAACAAGACATCCCTCTAAAAAACAAGACATCCCTCTAAATATTAAGACATCAATCTAAATAACAAGACATCCCTCCAAATAACAAGACAACCCTCTAAAAAACAAAAAAACCCTCTAAATAACAAGACATCTCTCTAAAAAACAAGACATCCCTCTAAATATCAAGACATCCCTCTACAAGTGTGTACAAGGTTGTACAAGTGTGTACAAGCTTGTACAAGTGTGTACAAGCTTGTACAAGTGTGTACAAGGTTGTACAAGTGTGTACAAGGTTGTTCAAGTGTGTACAAGGTTGTACAAGTGTGTTTAAGTTTGTACAAGGTTGTACAAATGTGTACAAGGGTGTACAAAAGTGTTCAAGGGTGCACAAGTTTGTACAAGGGTGTACAAGTGTGTACAAGCTTGTACAAGTGTGTACAAGCTTGTACAAGTGTGTACAAGCTTGTACAAGTGTGTACAAGGGTGTACAGGTTTGTACAAGGTTGTACAAGTGTGTACAAGGGTGTACAAGTATGTACAAGAATGTAAAATTTTGTACAAGTGTGTACAAGGGTGTACAAGTGTGTACAAGGTTGTACAAGTGTGTACAAGGTTTTACAATTGTGTACAAGGTTGTACAAGTGTGTACAAGGTTGTACAAGTGTGTACGAGGTTGTACAAGTGTGTACAAGGTTGTACAAGTGTGTACAAGGTTGTACAAGTGTTTACGAGGTTGTACAAGTGTGTACAAGGTTGTACAAGTGTGTACAAGTTTGTACAAGTTTGTACAAGGTTGTACAAATGTGTACAAGGGTGTACAAAAGTGTACAAGGGTGCACAAGTTTGTACAAGGGTGTACAAGTGTGTACAAGCTTGTACAAGTGTGTACAAGCTTGTACAAGTGTGTACAAGCTTGTACAAGTGTGTACAAGGGTGTACAGGTTTGTACAAGGTTGTACAAGTGTGTACAAGGGTGTACAAGTATGTACAAGAATGTACAATTTTGTACAAGTGTGTACAAGTTTGTAAAAGGTTGTACAAGTGTGTACAAGGGTGTACAAGTGTGTACAAGGTTGTACAAGTGTGTACAAGCTTGAACAAGTGTGTACAAGGTTGTACAAGTGTGTACAAGGTTGTACAAGTGTGTACAAGGTTGCACAAGTGTGTACAAGAGTGTACAATCGTGTACAAGGTTGTACAAGTGTGTACAAGGGTGTACAAGTTTGTACAAGTGTGTACAAGTTTGTACAAGTGTGTACAAGTTTGTACAAGTTTGTACAAATGTATACAAGGGTGTACAAAAGTGTACAAGGGTGCACAAGTTTGTACAAGGGTGTACAAGTGTGTACAAGCTTGTACAAGTGTGTACAAGCTTGTACAAGTGTGTACAAGGGTGTACAGGTTTGTACAATTTTGTACAAGTGTTTACAAGGGTGTACAAATATGTACAAGAATGTACAAGTTTGTACAAGTGTGTACAAGTTTGTAAAAGGTTGTACATGTGTGTACAAGGGTGTACAAGTGTGTACAAGGGTGCACAAGTGTGTACAAGGGTGTACAATCGTGTACAAGCTTGTACAAGTGTGTACAAGGGTGTACAGGTTTGTACAAGGTTGTACAAGTGTGTACAAGGGTGTACAAATGTATACAAGGATGTAAAAGTTTGTACAAGTGTGTACAAGTTTGTACAAGGTTGTACAAGTAAGTACAAGTTTGTACAAGAATGTACAAGTGTGTACAAGGTTTTACAATTGTGTAAAAGGTTGTACAAGTGTGTACAAGGTTGTACAAGTGTGTACAAGCTTGTACAAGTGTGTACAAGGTTGTACAAGTGTGTACAAGGTTGTACAAGTGTGTACAAGCTTGTACAAGTGTGTACAAGGTTGTACAAGTTTGTACAAGGTTGTTCAAGTGTGTACATGTTTGTACAAGTGTGTTTAAGTTTGTACAAGGTTGTACAAATGTGTACAAGGGTGTACAAAAGTGTTCAAGGGTGCACAAGCTTGTACAAGTGTGTACAAGGGTGTACAGGTTTGTACAAGGTTGTACAAGTGTGTACAAGGGTGTACAAGTATGTACAAGAATGTAAAATTTTGTACAAGTGTGTACAAGGGTGTACAAGTGTGTACAAGGTTGTACAAGTGTGTACAAGGTTTTACAATTGTGTACAAGGTTGTACAAGTGTGTACAAGGTTGTACAAGTGTGTACGAGGTTGTACAAGTGTGTACAAGGTTGTACAAGTGTGTACAAGGTTGTACAAGTGTGTACAAGGTTGTACAAGTGTACACAAGTTTGTACAAGTGTGTACAAGTTTGTACAAGTGTGTACAAGTTTGTACAAGAATGTACAAATGTGTACAAGGGTGTACAAAAGTGTACAAGGGTGCATAAGTTTGTACAAGGGTGTACAAGTGTGTACAAGCTTGTACAAGTGTGTACAAGCTTGTACAAGTGTGTACAAGGGTGTACAGGTTTGTACAAGGTTGTACAAGTGTGTACAAGGGTGTACAAGTATGTACAAGAATGTACAATTTTGTACAAGTGTGTACAAGTTTGTAAAAGGTTGTACAAGTGTGTACAAGGGTGTACAAGTATGTACAAGGTTGTACAAGTGTGTACAAGGTTTTACAATTGTGTACAAGGTTGTACAAGTGTGTACAAGGTTGTACAAGTGTGTACGAGGTTGTACAAGTGTGTACAAGGTTGTACAAGTGTGTACAAGGTTGTACAAGTGTGTACAAGTTTGTACAAGTGTGTACAAGTTTGTACAAGGTTGTACAAATAAGACATCCCTCTAAATAACAAGACATCCCTCCAAATATTAAGACATCCCTCTAAATAACAAGACATCCTTCTAAATAACAAGACATCCCTCTAATAAACTAGACATTCCGCTAAATATTAAGACATCCCTCTAAATAACAAGACATCCCTCCAAATACCAAGACATCCCTCTAAATATTAAGACATCCCTCCAAATAACAAGACAACCCTTTAAAAAACAAGACATCCCTCTAAATAACAAGACATCCCTCTAAATAACAAGACATCCCTCTAAATATTAAGACATCCCTCCAAATAACAAGACATCCCTCTAAATATTAAGACATCCCTCTAAATAACAAGACATCCCTCTAAATATTAAGACATCCCTTTAAATAACAAGACATCTCTCTAAATAACAAGACATCCCTCTAAATAACAAGACATCCCACTAAATAACAAGACGTCCCTCTAAATAACAAGACATCCCTTTTAAATAACAAGACATTCCTCTAAATAACAAGACATCCCTCTAAATAACAAGACATCCCTCCAAATAAAAAGACATCCCTCTAAATAGCAAGACATCCCTCTAAATAACAAGACATCCCTCCAAATAACAAGATATCCCTCTAAATAACAAGACATTCCTCCAAATAACAAGACTTCCCTCCAAATAAGAAGACATCCCTCTAAATAACAAGACATCCCTCTAAATAACAAGACATCCCTCTAAATACCAAGACAACCCTCTAAAAAACAAGACATCCCTCCAAATAACAAGACAACCCTCTAAAAAACAAGACATCCCTCTAAATAAAAAGACATCTCTCCAAATAACAAGACATCCCTCTAAATAACAAGACATCCTACTAAAAAACAAGACATCCCTCTAAATATTAAGACATCCCTCTAAATAACAAGACATCCCTCCAAATATTAAGACATCCCTCTAAATAACAAGACATCCCTCTAAATAACAAGACATCCCTCTAATAAACTAGACATTCCGCTAAATATTAAGACATCCCTCTAAATAACTAGACATCCCTCTAAATAACAAGACATCCCTCCAAATATGAAGACATCCCTCTAAATAACAAGACATCCCTCTAAATAACAAGACATCCCTCTAAATAACAAGACATCTCTCTAAATATTAAGACATCCCTTCAAATAACAAGACATCCCTCTAAATAACAAGACATCCCTCTAAATAACAAGACATCCCTCTAAATAACAAGACATCCCTCTAAATAACAAGACATCCCTCTAAAAAACAAGACATCCCTCTAAATATTAAGACATCAATCTAAATAACAAGACATCCCTCCAAATAACAAGACAACCCTCTAAAAAACAAAAAAACCCTCTAAATAACAAGACATCTCTCTAAAAAACAAGACATCCCTCTAAATATCAAGACATCCCTCTAAATAACAAGACATCCATCTATATAACAAGGCATTCCTCTAAATATTAAGACATCCCTCTAAATAACAAGACATACCTGTAAATAACAAGACATCCCTCTAAATAACAAGACATCCCATCTAAATTACAACACAACCCTCTAAAAAACAAGACATCCCTCCAAATAACAAGACAACCCTCTAAAAAACAAGACATCCCTCTAAATAACAAGACATCCCTCTAAATAACAAGACATCCCTCTAATAAACTAGACATTCCGCTAAATATTAAGTCATCCCTCTAAATAACAAGACATCCCTCTAAATACCAAGACATCCCTCTAAATATTAAGACATCCCTCCAAATAACAAGACAACCCTTTAAAAAACAAGACATTCCTCTAAATAACAAGACATCCCTCTAAATAACAAGACATCCCTCTAAATATTAAGACATCCCTTCAAATAACAAGACATCCCTCTAAATATTAAGACATCCCTCTAAATAACAAGACATCCCTCTAAATATTAAGACATCCCTTTAAATAACAAGACATCTCTCTAAATAACAAGACATCCCTCTAAATAACAAGACATCCCACTAAATAACAAGACATCCCCCTAAATAACAAGACATCCCTTTTAAATAACAAGACATTCCTCTAAATAACAAGACATCCCTCTAAATAACAAGACATCCCTCCAAATAAAAAGACATCCCTCTAAATAGCAAGACATCCCTCTAATAAACAAGACATTCCGCTAAATATTAAGACATCCCTCTAAATAACAAGACATCCCTCTAAATATTAAGACATCCCTTTAAATAACAAGACATCTCTCTAAATAACAAGACATCCCTCTAAATAACAAGACATCCCACTAAATAACAAGACATCCCTCTAAATAACAACAACATCCCTTTTAAATAACAAGACATTCCTCTAAATAACAAGACATCCCTCTAAATAACAAGACATCCCTCCAAATAAAAAGACATCCCTCTAAATAGCAAGACATCCCTCTAATAAACAAGACATTCCGCTAAATATTAAGACATCCCTCTAAATAACAAGACATCCTATCTAAATTACAAGACAACCCTCGAAAAAACAAGACATCCCTCCAAATAACAAGACAACCCTCTAAAAAACAAGACATCCCTCTAAATAAAAAGACATCTTTCCAAATAACAAGACATACCTCTAAATAACAAGACATCCCACTAAAAAACAAGACATCCCTCTAAATATTAAGACATCCCTCTAAATAACAAGACATCCCTCCAAATATTAAGACATCCCTCTAAATAACAAGACATCCCTCTAAATAACAAGACATCCCTTTAATAAACTAGACATTCCGCTAAATATTAAGACATCCCCCTAAATAACAAGACATCCCTCCAAATACCAAGACATCCCTCTAAATATTAAGACATCCCTCCAAATAACAAGAAAACCCTTTAAAAAACAAGACATCCCTCTAAATAACAAGACATCCCTCTAAATAACAAGACATCCCTCTAAATATTAAGACATCCCTCCAAATAACAAGACATCCCTCTAAATATTAAGACATCCCTCTAAATAACAAGACATCCCTCTAAATATTAAGACATCCCTTTAAATAACAAGACATCCCTCTAAATAACAAGACATCCCTCTAAATAACAAGACATCCCACTAAATAACAAGACGTCCCTCTAAATAACAAAACATCCCTTTTAAATAACAAGACATTCCTCTAAATAACAAGACATCCCTCTAAATAACAAGACATCCTTCCAAATAAAAAGACATCCCTCTAAATAGCAAGACATCCCTCTAAATAACAAGACATCCCTCCAAATAACAAGATATCCCTCTAAATAACAAGACATTCCTCCAAAGAACAAGACTTCCCTCCAAATAAGGAGACATCCTTCTAAATAACAAGACATCCCTCTAAATAACAAGACATCCCTCTAAATACCAAGACATCCCTCCAAATAACAAGACAACCCTTTAAAAAACAAGACATCCCTCTAAATAACAAGACATCCCTCTAAATAACAAGACATCCCTCTAAATATTAAGACATCCCTTCAAATAACAAGACATCCCTCTAAATATTAAGACATCCCTCTAAATAACAAGACATCCCTCTAAATATTAAGACATCCCTTTAAATAACAAGACATCTCTCTAAATAACAAGACATCCCTCTAAATAACAAGACATCCCTCTAAATATTAAGACATCCCTCCAAATAACAAGACATCCCTCTAAATATTAAGACATCCCTCCAAATAACAAGACATCCCTCTAAATATTAAGACATCCCTTTAAATAACAAGACATCTCTCTAAATAACAAGACATCCCTCTAAATAACAAGACATCCCACTAAATAACAAGACATCCCTCTAAATAACAAGACATCCCTTTTAAATAACAAGACATTCCTCTAAATAACAAGACATCCCTCTAAATAACAAGACATCCCTCCAAATAACAAGAAATCCCTCAAAATAGCAAGACATCCCTCTAAATATTAAGACATCCCTTCAAATAACAAGACATCCCTCTAAATAACAAGACATCCCTCTAAATAACAAGACATCCCTCTAAATAAAAAGACATCCCTCTAAATAACTAGACATCCCTCCAAATACCAAGACATCCCTCTAAATAACAAGACATCCCTCTAAATAAAAAGACATCCCTCTAAATAACTAGACATCCCTCCAAATACCAAGACATCCCTCTAAATAACAAGACATCCCTCTAAATAACAAGACATACCTCCAAATAACAAGACATCCCTCTAAATTATAAGACATCCCTCTTAATAACAAGCATCCCTCCAAATAACAAGACATCCCTCTAAATAACAAGACATCCCTCCAAATATGAAGACATCCCTCCAAATATGAAGACATCCCTCTAAATAACAAGACATCCCTCTAAATAACAAGACATCTCTCTAAATATTAAGACATCCCTTCAAATAACATGACATCCCTCTAAATAACAAGACATCCCTCTAAATAACAAGACATCCCTCTAAATAACAAGACATCCCTCTAAATAACAAGACATCCCTCTAAAAAACAAGACATCCCTCTAAATATTAAGACATCAATCTAAATAACAAGACATCCCTCCAAATAACAAGACAACCCTCTAAAAAACAAAAAAACCCTCTAAATAACAAGACATCCCTCTAAATAACAAGACATCCCACTAAAAAACAAGACATCCCTCTAAATATTAAGACATCCCTCTAAATAACAAGACATCCCTCCAAATATTAAGACATCCCTCTAAATAACAAGACATCCCTCTAAATAACAAGACATCCCTCTAATAAACTAGACATTCCGCTAAATATTAAGACATCCCTCTAAATAACAAGACATCCCTCCAAATACCAAGACATCCCTCTAAATATTAAGACATCCCTCCAAATAACAAGAAAACCCTTTAAAAAACAAGACATCCCTCTAAATAACAAGACATCCCTCTAAATATTAAGACATCCCTCCAAATAACAAGACATCCCTCTAAATATTAAGACATCCCTCTAAATAACAAGACATCCCTCTAAATATTAAGACATCCCTTTAAATAACAAGACATCTCTCTAAATAACAAGACATCCCTCTAAATAACAAGACATCCCACTAAATAACAAGACGTCCCTCTAAATAACAAGACATCCCTTTTAAATAACAAGACATTCCTCTAAATAACAAGACATCCCTCTAAATAACAAGACATCCCTCCAAATAAAAAGACATCCCTCTAAATAGCAAGACATCCCTCTAAATAACAAGACATCCCTCCAAATAACAAGATATCCCTCTAAATAACAAGACATTCCTCCAAATAACAAGACTTCCCTCCAAATAAGAAGACATCCCTCTAAATAACAAGACATCCCACTAAAAAACAAGACATCCCTCTAAATATTAAAACATCCCTCTAAATAACAAGACATCCCTCCAAATATTAAGACATCCCTCTAAATAACAAGACATCCCTCTAAATAACAAGACATCCCTCTAAATAACAAGACATCTCTCTAAATATTAAGACATCCCTTCAAATAACAAGACATCCCTCTAAATAACAAGACATCCCTCTAAATAACAAGACATCCCTCTAAATAACAAGACATCCCTCTAAATAACAAGACATCCCTCTAAAAAACAAGACATCCCTCTAAATATTAAGACATCAATCTAAATAACAAGACATCCCTCCAAATAACAAGACAACCCTCTAAAAAACAAAAAAACCCTCTAAATAACAAGACATCTCTCTAAAAAACAAGACATCCCTCTAAATATCAAGACATCCCTCTAAATAACAAGACATCCATCTATATAACAAGGCATTCCTCTAAATATTAAGACATCCCTCTAAATAACAAGACATCCCTCTAATAAACTAGACATTCCGCTAAATATTAAGACATCCCTCTAAATAACAAGACATCCCTCCAAATACCAAGACATCCCTCTAAATATTAAGACATCCCTCCAAATAACAAGAAAACCCTTTAAAAAACAAGACATCCCTCTAAATAACAAGACATCCCTCTAAATAACAAGACATCCCTCTAAATATTAAGACATCCCTCCAAATAACAAGACATCCCTCTAAATATTAAGACATCCCTCTAAATAACAAGACATCCCTCTAAATATTAAGACATCCCTTTAAATAACAAGACATCCCTCTAAATAACAAGACTTGTGCACCCTTGTACACACTTGTACACCCTTGTATACACTTGTACAACCTTTTACAAACTTGTACACACTTGTACAAACTTGTACATACTTGTGCATACTTGTACACCCTTGTAAACACTTGTACAACCTTGTACAAACCTGTACACCCTTGTACACACTTGTACAAGCTTGTACACACTTGTACAAGCTTGTACACATTTGTACACCCTTGTACAAACTTGTGCACCCTTGTACACTTTTGTACACCCTTGTATACATTTGTACAACCTTGTACAAACTTGTACACAATTGTACAAACTTGTACACACTTGTACAAACTTGTACACCCTTGTACACACTTGTACAACCTTGTACACACTTGTACAACCTTGTACAAACCTGTACACCCTTGTACACACTTGTACAAGCTTGTACACGATTGTACAACCTTGTACACACTTGTACAAGCTTGTACACGATTGTACAACCTTGTACACACTTGTACAAGCTTGTACACACTTGTACAACCTTGTACACACTTGTACAACCTTGTACACACTTGTACAACCTTTTACACAATTGTAAAACCTTGTACACACTTGTACATTCTTGTACAAACTTGTACACACTTGTACAACCTTGTACACACTTGTACATCCTTGTACACACTTGTACAACCTTGTACACACTTGTACAACCTTGTACACAATTGTAAAACATTGTACACACTTAAACAACCTTGTACAAACTTGTACACACTTGTATAAACTTTTACATCCTTGTACACATTTGTACACCCTTGTACACACTTGTACAACCTTGTACAAACCTGTAAACCCTTGTACACACTTGTACAAGCTTGTACACGATTGTACAAGCTTGTACACGATTGTACACCCTTGTACACACTTGTGAACCCTTGTACACACTTGTACAACCTTGTACACACTTGTACAACCTTGTACACACTTGTACAACCTTGTACACACTTGTACAACCTTGTACAACCTACTACAAACTTGTACACACTTGTACAAACTTTTACATTCTTGTACACATTTGTACACCCTTGTACACACTTGTACAAACTTGTACATTCTTGTACATACTTGTACACCCTTGTACACACTTGTACAAACTTGTACATTCTTGTACATACTTGTACACCCTTGTACACACTTGTACAACCTTGTACAAACCTGTAAACCCTTGTACAAGCTTGTACACACTTGTACAAACTTGTACACACTTGTACACCCTTGTACAAACTTGTGCACCCTCGTACACTTTTGTACACCCTTGTACACATTTGTACAACCTTGTACAAACTTGTACACACTTGAACAAACTTGTACACACTTGTACATCCTTGTACAAACTTGTACACACTTGTACAAACTTTTACATCCTTGTACACATTTGTACACCCTTGTACACACTTGTACAACCTTGTACAAACCTGTACACCCTTGTACACACTTGTACAAGCTTGTACACGATTGTACACCCTTGTACACACTTGTGCACCCTTGTACACACTTGTACACCCTTGTACACACTTGTACAACCTTTTACAAACTTGTACACACTTGTACAAACTTGAACATTCTTGTACATACTTGTACACCCTTGTAAACACTTGTACAACCTTGTACAAACTTGTACACACTTGTACACACTTGTACAAGCTTGTACACACTTGTACAAGCTTGTACACACTTGTACACCCTTGTACAAACTTGTGCACCCTTGTACACACTTGTACAACCTTGTACACAATTGTACAACCTTGTACAACCATGTACACACTTGTACAACTTTGTACACACTTGTACAACCTTGTACACACTTGTACACCTTTGTACACACTTGTACAACCTTGTACACTATGATACAACCTTGTACACACTTGTACAACCTTGTACACACTTGTAAAACCTTTTACAAACTTGTACACACTTGTACAAACTTGTACATTCTTTTGTACACCCTTGTAAACACTTGTACAACCTTGTACAAACCTGTACACCCTTGTACACACTTGTACAAGCTTGTACACACTTGTACAAGCTTGTACACACTTGTACAACCTTGTACACACTTGTACAACCTTGTACACACTTGTACAACCTTGTACACACTTGTACAACCTTGTACACACTTGTACAACCTTTTACACAATTGTAAAACCTTGTACACACTTGTACATTCTTGTACAAACTTGTACTTACTTGTACAACCTTGTACAAACTTGTACACACTTGTACAAACTTTTACATCCTTGTACACATTTGTACACCCTTGTACACACTTGTACAACCTTGTACAAACCTGTACACCCTTGTACACACTTGTACAAGCTTGTACAAGATTGTACACCCTTGTACACACTTGTGCACCCTTGTACACACTTGTACACCCTTGTATACACTTGTACAACCTTTTACAAACTTGTACACACTTGTACAAACTTGTACATACTTGTGCATACTTGTACACCCTTGTAAACACTTGTACAACCTTGTACAAACCTGTACACCCTTGTACACACTTGTACAAGCTTGTACACACTTGTACAAGCTTGTACACATTTGTACACCCTTGTACAAACTTGTGCACCCTTGTACACTTTTGTACACCCTTGTATACATTTGTACAACCTTGTACAAACTTGTACACAATTGTACAAACTTGTACACACTTGTACAAACTTGTACACCCTTGTACACACTTGTACAACCTTGTACACACTTGTACAACCTTGTACAAACCTGTACACCCTTGTACACACTTGTACAAGCTTGTACACGATTGTACAACCTTGTACACACTTGTACAAGCTTGTACACACTTGTACAACCTTGTACACACTTGTACAACCTTGTACACACTTGTACAACCTTTTACACAATTGTAAAACCTTGTACACACTTGTACATTCTTGTACAAACTTGTACACACTTGTACAACCTTGTACACACTTGTACATCCTTGTACACACTTGTACAACCTTGTACACACTTGTACAACCTTGTACACAATTGTAAAACATTGTACACACTTAAACAACCTTGTACAAACTTGTACACACTTGTATAAACTTTTACATCCTTGTACACATTTGTACACCCTTGTACACACTTGTACAACCTTGTACAAACCTGTAAACCCTTGTACACACTTGTACAAGCTTGTACACGATTGTACAAGCTTGTACACGATTGTACACCCTTGTACACACTTGTGAACCCTTGTACACACTTGTACAACCTTGTACACACTTGTACAACCTTGTACACACTTGTACAACCTTGTACACACTTGTACAACCTTGTACAACCTACTACAAACTTGTACACACTTGTACAAACTTTTACATTCTTGTACACATTTGTACACCCTTGTACACACTTGTACAAACTTGTACATTCTTGTACATACTTGTACACCCTTGTACACACTTGTACAAACTTGTACAATCTTGTACATACTTGTACACCCTTGTACACACTTGTACAACCTTGTACAAACCTGTAAACCCTTGTACAAGCTTGTACACACTTGTACAAACTTGTACACACTTGTACACCCTTGTACAAACTTGTGCACCCTCGTACACTTTTGTACACCCTTGTACACATTTGTACAACCTTGTACAAACTTGTACACACTTGAACAAACTTGTACACACTTGTACATCCTTGTACAAACTTGTACACACTTGTACAAACTTTTACATCCTTGTACACATTTGTACACCCTTGTACACACTTGTACAACCTTGTACAAACCTGTACACCCTTGTACACACTTGTACAAGCTTGTACACGATTGTACACCCTTGTACACACTTGTGCACCCTTGTACACACTTGTACACCCTTGTACACACTTGTACAACCTTTTACAAACTTGTACACACTTGTACAAACTTGAACATTCTTGTACATACTTGTACACCCTTGTAAACACTTGTACAACCTTGTACAAACTTGTACACACTTGTACACACTTGTACAAGCTTGTACACACTTGTACAAGCTTGTACACACTTGTACACCCTTGTACAAACTTGTGCACCCTTGTACACACTTGTACAACCTTGTACACAATTGTACAACCTTGTACAACCATGTACACACTTGTACAACTTTGTACACACTTGTACAACCTTGTACACACTTGTACACCTTTGTACACACTTGTACAACCTTGTACACTATGATACAACCTTGTACACACTTGTACAACCTTGTACACACTTGTAAAACCTTTTACAAACTTGTACACACTTGTACAAACTTGTACATTCTTTTGTACACCCTTGTAAACACTTGTACAACCTTGTACAAACCTGTACACCCTTGTACACACTTGTACAAGCTTGTACACACTTGTACAAGCTTGTACACACTTGTACACCCTTGTACAAACTTGTGCACCCTTGTACACTTTTGTACACCCTTGTATACATTGGTACAACCTTGTACAAACTTGTACACACTTGTACAAACTTGTACACACTTGTACAAACTTGTACACACTTGTACAAACTTGTACACCCTTGTACACACTTGTACAACCTTGTACACACTTGTACAACCTTGTACACAATTGTACAACCTTGTACACAATTGTACAACCTTGTACAACCATGTACACACTTGTACAACCTTGTACACACTTGTACAACCTTGTACACACTTGTACACCTTTGTACACACTTATACAACCTTGTACACACTTGTACAACCTTGTACACACTTGTACAACCTTGTACACGTTTGTACAACCTTGTACACACTTGTACAACCTTGTACACACTTGTACAACCTTGTAAAAACTTGTACAAGCATGTACACGATTGTACACCCTTGTACACACTTGTGCACCCTTTTACACACTTGTACAACCTTGTACACACTTGTACAACCTTGTACACACTTGTACAACCTTGTACACACTTGTACAACCTTGTACACACTTGTACAAACTTGTACACACTTGTACAACCTTGTACACACTTGTACAACCTTGTACACACTTGTACAACCTTGTACACACTTGTACAACCTTTTACACAATTGTAAAACCTTGTACACACTTGTACATTCTTGTACAAACTTGTACTTACTTGTACAACCTTGTACAAACTTGTACACACTTGTACAAACTTTTACATCCTTGTACACATTTGTACACCCTTGTACACACTTGTACAACCTTGTACAAACCTGTAAACCCTTGTACACACTTGTACAAGCTTGTACAAGATTGTACACCCTTGTACACACTTGTGCACCCTTGTACACACTTGTACACCCTTGTATACACTTGTACAACCTTTTACAAACTTGTACACACTTGTACAAACTTGTACATTCTTGTGCATACTTGTACACCTTTGTAAACACTTGTACAACCTTGTACAAACCTGTACACCCTTGTACACACTTGTACAAGCTTGTACACACTTGTACAAGCTTGTACACACTTGTACACCCTTGTACAAACTTGTGCACCCTTGTACACTTTTGTACACCCTTGTATACATTTGTACAACCTTGTACAAACTTGTACACAATTGTACAAACTTGTACACACTTGTACAAACTTGTACACCCTTGTACACACTTGTACAACCTTGTACACACTTGTACAACCTTGTACAAACCTGTACACCCTTGTACACACTTGTACAAGCTTGTACACGATTGTACACCCTTGTACACACTTGTGCACCCTTGTACACACTTGTACACCCTTGTACACACTTGTACAACCTTTTACAAACTTGTACACACTTGTAAACACTTGTACAACCTTGTACAAACCTGTACACCCTTGTACACACTTGTACAAGCTTGTACACACTTGTACACCCTTGTACACACTTGTACAACCTTGTACACACTTGTACAACCTTGTACACAATTGTACAACCTTGTACAACCTTGTACACACTTGTACAACCTTGTACACACTTGTACAACCTTGTACACACTTGTACAACCTTGTACACACTTGTACACCTTTGTACACACTTGTTCAACCTTGTACACACTTGTACAACCTTGTACACACTTGTACAACCTTGTACACACTTGTACAACCTTGTACACACTTGTACACACTTGTACAAACTTGTACATTCTTGTACATACTTGTACTCCCTTGTAAACACTTGTACAACCTTGTACAAACCTGTACACCCTTGTACACACTTGTACAAGCTTGTACACACTTCTACAAGCTTGTACACACTTGTACACCCTTGTACAAACTTGTGCACCCTTGTACACTTTTGTACACCCTTGTATACATTTGTACAACCTTGTACAAACTTGTACACACTTGTACAAACTTGTACACACTTGTACAAACTTGTACACCCTTGTACACACTTGTACAACCTTGTACACACTTGTACAACCTTGTACACACTTGTACACCTTTGTACACACTTATACAACTTTGTACACACTTGTACAACCTTGTACACACTTGTACAACCTTGTACACGTTTGTACAACCTTGTACACACTTGTACAACCTTGTACACACTTGTACAACCTTGTAAAAACTTGTACAAGCATGTACACGATTGTACACCCTTGTACACACTTGTGCACCCTTGTACACACTTGTACAACCTTGTACACACTTGTACAACCTTGTACACACTTGTACAACCTTGTACACACTTGTACAACCTTGTACACACTTGTACAACCTTGTACACACTTGTACAACCTTGTACACACTTGTACAACCTTTTACACAATTGTAAAACCTTGTACACACTTGTACATTCTTGTACAAACTTGTACTTACTTGTACAACCTTGTACAAACTTGTGCACACTTGTACAAACTTTTACATCCTTGTACACATTTGTACACCCTTGTACACACTTGTACAACCTTGTACAAACCTGTACACCCTTGTACACACTTGTACAAGCTTGTACAAGATTGTACACCCTTGTACACACTTGTGCACCCTTGTACACACTTGTACACCCTTGTATACACTTTTACAACCTTTTACAAACTTGTACACACTTGTACAAACTTGTACATACTTGTGCATACTTGTACACCCTTGTAAACACTTGTACAACCTTGTACAAACCTGTACACCCTTGTACACACTTGTACAAGCTTGTACACACTTGTACAAGCTTGTACACATTTGTACACCCTTGTACAAACTTGTGCACCCTTGTACACTTTTGTACACCCTTGTATACATTTGTACAACCTTGTACAAACTTGTACACAATTGTACAAACTTGTACACACTTGTACAAACTTGTACACCCTTGTACACACTTGTACAACCTTGTACACACTTGTACAACCTTGTACAAACCTGTACACCCTTGTACACACTTGTACAAGCTTGTACACGATTGTACAACCTTGTACACACTTGTACAAGCTTGTACACACTTGTACAACCTTGTACACACTTGTACAACCTTGTACACACTTGTACAACCTTTTACACAATTGTAAAACCTTGTACACACTTGTACATTCTTGTACAAACTTGTACACACTTGTACAACCTTGTACACACTTGTACATCCTTGTACACACTTGTACAACCTTGTACACACTTGTACAACCTTGTACACAATTGTAAAACATTGTACACACTTAAACAACCTTGTACAAACTTGTACACACTTGTATAAACTTTTACATCCTTGTACACATTTGTACACCCTTGTACACACTTGTACAACCTTGTACAAACCTGTAAACCCTTGTACACACTTGTACAAGCTTGTACACGATTGTACAAGCTTGTACACGATTGTACACCCTTGTACACACTTGTGAACCCTTGTACACACTTGTACAACCTTGTACACACTTGTACAACCTTGTACACACTTGTACAACCTTGTACACACTTGTACAACCTTGTACACACTTGTACAACCTTGTACACACTTGTACAACCTTGTACAACCTACTACAAACTTGTACACACTTGTACAAACTTTTACATTCTTGTACACATTTGTACACCCTTGTACACACTTGTACAAACTTGTACATTCTTGTACATACTTGTACACCCTTGTACACACTTGTACAAACTTGTACATTCTTGTACATACTTGTACACCCTTGTACACACTTGTACAACCTTGTACAAACCTGTAAACCCTTGTACAAGCTTGTACACACTTGTACAAACTTGTACACACTTGTACACCCTTGTACAAACTTGTGCACCCTCGTACACTTTTGTACACCCTTGTACACATTTGTACAACCTTGTACAAACTTGTACACACTTGAACAAACTTGTACACACTTGTACATCCTTGTACAAACTTGTACACACTGGTACAAACTTTTACATCCTTGTACACATTTGTACACCCTTGTACACACTTGTACAACCTTGTACAAACCTGTACACCCTTGAACACACTTGTACAAGCTTGTACACGATTGTACAACCTTGTACACACTTGTACAAGCTTGTACACACTTGTACAACCTTGTACACACTTGTACAACCTTGTACACACTTGTACAACCTTTTACACAATTGTAAAACCTTGTACACACTTGTACATTCTTGTACAAACTTGTACACACTTGTACAACCTTGTACACACTTGTACATCCTTGTACACACTTGTACAACCTTGTACACACTTGTACAACCTTGTACACAATTGTAAAACATTGTACACACTTAAACAACCTTGTACAAACTTGTACACACTTGTATAAACTTTTACATCCTTGTACACATTTGTACACCCTTGTACACACTTGTACAACCTTGTACAAACCTGTAAACCCTTGTACACACTTGTACAAGCTTGTACACGATTGTACAAGCTTGTACACGATTGTACACCCTTGTACACACTTGTGAACCCTTGTACACACTTGTACAACCTTGTACACACTTGTACAACCTTGTACACACTTGTACAACCTTGTACACACTTGTACAACCTTGTACACACTTGTACACACTTGTACAAACTTGTACATTCTTGTACATACTTGTACTCCCTTGTAAACACTTGTACAACCTTGTACAAACCTGTACAACCTTGTACACACTTGTACAACCTTGTACACACTTGTACAACCTTGTACACAATTGTACAACCTTGTACAACCTTGTACACACTTGTACAACCTTGTACACACTTGTACAACCTTGTACACACTTGTACAACCTTGTACACACTTGTACACCTTTGTACACACTTGTTCAACCTTGTACACACTTGTACAACCTTGTACACACTTGTACAACCTTGTACACACTTGTACAACCTTGTACACACTTGTACACACTTGTACAAACTTGTACATTCTTGTACATACTTGTACTCCCTTGTAAACACTTGTACAACCTTGTACAAACCTGTACACCCTTGTACACACTTGTACAAGCTTGTACACACTTCTACAAGCTTGTACACACTTGTACACCCTTGTACAAACTTGTGCACCCTTGTACACTTTTGTACACCCTTGTATACATTTGTACAACCTTGTACAAACTTGTACACACTTGTACAAACTTGTACACACTTGTACAAACTTGTACACCCTTGTACACACTTGTACAACCTTGTACACACTTGTACAACCTTGTACACACTTGTACACCTTTGTACACACTTATACAACTTTGTACACACTTGTACAACCTTGTACACACTTGTACAACCTTGTACACACTTGTACAACCTTGTACACGTTTGTACAACCTTGTACACACTTGTACAACCTTGTACACACTTGTACAACCTTGTAAAAACTTGTACAAGCATGTACACGATTGTACACCCTTGTACACACTTGTGCACCCTTGTACACACTTGTACAACCTTGTACACACTTGTACAACCTTGTACACACTTGTACAACCTTGTACACACTTGTACAACCTTGTACACACTTGTACAACCTTGTACACACTTGTACAACCTTGTACACACTTGTACAACCTTTTACACAATTGTAAAACCTTGTACACACTTGTACATTCTTGTACAAACTTGTACTTACTTGTACAACCTTGTACAAACTTGTGCACACTTGTACAAACTTTTACATCCTTGTACACATTTGTACACCCTTGTACACACTTGTACAACCTTGTACAAACCTGTACACCCTTGTACACACTTGTACAAGCTTGTACAAGATTGTACACCCTTGTACACACTTGTGCACCCTTGTACACACTTGTACACCCTTGTATACACTTTTACAACCTTTTACAAACTTGTACACACTTGTACAAACTTGTACATACTTGTGCATACTTGTACACCCTTGTAAACACTTGTACAACCTTGTACAAACCTGTACACCCTTGTACACACTTGTACAAGCTTGTACACACTTGTACAAGCTTGTACTCATTTGTACACCCTTGTACAAACTTGTGCACCCTTGTACACTTTTGTACACCCTTGTATACATTTGTACAACCTTGTACAAACTTGTACACAATTGTACAAACTTGTACACACTTGTACAAACTTGTACACCCTTGTACACACTTGTACAACCTTGTACACACTTGTACAACCTTGTACAAACCTGTACACCCTTGTACACACTTGTACAAGCTTGTACACGATTGTACAACCTTGTACACACTTGTACAAGCTTGTACACACTTGTACAACCTTGTACACACTTGTACAACCTTGTACACACTTGTACAACCTTTTACACAATTGTAAAACCTTGTACACACTTGTACATTCTTGTACAAACTTGTACACACTTGTACAACCTTGTACACACTTGTACATCCTTGTACACACTTGTACAACCTTGTACACACTTGTACAACCTTGTACACAATTGTAAAACATTGTACACACTTAAACAACCTTGTACAAACTTGTACACACTTGTATAAACTTTTACATCCTTGTACACATTTGTACACCCTTGTACACACTTGTACAACCTTGTACAAACCTGTAAACCCTTGTACACACTTGTACAAGCTTGTACACGATTGTACAAGCTTGTACACGATTGTACACCCTTGTACACACTTGTGAACCCTTGTACACACTTGTACAACCTTGTACACACTTGTACAACCTTGTACACACTTGTACAACCTTGTACACACTTGTACAACCTTGTACACACTTGTACAACCTTGTACACACTTGTACAACCTTGTACAACCTACTACAAACTTGTACACACTTGTACAAACTTTTACATTCTTGTACACATTTGTACACCCTTGTACACACTTGTACAAACTTGTACATTCTTGTACATACTTGTACACCCTTGTACACACTTGTACAAACTTGTACATTCTTGTACATACTTGTACACCCTTGTACACACTTGTACAACCTTGTACAAACCTGTAAACCCTTGTACAAGCTTGTACACACTTGTACAAACTTGTACACACTTGTACACCCTTGTACAAACTTGTGCACCCTCGTACACTTTTGTACACCCTTGTACACATTTGTACAACCTTGTACAAACTTGTACACACTTGAACAAACTTGTACACACTTGTACATCCTTGTACAAACTTGTACACACTTGTACAAACTTTTACATCCTTGTACACATTTGTACACCCTTGTACACACTTGTACAACCTTGTACAAACCTGTACACCCTTGTACACACTTGTACAAGCTTGTACACGATTGTACAACCTTGTACACACTTGTACAAGCTTGTACACACTTGTACAACCTTGTACACACTTGTACAACCTTGTACACACTTGTACAACCTTTTACACAATTGTAAAACCTTGTACACACTTGTACATTCTTGTACAAACTTGTACACACTTGTACAACCTTGTACACACTTGTACATCCTTGTACACACTTGTACAACCTTGTACACACTTGTACAACCTTGTACACAATTGTAAAACATTGTACACACTTAAACAACCTTGTACAAACTTGTACACACTTGTATAAACTTTTACATCCTTGTACACATTTGTACACCCTTGTACACACTTGTACAACCTTGTACAAACCTGTAAACCCTTGTACACACTTGTACAAGCTTGTACACGATTGTACAAGCTTGTACACGATTGTACACCCTTGTACACACTTGTGAACCCTTGTACACACTTGTACAACCTTGTACACACTTGTACAACCTTGTACACACTTGTACAACCTTGTACACACTTGTACAACCTTGTACACACTTGTACAACCTTGTACACACTTGTACAACCTTGTACAACCTACTACAAACTTGTACACACTTGTACAAACTTTTACATTCTTGTACACATTTGTACACCCTTGTACACACTTGTACAAACTTGTACATTCTTGTACATACTTGTACACCCTTGTACACACTTGTACAAACTTGTACATTCTTGTACATACTTGTACACCCTTGTACACACTTGTACAACCTTGTACAAACCTGTAAACCCTTGTACAAGCTTGTACACACTTGTACAAACTTGTACACACTTGTACACCCTTGTACAAACTTGTGCACCCTCGTACACTTTTGTACACCCTTGTACACATTTGTACAACCTTGTACAAACTTGTACACACTTGAACAAACTTGTACACACTTGTACATCCTTGTACAAACTTGTACACACTTGTACAAACTTTTACATCCTTGTACACATTTGTACACCCTTGTACACACTTGTACAACCTTGTACAAACCTGTACACCCTTGTACACACTTGTACAAGCTTGTACACGATTGTACACCCTTGTACACACTTGTGCACCCTTGTACACACTTGTACACCCTTGTACACACTTGTACAACCTTTTACAAACTTGTACACACTTGTACAAACTTGAACATTCTTGTACATACTTGTACACCCTTGTAAACACTTGTACAACCTTGTACAAACTTGTACACACTTGTACACACTTGTACAAGCTTGTACACACTTGTACAAGCTTGTACACACTTGTACACCCTTGTACAAACTTGTGCACCCTTGTACACACTTGTACAACCTTGTACACAATTGTACAACCTTGTACAACCATGTACACACTTGTACAACTTTGTACACACTTGTACAACCTTGTACACACTTGTACACCTTTGTACACACTTGTACAACCTTGTACACTATGATACAACCTTGTACACACTTGTACAACCTTGTACACACTTGTAAATTCTTTTACAAACTTGTACACACTTGTACAAACTTGTACATTCTTTTGTACACCCTTGTAAACACTTGTACAACCTTGTACAAACCTGTACACCCTTGTACACACTTGTACAAGCTTGTACACACTTGTACAAGCTTGTACACACTTGTACACCCTTGTACAAACTTGTGCACCCTTGTACACTTTTGTACACCCTTGTATACATTGGTACAACCTTGTACAAACTTGTACACACTTGTACAAACTTGTACACACTTGTACAAACTTGTACACACTTGTACAAACTTGTACACCCTTGTACACACTTGTACAACCTTGTACACACTTGTACAACCTTGTACACAATTGTACAACCTTGTACACAATTGTACAACCTTGTACAACCATGTACACACTTGTACAACCTTGTACACACTTGTACAACCTTGTACACACTTGTACAACCTTGTACACACTTGTACACCTTTGTACACACTTATACAACCTTGTACACACTTGTACAACCTTGTACACACTTGTACAACCTTGTACACGTTTGTACAACCTTGTACACACTTGTACAACTTTGTACACACTTGTACAACCTTGTAAAAACTTGTACAAGCATGTACACGATTGTACACCCTTGTACACACTTGTGCACCCTTTTACACACTTGTACAACCTTGTACACACTTGTACAACCTTGTACACACTTGTACAACCTTGTACACACTTGTACAACCTTGTACACACTTGTACAAACTTGTACACACTTGTACAACCTTGTACACACTTGTACAACCTTGTACACACTTGTACAACCTTGTACACACTTGTACAACCTTTTACACAATTGTAAAACCTTGTACACACTTGTACATTCTTGTACAAACTTGTACTTACTTGTACAACCTTGTACAAACTTGTACACACTTGTACAAACTTTTACATCCTTGTACACATTTGTACACCCTTGTACACACTTGTACAACCTTGTACAAACCTGTAAACCCTTGTACACACTTGTACAAGCTTGTACAAGATTGTACACCCTTGTACACACTTGTGCACCCTTGTACACACTTGTACACCCTTGTATACACTTGTACAACCTTTTACAAACTTGTACACACTTGTACAAACTTGTACATTCTTGTGCATACTTGTACACCCTTGTAAACACTTGTACAACCTTGTACAAACCTGTACACCCTTTTACACACTTGTACAAGCTTGTACACACTTGTACAAGCTTGTACACACTTGTACACCCTTGTACAAACTTGTGCACCCTTGTACACTTTTGTACACCCTTGTATACATTTGTACAACCTTGTACAAACTTGTACACAATTGTACAAACTTGTACACACTTGAACAAACTTGTACACCCTTGTACACACTTGTACAACCTTGTACACACTTGTACAACCTTGTACAAACCTGTACACCCTTGTACACACTTGTACAAGCTTGTACACGATTGTACAGCCTTGTACACACTTGTGCACCCTTGTACACACTTGTACACCCTTGTACACACTTGTACAACCTTTTACAAACTTGTACACACTTGTAAACACTTGTACAACCTTGTACAAACCTGTACACCCTTGTACACACTTGTACACACTTGTACAAACTTGTACATTCTTGTACATACTTGTACACCCTTGTAAACACTTGTACAAAATTGTACAAACCTGTACACCCTTGTACACACTTGTACAAGCTTGTACACACTTGTACAAGCTTGTACACACTTGTACAAGCTTGTACACACTTGTACACCCTTGTACAAACTTGTGCACCCTTGTACACTTTTGTACACCCTTGTATACATTTGTACAAACTTGTACAAACTTGTACACACTTGTACAAACTTGTACACACTTGTACAAACTTGTACACCCTTGTACACACTTGTACAACCTTGTACACACTTGTACAACCTTGTACAAACCTGTACACCCTTGTACACACTTGTACAAGCTTGTACACGATTGTACACTCTTGTACACACTTGTGCAACCTTGTACACACTTGTACAACCTTGTACACACTTGTACAACCTTGTACACACTTGTACACCCTTGTACACACTTGTACAACCTTTTACAAACTTGTACACACTTGTACAAAATTGTACATTCTTGTACATACTTGTACACCCTTGTACACACTTGTACATTCTTGTACATACTTGTACACCCTTGTACACACTTGTACAACCTTGTACAAACCTGTACACCCTTGTACACACTTGTACAAGCTTGTACACACTTGTACAAACTTGTACACACTTGTACACCCTTGTACAAACTTGTGCACCCTTGTACACTTTTGTACACCCTTGTACACATTTGTACAACATTGTACAAACTTGTACACACTTGTACAAACTTGTACACACTTGTACAAACTTGTGTACACTTGTACAACCTTGTACACATTTGTACAACCTTGTACACACTTGTACAACCTTGTACAAACTTGTACACACTTGTACAAAATTGTACATTCTTGTACATACTTGTACACCCTTGTACACACTTGTACATTCTTGTACATACTTGTACACCCTTGTACACACTTGTACAACCTTGTACAAACCTGTACACCCTTGTACACACTTGTACAAGCTTGTACACACTTGTACAACCTCGTCCACACTTGTACAACCTTGTACACACTTGTACAACCTTGTACACAATTGTAAAACCTTGTACACACTTTTACAACCTTGTACACACTTGTACACCCTTGTACACACTTGTACAAAATTTTACATTCTTGTACATACTTGTACACCCTTGTACACACTTGTACAACCTTGTACAAACCTTTACACCCTTGTACACACTTGTACAAGCTTGTACACACTTGTACAAGCTTGTACACACTTGTACACCCTTGTACAAACCTGTGCACCCTTGAACACTTTTGTACACCCTTGTACACATTTGTACAACCTTGTACAAACTTAAACACACTTGTACAAACATGTACACACTTGAACAACCTTGTACACACTTGTACAAACCTTGTACACACTTGTACAAGCTTGTACACACTTGTACAACCTTGTACACACTTGTACAACCTTGTACACACTTGTACAAGCTTGTACACACTTGTACAACCTTGTACACACTTGTACAACCTTGTACACACTTGTACAACCTTGTACAAACCTGTACACCCTTGTACACACTTGTACAAGCTTGTACACGATTGTACACCCTTGTACAAACTTGTGCACCCTTGTACACACTTGTACACCCTTGTACACACTTGTACAACCTTTTACAAACTTGTACACACTTGTACAAACTTGTACATTCTTGTACATACTTGTACACCCTTGTAAACACTTGTACAACCTTGTACAAACCTGTACACCCTTGTACACACTTGTACACCCTTGTACAAACTTGTGCACCCTTGTACACTTTTGTACACCCTTGTATACATTTGTACAAAATTGTACAAACTTGTACACACTTGTACAACCTTGTACACACTTGTACAACCTTGTACACACTTGTACAACCTTGTACAAACCTGTACCCCCTTGTACACACTTGTACAAGCTTGTACACGATTGTACACTCTTGTACACACTTGTGCAACCTTGTACACACTTGTACAACCTTGTACACACTTGTACAACCTTGTACACACTTGTTCAAGCTTGTACACACTTGTACAACCTTGTACACACTTGTACACCCTTGTACACACTTGTACAACCTTTTACAAACTTGTACACACTTGTACAAAATTGTACATTCTTATACATACTTGTACACCCTTGTACACACTTGTACACCCTTGTACAAACTTGTGCACCCTTGTACACTTTTGTACACCCTTGTACACATTTGTACAAACTTGTACAAACTTGTACACACTTGTACAAACTTGTACACACTTGTACAAACTTGTGTACACTTGTACAACCTTGTACACACTTGTACAACCTTGTACACACTTGTACAACCTTGTACACACTTGTACAACCTTGTACACATTTGTACAACCTTGTACACAATTGTAAAACCTTGTACACACGTGTACAACCTTGTACAAACTTGTACACACTTGTACAAACTTGTACACCCTTGTACACACTTGTACAACCTTGTACACACTTGTACAAATTTGTACACACTTGTACAACCTTGTACAAACCTGTACCCCCTTGTACACACTTGTACAAGCTTGTACACGATTGTACACTCTTGTACACACTTGTGCAACCTTGTACACACTTGTACAACCTTGTACACACTTGTACAACCTTGTACACACTTGTTCAAGCTTGTACACACTTGTACAACCTTGTACACACTTGTACACCCTTGTACACACTTGTACAACCTTTTACAAACTTGTACACACTTGTACAAAATTGTACATTCTTATACATACTTGTACACCCTTATACACACTTGTACACCCTTGTACAAACTTGTGCACCCTTGTACACTTTTGTACACCCTTGTACACATTTGTACAAACTTGTACAAACTTGTACACACTTGTACAAACTTGTACACACTTGTACAAACTTGTGTACACTTGTACAACCTTGTACACACTTGTACAACCTTGTACACACTTGTACAACCTTGTACACACTTGTACAACCTTGTACACATTTGTACAACCTTGTACACAATTGTAAAACCTTGTACACACGTGTACAACCTTGTACAAACTTGTACACACTTGTACAAACTTGTACAAACCTGTACACCCTTGTACACACTTGTACAAGCTTGTACACGATTGTACAGCCTTGTACACACTTGTGCACCCTTGTACACACTTGTACACCCTTGTACACACTTGTACAACCTTTTACAAACTTGTACACACTTGTAAACACTTGTACAACCTTGTACAAACCTGTACACCCTTGTACACACTTGTACACACTTGTACAAACTTGTACATTCTTGTACATACTTGTACACCCTTGTAAACACTTGTACAAAATTGTACAAACCTGTACACCCTTGTACACACTTGTACAAGCTTGTACACACTTGTACAAGCTTGTACACACTTGTACAAGCTTGTACACACTTGTACACCCTTGTACAAACTTGTGCACCCTTGTACACTTTTGTACACCCTTGTATACATTTGTACAAACTTGTACAAACTTGTACACACTTGTACAAACTTGTACACACTTGTACAAACTTGTACACCCTTGTACACACTTGTACAACCTTGTACACACTTGTACAACCTTGTACAAACCTGTACACCCTTGTACACACTTGTACAAGCTTGTACACGATTGTACACTCTTGTACACACTTGTGCAACCTTGTACACACTTGTACAACCTTGTACACACTTGTACAACCTTGTACACACTTGTACACCCTTGTACACACTTGTACAACCTTTTACAAACTTGTACACACTTGTACAAAATTGTACATTCTTGTACATACTTGTACACCCTTGTACACACTTGTACATTCTTGTACATACTTGTACACCCTTGTACACACTTGTACAACCTTGTACAAACCTGTACACCCTTGTACACACTTGTACAAGCTTGTACACACTTGTACAAACTTGTACACACTTGTACACCCTTGTACAAACTTGTGCACCCTTGTACACTTTTGTACACCCTTGTACACATTTGTACAACATTGTACAAACTTGTACACACTTGTACAAACTTGTACACACTTGTACAAACTTGTGTACACTTGTACAACCTTGTACACATTTGTACAACCTTGTACACACTTGTACAACCTTGTACAAACTTGTACACACTTGTACAAAATTGTACATTCTTGTACATACTTGTACACCCTTGTACACACTTGTACATTCTTGTACATACTTGTACACCCTTGTACACACTTGTACAACCTTGTACAAACCTGTACACCCTTGTACACACTTGTACAAGCTTGTACACACTTGTACAACCTCGTCCACACTTGTACAACCTTGTACACACTTGTACAACCTTGTACACAATTGTAAAACCTTGTACACACTTTTACAACCTTGTACACACTTGTACACCCTTGTACACACTTGTACACAATTTTACATTCTTGTACATACTTGTACACCCTTGTACACACTTGTACAACCTTGTACAAACCTTTACACCCTTGTACACACTTGTACAAGCTTGTACACACTTGTACAAGCTTGTACACACTTGTACACCCTTGTACAAACCTGTGCACCCTTGAACACTTTTGTACACCCTTGTACACATTTGTACAACCTTGTACAAACTTAAACACACTTGTACAAACATGTACACACTTGAACAACCTTGTACACACTTGTACAAACCTTGTACACACTTGTACAAGCTTGTACACACTTGTACAACCTTGTACACACTTGTACAACCTTGTACACACTTGTACAAGCTTGTACACACTTGTACAACCTTGTACACACTTGTACAACCTTGTACACACTTGTACAACCTTGTACAAACCTGTACACCCTTGTACACACTTGTACAAGCTTGTACACGATTGTACACCCTTGTACAAACTTGTGCACCCTTGTACACACTTGTACACCCTTGTACACACTTGTACAACCTTTTACAAACTTGTACACACTTGTACAAACTTGTACATTCTTGTACATACTTGTACACCCTTGTAAACACTTGTACAACCTTGTACAAACCTGTACACCCTTGTACACACTTGTACACCCTTGTACAAACTTGTGCACCCTTGTACACTTTTGTACACCCTTGTATACATTTGTACAAAATTGTACAAACTTGTACACACTTGTACAACCTTGTACACACTTGTACAACCTTGTACACACTTGTACAACCTTGTACAAACCTGTACCCCCTTGTACACACTTGTACAAGCTTGTACACGATTGTACACTCTTGTACACACTTGTGCAACCTTGTACACACTTGTACAACCTTGTACACACTTGTACAACCTTGTACACACTTGTTCAAGCTTGTACACACTTGTACAACCTTGTACACACTTGTACACCCTTGTACACACTTGTACAACCTTTTACAAACTTGTACACACTTGTACAAAATTGTACATTCTTATACATACTTGTACACCCTTGTACACACTTGTACACCCTTGTACAAACTTGTGCACCCTTGTACACTTTTGTACACCCTTGTACACATTTGTACAAACTTGTACAAACTTGTACACACTTGTACAAACTTGTACACACTTGTACAAACTTGTGTACACTTGTACAACCTTGTACACACTTGTACAACCTTGTACACACTTGTACAACCTTGTACACACTTGTACAACCTTGTACACATTTGTACAACCTTGTACACAATTGTAAAACCTTGTACACACGTGTACAACCTTGTACAAACTTGTACACACTTGTACAAACTTGTACACCCTTGTACACACTTGTACAACCTTGTACACACTTGTACAAATTTGTACACACTTGTACAACCTTGTACAAACCTGTACCCCCTTGTACACACTTGTACAAGCTTGTACACGATTGTACACTCTTGTACACACTTGTGCAACCTTGTACACACTTGTACAACCTTGTACACACTTGTACAACCTTGTACACACTTGTTCAAGCTTGTACACACTTGTACAACCTTGTACACACTTGTACACCCTTGTACACACTTGTACAACCTTTTACAAACTTGTACACACTTGTACCTTGTACACCCTTGTACACACTTGTACACCCTTGTACAAACTTGTGCACCCTTGTACACTTTTGTACACCCTTGTACACATTTGTACAAACTTGTACAAACTTGTACACACTTGTACAAACTTGTACACACTTGTACAAACTTGTGTACACTTGTACAACCTTGTACACACTTGTACAACCTTGTACACACTTGTACAACCTTGTACACACTTGTACAACCTTGTACACATTTGTACAACCTTGTACACAATTGTAAAACCTTGTACACACGTGTACAACCTTGTACAAACTTGTACACACTTGTACAAACTTGTACACCCTTGTACACACTTGTACAACCTTGTACACACTTGTACAAATTTGTACAACCTTGTACAAACTTGTACACACTTGTACAACCTTGTACAAACTTGTACACACTTGTACACACTTTTACATCCTTGTACACATTTGTACACCCTTGTACACACTTGTACAACCTTTTACAAACTTGTACACACTTGTACAAACTTGTACATTCTTGTACATACTTGTACAACCTTGTACACACTTGTACAACCTTGTACAAACCTGTAAACCCTTGTACAAGCTTGTACACACTTGTACAAGCTTGTACACACTTGTACACCCTTGTACAAACTTGTGCAACCTTGTACACTTTTGTACACCCTTGTACACACTTGTTCAACCTTGTACAAACCTGTAAACTTTTGTACAAGCTTGTACACACTTGTACAAGCTTGTACACACTTGTACACCCTTGTACAAACTTGTGCACCCTTGTACACTTTTGTACACCCTTGTACACATTTGTACAACCTTGTACAAACTTGTACACACTTGTACAAACTTGTACACACTTGTACAACCTTGTACACACTTGTACAACCTTGTACACACTTGTACAACCTTGTACACACTTGTACAACCTTGTACACACTTGTACAACCTTGTACACACTTGTACAAGCTTGTACACACTTGTACAACCTTGTACACACTTGTACAACCATGTACACACTTGTACAACCTTGTACACACTTGTACAACCTTTTACACAATTGTAAAACCTTGTACACACTTGTACATTCTTGTACAAACTTGTACTTACTTGTACAACCTTGTACAAACTTTTACAGCCTTGTACACATTTGTACACCCTTGTACACACTTGTACAACCTTGTACAAACCTGTACACCCTTGTACACACTTGTACAAGCTTGTACACGATTGTACACCCTTGTACACACTTGTGCACCATTGTACACACTTGTACACCCTTGTACACACTTGTACAACCTTTTACAAACTTGTACACACTTGTACAAACTTGTACATTCTTTTGTACACCCTTGTAAACACTTGTACAACCTTGTACAAACCTGTACACCCTTGTACACACTTGTACAAGCTTGTACACACTTGTACAAGCTTGTACACACTTGGACACCCTTGTACAAACTTGTGCATCCTTGTACACTTTTGTACACCCTTGTATTAATTTGTACAACCTTGTACAAACTTGTACACACTTGTACAAACTTGTACACACTTGTACAAACTTGTACACCCTTGTACACACTTGTACAACGTGTACAACCTTGTACACAATTGTACAACCTTGTACAACCATGTACACACTTGTACAACCTTGTACACACTTGTACAACCTTGTACACACTTGTACACCTTTGTACACACTTATACAACCTTGTACACACTTGTACAACCTTGTACACACTTGTACAACCTTGTACACACTTGTACAACCTTGTACACACTTGTACAACCTTGTACACACTTGTACAAGCTTGTACACACTTGTACAACCTTGTAAAATTTGTACAAGCTTGTACACGATTGTACACCCTTGTACACACTTGTAAAATTTGTACAAGCTTGTACACGATTGTACACCCTTGTACACACTTGTGCACCCTTGTACACACTTGTACAACCTTGTACACACTTGTACAACCTTGTACACACTTGTACAACCTTGTACACACTTGTACAACCTTGTACACACTTGTACAACCTTGTACACACTTGTACAACCTTGTACACACTTGTACAACCTTGTACACACTTGTACAACCTTGTACACACTTGTACAAGCTTGTACACACTTGTACAACCTTGTACACACTTGTACAACCTTTTACACAATTGTAAAACCTTGTACACACTTTTACATTCTTGTACAAACTTGTACTTACTTGTACAACCTTGTACAAACTTGTACACACTTGTACAAACTTTTACATCCTTGTACACATTTGTACACCCTTGTACACACTTGTGCACCCTTGTATACACTTGTACACTCTTGTACACACTTGTACAACCTTTTACAAGCTTGTACACACTTGTACAAGCTTGTACACACTTGTACACCCTTGTACAAACTTGTGCACTCTTGTACACTTTTGTACACCCTTGTATTAATTTGTACAACCTTGTACAAACTTGTACACACTTGTACAAACTTGTACACACTTGTACAAACTTGTACATTCTTGTACATACTTGTACACCCTTGTAAACACTTGTACAACCTTGTACACTTTTGTACACCCTTGTATACATTTGTACAACCTTGTACAAACTTGTACACACTTGTACAAACTTGTACACACTTGTACAAACTTGTACACCCTTGTACACACTTGTACAACCTTGTACACACTTGTACTACCTTGTACAAACCTGTACACCCTTGTACACACTTGTACAAGCTTGTACACGATTGTACACCCTTGTACACACTTGTGCACCCTTGTACACACTTGTACACCCTTGTACACACTTGTACAACCTTTAACAAACTTGTACACACTTGTACAAACTTGTACATTCTTGTACATACTTGTACACCCTTGTAAACACTTGTACAACCTTGTACAAACCTGTACACCCTTGTACACACTTGTACAAGCTTGTACACACTTGTACAAGCTTGTACACACTTGTACAAGCTTGTACACACTTGTACAAGCTTGGACACACTTGTACACCCTTGTACAAACTTGTGCACCGTTGTACACTTTTGTACACCCTTGTATACATTTGTACAACCTTGTACAAACTTGTACACACTTGTACAAACTTGTACACACTTGTACAAACTTGTACACCCTTGTACACACTTGTACAACCTTGTACACACTTGTACAACCTTGTACACACTTGTAAAACCTTGTACACAATTGTACAACCTTGTACAACCTAGTACACACTTGTACAACCTTGTACACACTTGTACAACCTTGTACACACTTGTACACCCTTGTAAACACTTGTACAACCTTGTACAAACCTCTACACCCTTGTACACACTTGTACAAGCTTGTACACACTTGTGCACCCTTGTACACTTTTGTACACCCTTGTACAAACTTGTACACACTTGTACAAACTTGTACACACTTGTACAAACTTGTACACCCTTGTACACACTTGTACAACCTTGTACACACTTGTACAACCTTGTACACACTTGTACAACCTTGTACACACTTGTACAACCTTGTACACAATTGTACAACCTTGTACAACCTTGTACACACTTGTACAACCTTGTACACACTTGTACAACCTTGTACACACTTGTACAACCTTGTACACACTTTTTCAACCTTGTACACACTTATACAACCTTGTACACACCTTACAACCTTGTACACACTTGTACAACCTTGTACACACTTGTACAACCTTGTACACACTTGTACAACCTTGTACACACTTGTACAACCTTGTACACACTTGTACAACCTTGTAAAAACATGTACAACCTTGTACACACTTGTACACCCTTGTACACACTTGTACAAGCTTGTACACACTTGTACAAACTTGTACACACTTGTACAAACTTGTACACACTTGTACAAACTTGTACACACTTGTACAAACTTGTACACCCTTGTACACACTTGTACAACCTTGTACACACTTGTACAACCTTGTACACAATTGTACAACCTTGTACAACCTTGTACACACTTGTACAACCTTGTACACACTTGTACAACCTTGTACACACTTGTACACCTTTGTACACACTTGTACAACCTTGTACACACTTGTACGACCTTGTACACACTTGTACAACCTTGTACACACTTGTACAAGCTTGTACACACTTGTACAACCTTGTACACACTTGTACAACCTTGTACAAAACTGTACACCCTTGTACACACTTGTACAAGCTTGTACACGATTGTACACCCTTGTACACACTTGTGCACCCTTGTACAAACTTGTACACCATTGTACACACTTGTACAACCTTTTACAAACTTGTACACACTTGTACAAACTTGTACATTCTTGTACATACTTGTACACCCTTGTAAACACTTGTACAACCTTGTACAAACCTGTACACCCTTGTACACAATTGTACAAGCTTGTACACACTTGTACAAGCTTGTACACACTTGTACACCCTTGTACAAACTTGTGCACCCTTGTACACTTTTGTACACCCTTGTATACATTTGTACAAAAATGTACAAATTTGTACAAGTGTGTACAAGGTTGTACAAGTGTGTACAAGGTTGTACAAGTGTGTACAAGGTTGTACAAGTGTGTACAAGGTTGTACAAGTGTGTACAAGGTTGTACAAGTGTGTACAAGGTTGTACAAGTGTGTACAAGGTTGTACAAGTGTGTACAAGGGTGCACAAGTGTGTACAAGGGTGTACAATCGTGTACAAGCTTGGACAAATTTTACAAGGTTGTACAAGTGTGTACAAGCTTGTACAAGTGTGTACAAGGTTGTACAAGTGTGTACAAGGTTGTACAAGTGTGTACAAGGTTGTACAAGTGTGTACAAGGTTGTATAAGTGTGTACAAAGGTGTACAAGTGTGTACAAGGTTGTACAAGTGTGTACAAGGTTGTATAAGTGTGTACAAAGGTGTACAAGTGTGTACAAGGTTGTACAAGTGTGTACAAGGTTGTACAAGTGTGTACATGGTTGTACAAGGTTGTACAATTGTGTACAAGGTTGTACAAGTGTGTACAAGGTTGTACAAGTGTGTACAAGGGTGTACAAGTTTGTACAAGTGTGTACAAGTTTGTACAAGTGTGTACAAGTTTGTACAAGGTTGTACAAATTAATACAAGGGTGTACAAAAGTGTACAAGGATGCACAAGTTTGTACAAGGGTGTCCAAGTGTGTACAAGCTTGTACAAGTGTGTACAAGCTTGTACAAGTGTGTACAAGGGTGTACAGGTTTGTACAAGGTTGTACAAGTGTTTACAAGGGTGTACAAAAGAATGTACAAGTTTGTACAAGTGTGTACAAGTTTGTAAAAGGTTGTACAAGTGTGTACAAGGGTGTACAAGTGTGTACAATGGTGCACAAGTGTGTACAAGGGTGTACAATCGTGTACAAGCTTGTACAAGTGTGTACAAGGGTGTACAGGTTTGTACAAGGTTGTACAAGTGTGTACAAGGGTGTACAAATGTGTACAAGGCTGTAAAAGTTTGTACAAGGTTGTACAAGTAAGTACAAGTTTGTACAAGAATGTACAAGTGTGTACAAGGTTTTACAATTGTGTAAAAGGTTGTACAAGTGTGTACAAGGTTGTACAAGTGTGTACAAGGTTGTACAAGTGTGTACAAGGTTGTACAAGTGTGTACAAGCTTGTACAAGTGTGTACAAGGTTGTACAAGTGTGTACAAGGTTGTACAAGTGTGTACAAGGTTGTACAAGTGTGTACAAGGTTGTACAAGTGTGTACAAGGTTGTACAAGTGTGTACAAGTTTGTACAAGTGTGTACAAGTTTGTACAAGGTTGTACAAATGTGTACAAGGGTGTACAAAAGTGTACAAGGGTGCACAAGTTTGTACAAGGGTGTACAAGTGTGTACAAGCTTGTACAAGTGTGTACAAGCTTGTACAAAAGTTTACAGGTTTGTACAAGGTTGAACAAGTGTGTACAAGGGTGTACAAAAGTGTACAAGGTTGCACAAGTTTGTACAAGGGTGTACAAGTGTGTACAAGCTTGTACAAGTGTGTACAAGCTTGTACAAGGGTTTACAGGTTTGTACAAGGTTGTACAAGTGTGTACAAGGTTGTACAAGTATGTACAAGAATGTACAAGTTTGTACAAGTGTGTACAAGTTTGTAAAAGGTTGTACAAGTGTGTACAAGGGTGTACAAATGTGTACAAGGATGTAAAAGTGTGTACAAGTGTGTACAAGTTTGTACAAGGTTGTACAAGTGTGTACAAGTTTGTACAAGGTTGTACAAATTTGTACAAGTGTGTACAAGGTTGTACAAGTGTGTACAAGGGTGTACAAGTTTGTACAAGTGTGTACAAGTTTGTACAAGGTTGTACACGTGTGTACAAGGTTTTACAATTGTGTACAAGGTTGTACAAATGTGTACAAGGTTGTACAAGTGTGTACAAGGTTGTACAAGTGTGTACAAGGTTGTACAAGTGTGTACAAGGTTGTACAAGTGTACACAAGTTTGTACAAGTGTGTACAAGTTTGTACAAGTGTGTACAAGTTTGTACAAGTTTGTACAAATGTGTACAAGGGTGTACAAAAGTGTACAAGGGTGCACAAGTTTGTACAAGGGTGTACAAGTGTGTACAAGGGTGTACAAGTATGTATAAGAATGTACAATTTTGTACAAGTGTGTACAAGTTTGTAAAAGGTTGTACAAGTGTGTACAAGGGTGTACAAGTGTGTACAAGGTTGTACAAGTGTGTACAAGCTTGAACAAGTGTGTACAAGGTTGTACAAGTGTGTACAAGGTTGTACAAGTGTGTACAAGGTTGCACAAGTGTGTACAAGAGTGTACAATCGTGTACAAGCTTGTACAAGTGTGTACAAGGGGGTACAGGTTTGTACAAGGTTGTACAAGTGTGTACAAGGTTGTACAAGTGTGTACAAGGTTGTACAAGTGTGTACAAGGGTGTACAAGTTTGTACAAGTGTGTACAAGTTTGTACAAGTGTGTACAAGTTTGTACAATTTTGTACAAATGTATACAAGGGTGTACAAAAGTGTACAAGGGTGCACAAGTTTGTACAAGGGTGTACAAGTGTGTACAAGCTTGTACAAGTGTGTACAAGCTTGTACAAGTGTGTACAAGGGTGTACAGGTTTGTACAAGGTTGTACAAGTGTTTACAAGGGTGTACAAGTATGTACAAGAATGTACAAGTTTGTACAAGTGTGTACAAGTTTGTAAAAGGTTGTACAAGTGTGTACAAGGGTGTACAAGTGTGTACAAGGGTGCACAAGTGTGTACAAGGGTGTACAATCGTGTACAAGCTTGTACAAGTGTGTACAAGGGTGTACAGGTTTGTACAAGGTTGTACAAGTGTGTACAAGGTTGTACAAGTGTGTACAAGGTTGTACAAGTGTGTACAAGCTTGTACAAGTGTGTACAAGGTTGTACAAGTGTGTACAAGGTTGTACAAGTGTGTACAAGCTTGTACAAGTGTGTACAAGGTTTGTACAAGTGTGTACAAGGTTGTTCAAGTGTGTACATGTTTGTACAAGTGTGTTTAAGTTTGTACAAGGTTGTACAAATGTGTACAAGGGTGTACAAAAGTGTTCAAGGGTGCACAAGTTTGTACAAGGGTGTACAAGTGTGTACAAGCTTGTACAAGTGTGTACAAGCTTGTACAAGTGTGTACAAGGGTGTAAAGGTTTGTACAAGGTTGTACAAGTGTGTACAAGGGTGTACAAGTATGTACAAGAATGTAAAATTTTGTACAAGTGTGTACAAGGGTGTACAAGTGTGTACAAGGTTGTAAAAGTGTGTACAAGGTTTTACAATTGTGTACAAGGTTGTACAAGTGTGTACAAGGTTGTACAAGTGTGGACGAGGTTGTACAAGTGTGTACAAGGTTGTACAAGTGTGTACAAGGTTGTACAAGTGTGTACAAGGTTGTACAAGTGTACACAAGTTTGTACAAGTGTGTACAAGTTTGTACAAGTGTGTACAAGTTTGTACAATGTTGTACAAATGTGTACAAGGGTGTACAAAAGTGTACAAGGGTGCACAAGTTTGTACAAGGGTGTACAAGTGTGTACAAGCTTGTACAAGTGTGTACACACTTGTACAACCTTGTACACACTTGTACAACCTTGTACACACTTGTACACCTTTGTACACACTTATACAACCTTGTACACACTTGTACAACCTTGTACACACTTGAACAACCTTGTACACACTTGTACAACCTTGTACACACTTGTACAAGCTTGTACACACTTGTACAACCTTGTAAAATTTGTACAAACTTGTACACCCTTGTACACACTTGTACAACGTGTACAACCTTGTACACAATTGTACAACCTTGTACAACCATGTACACACTTGTACAACCTTGTACACACTTGTACAACCTTGTACACACTTGTACACCTTTGTACACACTTATACAACCTTGTACACACTTGTACAACCTTGTACACACTTGTACAACCTTGTACACACTTGTACAACCTTGTACACACTTGTACAAGCTTGTACACACTTGTACAACCTTGTAAAATTTGTACAAGCTTGTACACGATTGTACACCCTTGTACACACTTGTAAAATTTGTACAAGCTTGTACACGATTGTACACCCTTGTACACACTTGTGCACCCTTGTACACACTTGTACAACCTTGTACACACTTGTACAACCTTGTACACACTTGTACAACCTTGTACACACTTGTACAACCTTGTACACACTTGTACAACCTTGTACACACTTGTACAACCTTGTACACACTTGTACAACCTTGTACACACTTGTACAACCTTGTACACACTTGTACAAGCTTGTACACACTTGTACAACCTTGTACACACTTGTACAACCTTTTACACAATTGTAAAACCTTGTACACACTTTTACATTCTTGTACAAACTTGTACTTACTTGTACAACCTTGTACAAACTTGTACACACTTGTACAAACTTTTACATCCTTGTACACATTTGTACACCCTTGTACACACTTGTGCACCCTTGTATACACTTGTACACTCTTGTACACACTTGTACAACCTTTTACAAGCTTGTACACACTTGTACAAGCTTGTACACACTTGTACACCCTTGTACAAACTTGTGCACTCTTATACACTTTTGTACACCCTTGTATTAATTTGTACAACCTTGTACAAACTTGTACACACTTGTACAAACTTGTACACACTTGTACAAACTTGTACATTCTTGTACATACTTGTACACCCTTGTAAACACTTGTACAACCTTGTACACTTTTGTACACCCTTGTGTACATTTGTACAACCTTGTACAAACTTGTACACACTTGTACAAACTTGTACACACTTGTACAAACTTGTACACCCTTGTACACACTTGTACAACCTTGTACACACTTGTACTACCTTGTACAAACCTGTACACCCTTGTACACACTTGTACAAGCTTGTACACGATTGTACACCCTTGTACACACTTGTGCACCCTTGTACACACTTGTACACCCTTGTACACACTTGTACAACCTTTAACAAACTTGTACACACTTGTACAAACTTGTACATTCTTGTACATACTTGTACACCCTTGTAAACACTTGTACAACCTTGTACAAACCTGTACACCCTTGTACACACTTGTACAAGCTTGTACACACTTGTACAAGCTTGTACACACTTGTACAAGCTTGTACACACTTGTACAAGCTTGGACACACTTGTACACCCTTGTACAAACTTGTGCACCGTTGTACACTTTTGTACACCCTTGTATACATTTGTACAACCTTGTACAAACTTGTACACACTTGTACAAACTTGTACACACTTGTACAAACTTGTACACCCTTGTACACACTTGTACAACCTTGTACACACTTGTACAACCTTGTACACACTTGTAAAACCTTGTACACAATTGTACAACCTTGTACAACCTAGTACACACTTGTACAACCTTGTACACACTTGTACAACCTTGTACACACTTGTACACCCTTGTAAACACTTGTACAACCTTGTACAAACCTCTACACCCTTGTACACACTTGTACAAGCTTGTACACACTTGTGCACCCTTGTACACTTTTGTACACCCTTGTACAAACTTGTACACACTTGTACAAACTTGTACACACTTGTACAAACTTGTACACCCTTGTACACACTTGTACAACCTTGTACACACTTGTACAACCTTGTACACACTTGTACAACCTTGTACACACTTGTACAACCTTGTACACAATTGTACAACCTTGTACAACCTTGTACACACTTGTACAACCTTGTACACACTTGTACAACCTTGTACACACTTGTACAACCTTGTACACACTTTTTCAACCTTGTACACACTTATACAACCTTGTACACACCTTACAACCTTGTACACACTTGTACAACCTTGTACACACTTGTACAACCTTGTACACACTTGTACAACCTTGTACACACTTGTACAACCTTGTACACACTTGTACAACCTTGTAAAAACATGTACAACCTTGTACACACTTGTACACCCTTGTACACACTTGTACAAGCTTGTACACACTTGTACAAACTTGTACACACTTGTACAAACTTGTACACACTTGTACAAACTTGTACACACTTGTACAAACTTGTACACCCTTGTACACACTTGTACAACCTTGTACACACTTGTACAACCTTGTACACAATTGTACAACCTTGTACAACCTTGTACACACTTGTACAACCTTGTACACACTTGTACAACCTTGTACACACTTGTACACCTTTGTACACACTTGTACAACCTTGTACACACTTGTACGACCTTGTACACACTTGTACAACCTTGTACACACTTGTACAAGCTTGTACACACTTGTACAACCTTGTACACACTTGTACAACCTTGTACAAAACTGTACACCCTTGTACACACTTGTACAAGCTTGTACACGATTGTACACCCTTGTACACACTTGTGCACCCTTGTACAAACTTGTACACCATTGTACACACTTGTACAACCTTTTACAAACTTGTACACACTTGTACAAACTTGTACATTCTTGTACATACTTGTACACCCTTGTAAACACTTGTACAACCTTGTACAAACCTGTACACCCTTGTACACAATTGTACAAGCTTGTACACACTTGTACAAGCTTGTACACACTTGTACACCCTTGTACAAACTTGTGCACCCTTGTACACTTTTGTACACCCTTGTATACATTTGTACAAAAATGTACAAATTTGTACAAGTGTGTACAAGGTTGTACAAGTGTGTACAAGGTTGTACAAGTGTGTACAAGGTTGTACAAGTGTGTACAAGGGTGCACAAGTGTGTACAAGGGTGTACAATCGTGTACAAGCTTGGACAAATTTTACAAGGTTGTACAAGTGTGTACAAGCTTGTACAAGTGTGTACAAGGTTGTACAAGTGTGTACAAGGTTGTACAAGTGTGTACAAGGTTGTACAAGTGTGTACAAGGTTGTATAAGTGTGTACAAAGGTGTACAAGTGTGTACAAGGTTGTACAAGTGTGTACAAGGTTGTATAAGTGTGTACAAAGGTGTACAAGTGTGTACAAGGTTGTACAAGTGTGTACAAGGTTGTACAAGTGTGTACATGGTTGTACAAGGTTGTACAATTGTGTACAAGGTTGTACAAGTGTGTACAAGGTTGTACAAGTGTGTACAAGGGTGTACAAGTTTGTACAAGTGTGTACAAGTTTGTACAAGTGTGTACAAGTTTGTACAAGGTTGTACAAATTAATACAAGGGTGTACAAAAGTGTACAAGGATGCACAAGTTTGTACAAGGGTGTCCAAGTGTGTACAAGCTTGTACAAGTGTGTACAAGCTTGTACAAGTGTGTACAAGGGTGTACAGGTTTGTACAAGGTTGTACAAGTGTTTACAAGGGTGTACAAAAGAATGTACAAGTTTGTACAAGTGTGTACAAGTTTGTAAAAGGTTGTACAAGTGTGTACAAGGGTGTACAAGTGTGTACAATGGTGCACAAGTGTGTACAAGGGTGTACAATCGTGTACAAGCTTGTACAAGTGTGTACAAGGGTGTACAGGTTTGTACAAGGTTGTACAAGTGTGTACAAGGGTGTACAAATGTGTACAAGGCTGTAAAAGTTTGTACAAGGTTGTACAAGTAAGTACAAGTTTGTACAAGAATGTACAAGTGTGTACAAGGTTTTACAATTGTGTAAAAGGTTGTACAAGTGTGTACAAGGTTGTACAAGTGTGTACAAGGTTGTACAAGTGTGTACAAGGTTGTACAAGTGTGTACAAGCTTGTACAAGTGTGTACAAGGTTGTACAAGTGTGTACAAGGTTGTACAAGTGTGTACAAGGTTGTACAAGTGTGTACAAGGTTGTACAAGTGTGTACAAGGTTGTACAAGTGTGTACAAGTTTGTACAAGTGTGTACAAGTTTGTACAAGGTTGTACAAATGTGTACAAGGGTGTACAAAAGTGTACAAGGGTGCACAAGTTTGTACAAGGGTGTACAAGTGTGTACAAGCTTGTACAAGTGTGTACAAGCTTGTACAAAAGTTTACAGGTTTGTACAAGGTTGAACAAGTGTGTACAAGGGTGTACAAAAGTGTACAAGGTTGCACAAGTTTGTACAAGGGTGTACAAGTGTGTACAAGCTTGTACAAGTGTGTACAAGCTTGTACAAGGGTTTACAGGTTTGTACAAGGTTGTACAAGTGTGTACAAGGTTGTACAAGTATGTACAAGAATGTACAAGTTTGTACAAGTGTGTACAAGTTTGTAAAAGGTTGTACAAGTGTGTACAAGGGTGTACAAATGTGTACAAGGATGTAAAAGTGTGTACAAGTGTGTACAAGTTTGTACAAGGTTGTACAAGTGTGTACAAGTTTGTACAAGGTTGTACAAATTTGTACAAGTGTGTACAAGGTTGTACAAGTGTGTACAAGGGTGTACAAGTTTGTACAAGTGTGTACAAGTTTGTACAAGGTTGTACACGTGTGTACAAGGTTTTACAATTGTGTACAAGGTTGTACAAATGTGTACAAGGTTGTACAAGTGTGTACAAGGTTGTACAAGTGTGTACAAGGTTGTACAAGTGTGTACAAGGTTGTACAAGTGTACACAAGTTTGTACAAGTGTGTACAAGTTTGTACAAGTGTGTACAAGTTTGTACAAGTTTGTACAAATGTGTACAAGGGTGTACAAAAGTGTACAAGGGTGCACAAGTTTGTACAAGGGTGTACAAGTGTGTACAAGGGTGTACAAGTATGTATAAGAATGTACAATTTTGTACAAGTGTGTACAAGTTTGTAAAAGGTTGTACAAGTGTGTACAAGGGTGTACAAGTGTGTACAAGGTTGTACAAGTGTGTACAAGCTTGAACAAGTGTGTACAAGGTTGTACAAGTGTGTACAAGGTTGTACAAGTGTGTACAAGGTTGCACAAGTGTGTACAAGAGTGTACAATCGTGTACAAGCTTGTACAAGTGTGTACAAGGGGGTACAGGTTTGTACAAGGTTGTACAAGTGTGTACAAGGTTGTACAAGTGTGTACAAGGTTGTACAAGTGTGTACAAGGGTGTACAAGTTTGTACAAGTGTGTACAAGTTTGTACAAGTGTGTACAAGTTTGTACAATTTTGTACAAATGTATACAAGGGTGTACAAAAGTGTACAAGGGTGCACAAGTTTGTACAAGGGTGTACAAGTGTGTACAAGCTTGTACAAGTGTGTACAAGCTTGTACAAGTGTGTACAAGGGTGTACAGGTTTGTACAAGGTTGTACAAGTGTTTACAAGGGTGTACAAGTATGTACAAGAATGTACAAGTTTGTACAAGTGTGTACAAGTTTGTAAAAGGTTGTACAAGTGTGTACAAGGGTGTACAAGTGTGTACAAGGGTGCACAAGTGTGTACAAGGGTGTACAATCGTGTACAAGCTTGTACAAGTGTGTACAAGGGTGTACAAGTTTGTACAAGGTTGTACAAGTGTGTACAAGGTTGTACAAGTGTGTACAAGGTTGTACAAGTGTGTACAAGCTTGTACAAGTGTGTACAAGGTTGTACAAGTGTGTACAAGGTTGTACAAGTGTGTACAAGCTTGTACAAGTGTGTACAAGGTTTGTACAAGTGTGTACAAGGTTGTTCAAGTGTGTACATGTTTGTACAAGTGTGTTTAAGTTTGTACAAGGTTGTACAAATGTGTACAAGGGTGTACAAAAGTGTTCAAGGGTGCACAAGTTTGTACAAGGGTGTACAAGTGTGTACAAGCTTGTACAAGTGTGTACAAGCTTGTACAAGTGTGTACAAGGGTGTAAAGGTTTGTACAAGGTTGTACAAGTGTGTACAAGGGTGTACAAGTATGTACAAGAATGTAAAATTTTGTACAAGTGTGTACAAGGGTGTACAAGTGTGTACAAGGTTGTAAAAGTGTGTACAAGGTTTTACAATTGTGTACAAGGTTGTACAAGTGTGTACAAGGTCGTACAAGTGTGGACGAGGTTGTACAAGTGTGTACAAGGTTGTACAAGTGTGTACAAGGTTGTACAAGTGTGTACAAGGTTGTACAAGTGTACACAAGTTTGTACAAGTGTGTACAAGTTTGTACAAGTGTGTACAAGTTTGTACAATGTTGTACAAATGTGTACAAGGGTGTACAAAAGTGTACAAGGGTGCACAAGTTTGTACAAGGGTGTACAAGTGTGTACAAGCTTGTACAAGTGTGTACAAGCTTGTACAAGTGTGTACAAGGGTGTACAGGTTTGTACAAGGTTGTACAAGTGTGTACAAGGGTGTACAAGTATGTACAAGAATGTACAAGTGTGTACAAGGGTGTACAAGTATGTACAAGAATGTACAATTTTGTACAAGTGTGTACAAGTTTGTAAAAGGTTGTACAAGTGTGTACAAGGGTGTACAAGTGTGTACAAGGTTGTACAAGTGTGTACAAGGTTGTACAAGTGTGTACAAGGTTGCACAAGTGTGTACAAGAGTGTACAATCGTGTACAAGCTTGTACAAGTGTGTACAAGGGTGTACAGGTTTGTACAAGGTTGTACAAGTGTGTACAAGGTTGTACAAGTGTGTACAAGGGTGTACAAGTTTGTACAAGTGTGTACAAGTTTGTACAAGTGTGTACAAGTTTGTACAAGTTTGTACAAATGTATACAAGGGTGTACAAAAGTGTACAAGGGTGCACAAGTTTGTACAAGGGTGTACAAGTGTGTACAAGCTTGTACAAGTGTGTACAAGCTTGTACAAGTGTGTACAAGCTTGTACAAGTGTGTACAAGGGTGTACAGGTTTGTACAATTTTGTACAAGTGTTTACAAGGGTGTACAAGTATGTACAAGAATGTACAAGTTTGTACAAGTGTGTACAAGTTTGTAAAAGGTTGTACATGTGTGTACAAGGGTGTACAAGTGTGTACAAGGGTGCACAAGTGTATACAAGGGTGTACAATCGTGTACAAGCTTGTACAAGTGTGTACAAGGGTGTACAGGTTTGTACAAGGTTGTACAAGTGTGTACAAGGGTGTACAAATGTATACAAGGATGTAAAAGTTTGTACAAGTGTGTACAAGTTTGTACAAGGTTGTACAAGTAAGTACAAGTTTGTACAAGAATGTACAAGTGTGTACAAGGTTTTACAATTGTGTAAAAGGTTGTACAAGTGTGTACAAGGTTGTACAAGTGTGTACAAGCTTGTACAAGTGTGTACAAGCTTGTACAAGTGTGTACAAGGTTGTACAAGTGTGTACAAGCTTGTACAAGTGTGTACAAGGTTGTACAAGTGTGTACAAGGTTGTTCAAGTGTGTACATGTTTGTACAAGTGTGTTTAAGTTTGTACAAGGTTGTACAAATGTGTACAAGGGTGTACAAAATCGTTCAAGGGTGCACAAGTTTGTACAAGGGTGTACAAGTGTGTACAAGCTTGTACAAGTGTGTACAAGCTTGTACAAGTGTGTACAAGCTTATACAAGTGTGTACAAGGGTGTACAGGTTTGTACAAGGTTGTACAAGTGTGTACAAGGGTGTACAAGTATGTACAAGAATGTAAAATTTTGTACAAGTGTGTACAAGGATGTTGTACACACTTGTACAACCTTGTACACACTTGTACAACCTTGTACACAATTGTACAACCTTGTACAACCTAGTACACACTTGTACAACCTTGTACACACTTGTACAACCTTGTACACACTTGTACACCCTTGTAAACACTTGTACAACCTTGTACAAACCTCTACACCCTTGTACACACTTGTACAAGCTTGTACACACTTGTGCACCCTTGTACACTTTTGTACACCCTTGTACAAACTTGTACACACTTGTACAAACTTGTACACACTTGTACAAACTTGTACACCCTTGTACACACTTGTACAACCTTGTACACACTTGTACAACCTTGTACACACTTGTACAACCTTGTACACACTTGTACAACCTTGTGCACCCTTGTACACACTTGTACAACCTTGTACACACTTGTACAACCTTGTACACACTTGTACAACCTTGTACACACTTGTACAACCTTGTACACACTTGTACAACCTTGTACACACTTGTACAACCTTGTACACACTTGTACAACCTTGTACACACTTGTACAACCTTGTACACACTTGTACAAGCTTGTACACACTTGTACAACCTTGTACACACTTGTACAACCTTTTACACAATTGTAAAACCTTGTACACACTTTTACATTCTTGTACAAACTTGTACTTACTTGTACAACCTTGTACAAACTTGTACACACTTGTACAAACTTTTACATCCTTGTACACATTTGTACACCCTTGTACACACTTGTGCACCCTTGTATACACTTGTACACTCTTGTACACACTTGTACAACCTTTTACAAGCTTGTACACACTTGTACAAGCTTGTACACACTTGTACACCCTTGTACAAACTTGTGCACCCTTGTACACTTTTGTACACCCTTGTATTAATTTGTACAACCTTGTACAAACTTGTACACACTTGTACAAACTTGTACACACTTGTACAAACTTGTACATTCTTGTACATACTTGTACACCCTTGTAAACACTTGTACAACCTTGTACACTTTTGTACACCCTTGTATACATTTGTACAACCTTGTACAAACTTGTACACACTTGTACAAACTTGTACACACTTGTACAAACTTGTACACCCTTGTACACACTTGTACAACCTTGTACACACTTGTACTACCTTGTACAAACCTGTACACCCTTGTACACACTTGTACAAGCTTGTACACGATTGTACACCCTTGTACACACTTGTGCACCCTTGTACACACTTGTACACCCTTGTACACACTTGTACAACCTTTAACAAACTTGTACACACTTGTACAAACTTGTACATTCTTGTACATACTTGTACACCCTTGTAAACACTTGTACAACCTTGTACAAACCTGTACACCCTTGTACACACTTGTACAAGCTTGTACACACTTGTACAAGCTTGTACACACTTGTACAAGCTTGTACACACTTGTACAAGCTTGGACACACTTGTACACCCTTGTACAAACTTGTGCACCGTTGTACACTTTTGTACACCCTTGTATACATTTGTACAACCTTGTACAAACTTGTACACACTTGTACAAACTTGTACACACTTGTACAAACTTGTACACCCTAGTACACACTTGTACAACCTTGTACACACTTGTACAACCTTGTACACACTTGTACAACCTTGTACACAATTGTACAACCTTGTACAACCTAGTACACACTTGTACAACCTTGTACACACTTGTACAACCTTGTACACACTTGTACACCCTTGTAAACACTTGTACAACCTTGTACAAACCTCTACACCCTTGTACACACTTGTACAAGCTTGTACACACTTGTGCACCCTTGTACACTTTTGTACACCCTTGTACAAACTTGTACACACTTGTACAAACTTGTACACACTTGTACAAACTTGTACACCCTTGTACACACTTGTACAACCTTGTACACACTTGTACAACCTTGTACACACTTGTACAACCTTGTACACACTTGTACAACCTTGTACACAATTGTACAACCTTGTACAACCTTGTACACACTTGTACAACCTTGTACACACTTGTACAACCTTGTACACACTTGTACAACCTTGTACACACTTTTTCAACCTTGTACACACTTATACAACCTTGTACACACTTGTACAACCTTGTACACACTTGTACAACCTTGTACACACTTGTACAACCTTGTACACACTTGTACAACCTTGTACACACTTGTACAACCTTGTACACACTTGTACAACCTTGTAAAAACATGTACAACCTTGTACACACTTGTACACCCTTGTACACACTTGTACAAGCTTGTACACACTTGTACAAAATTGTACACACTTGTACAAACTTGTACACACTTGTACAAACTTGTACACACTTGTACAAACTTGTACACCCTTGTACACACTTGTACAACCTTGTACACACTTGTACAACCTTGTACACAATTGTACAACCTTGTACAACCTTGTACACACTTGTACAACCTTGTACACACTTGTACAACCTTGTACACACTTGTACACCTTTGTACACACTTGTACAACCTTGTACACACTTGTACGACCTTGTACACACTTGTACAACCTTGTACACACTTGTAAAACCTTTTCCAAACTTGTACACACTTGTACAAACTTGTACATTTTTGTACAAATGTATACAAGGGTGTACAAAAGTGTACAAGGGTGCACAAGTTTGTACAAGGGTGTACAAGTGTGTACAAGCTTGTACAAGTGTGTACAAGCTTGTACAATTGTGTACAAGGGTGTACAGGTTTGTACAAGGTTGTACAAGTGTTTACAAGGGTGTACAAGTATGTACAAGAATGTACAAGTTTGTACAAGTGTGTACAAGTTTGTAAAAGGTTGTACAAGTGTGTACAATGGTGTACAAGTTTGTACAAGGGTGCACAAGTGTGTACAAGGGTGTACAATCGTGTACAAGCTTGTACAAGTGTGTACAAGGGTGTACAGTTTTGTACAAGGTTGTACAAGTGTGTACAAGGTTGTACAAGTGTGTACAAGCTTGTACAAGTGTGTACAAGGTTGTACAAGTGTGTACAAGGTTGTACAAGTGTGTACAAGCTTGTACAAGTGTGTACAAGGTTTGTACAAGTGTGTACAAGGTTGTTCAAGTGTGTACATGTTTGTACAAGTGTGTTTAAGTTTGTACAAGGTTGTACAAATGTGTACAAGGGTGTACAAAAGTGTTCAAGGGTGCACAAGTTTGTACAAGGGTGTACAAGTGTGTACAAGCTTGTACAAGTGTGTACAAGCTTGTACAAGTGTGTACAAGCTTGTAAGAGTGTGTACAAGGGTGTACAGGTTTGTACAAGGTTGTACAAGTGTGTACAAGGGTGTACAAGTATGTACAAGAATGTAAAATTTTGTACAAGTGTGTACAAGGGTGTACAAGTGTGTACAAGGTTGTAAAAGTGTGTACAAGGTTTTACAATTGTGTACAAGGTTGTACAAGTGTGTACAAGGTTGTACAAGTGTGTACGAGGTTGTACAAGTGTGTACAAGGTTGTACAAGTGTGTACAAGGTTGTACAAGTGTGTACAAGGTTGTACAAGTGTACACAAGTTTGTACAAGTGTGTACAAGTTTGTACAAGTGTGTACAAGTTTGTACAAGGTTGTACAAATGTGTACAAGGGTGTACAAAAGTGTACAAGGGTGCACAAGTTTGTACAAGGGTGTACAAGTGTGTACAAGCTTGTACAAGTGTGTACAAGCTTGTACAAGTGTGTACAAGCTTGTACAAGTGTGTACAAGGGTGTACAGGTTTGTACAAGGTTGTACAAGTGTGTACAAGGGTGTACAAGTATGTACAAGAATGTACAATTTTGTACAAGTGTGTACAAGTTTGTAAAAGGTTGTACAAGTGTGTACAAGGGTGTACAAGTGTGTACAAGGTTGTACAAGTGTGTACAAGCTTGAACAAGTGTGTACAAGGTTGTACAAGTGTGTACAAGGTTGTACAAGTGTGTACAAGGTTGCACAAGTGTGTACAAGAGTGTACAATCGTGTACAAGCTTGTACAAGTGTGTACAAGGGTGTACAGGTTTGTACAAGGTTGTACAAGTGTGTACAAGGTTGTACAAGTGTGTACAAGGGTGTACAAGTTTGTACAAGTGTGTACAAGTTTGTACAAGTGTGTACAAGTTTGTACAAGTTTGTACAAGGTTTGTACAAGTGTGTACAAGGTTGTTCAAGTGTGTACATGTTTGTACAAGTGTGTTTAAGTTTGTACAAGGTTGTACAAATGTGTACAAGGGTGTACAAAAGTGTTCAAGGGTGCACAAGTTTGTACAAGGGTGTACAAGTGTGTACAAGCTTGTACAAGTGTGTACAAGCTTGTACAAGTGTGTACAAGCTTGTAAGAGTGTGTACAAGGGTGTACAGGTTTGTACAAGGTTGTACAAGTGTGTACAAGGGTGTACAAGTATGTACAAGAATGTAAAATTTTGTACAAGTGTGTACAAGGGTGTACAAGTGTGTACAAGGTTGTAAAAGTGTGTACAAGGTTTTACAATTGTGTACAAGGTTGTACAAGTGTGTACAAGGTTGTACAAGTGTGTACGAGGTTGTACAAGTGTGTACAAGGTTGTACAAGTGTGTACAAGGTTGTACAAGTGTGTACAAGGTTGTACAAGTGTACACAAGTTTGTACAAGTGTGTACAAGTTTGTACAAGTGTGTACAAGTTTGTACAAGGTTGTACAAATGTGTACAAGGGTGTACAAAAGTGTACAAGGGTGCACAAGTTTGTACAAGGGTGTACAAGTGTGTACAAGCTTGTACAAGTGTGTACAAGCTTGTACAAGTGTGTACAAGGGTGTACAGGTTTGTACAAGGTTGTACAAGTGTGTACAAGGGTGTACAAGTATGTACAAGAATGTACAATTTTGTACAAGTGTGTACAAGTTTGTAAAAGGTTGTACAAGTGTGTACAAGGGTGTACAAGTGTGTACAAGGTTGTACAAGTGTGTACAAGCTTGAACAAGTGTGTACAAGGTTGTACAAGTGTGTACAAGGTTGTACAAGTGTGTACAAGGTTGCACAAGTGTGTACAAGAGTGTACAATCGTGTACAAGCTTGTACAAGTGTGTACAAGGGTGTACAGGTTTGTACAAGGTTGTACAAGTGTGTACAAGGTTGTACAAGTGTGTACAAGGGTGTACAAGTTTGTACAAGTGTGTACAAGTTTGTACAAGTGTGTACAAGTTTGTACAAGTTTGTACAAATGTATACAAGGGTGTACAAAAGTGTACAAGGGTGCACAAGTTTGTACAAGGGTGTACAAGTGTGTACAAGCTTGTACAAGTGTGTACAAGCTTGTACAAGTGTGTACAAGGGTGTACAGGTTTGTACAATTTTGTACAAGTGTTTACAAGGGTGTACAAGTATGTACAAGAATATACAAGTTTGTACAAGTGTGTACAAGTTTGTAAAAGGTTGTACATGTGTGTACAAGGGTGTACAAGTGTGTACAAGGGTGCACAAGTGTGTACAAGGGTGTACAATCGTGTACAAGCTTGTACAAGTGTGTACAAGGGTGTACAGGTTTGTACAAGGTTGTACAAGTGTGTACAAGGGTGTACAAATGTATACAAGGATGTAAAAGTTTGTACAAGTGTGTACAAGTTTGTACAAGGTTGTACAAGTAAGTACAAGTTTGTACAAGAATGTACAAGTGTGTACAAGGTTTTACAATTGTGTAAAAGGTTGTACAAGTGTGTACAAGGTTGTACAAGTGTGTACAAGCTTGTACAAGTGTGTACAAGGTTGTACAAGTGTGTACAAGGTTGTACAAGTGTGTACAAGGTTGTACAAGTGTATACAAGCTTGTACAAGTGTGTACAAGGTTGTACAAGTGTGTACAAGGTTGTTCAAGTGAGTACATGTTTGTACAAGTGTGTTTAAGTTTGTACAAGGTTGTACAAATGTGTACAAGGGTGTACAAAAGTGTTCAAGGGTGCACAAGTTTGTACAAGGGTGTACAAGTGTGTACAAGCTTGTACAAGTGTGTACAAGGGTGTACAGGTTTGTACAAGGTTGTACAAGTGTGTACAAGGGTGTACAAGTATGTACAAGAATGTAAAATTTTGTACAAGTGTGTACAAGGGTGTACAAGTGTGTACAAGGTTGTACAAGTGTGTACAAGGTTTTACAATTGTGTACAAGGTTGTACAAGTGTGTACAAGGTTGTACAAGTGTGTACGAGGTTGTACAAGTGTGTACAAGGTTGTACAAGTGTGTACAAGGTTGTACAAGTGTGTACAAGTTTGTACAAGTGTGTACAAGTTTGTACAAGGTTGTACAAATAAGACATCCCTCTAAATAACAAGACATCCCTCCAAATATTAAGACATCCCTCTAAATAACAAGACATCCCTCTAAATAACAAGACATCCCTCTAATAAACTAGACATTCCGCTAAATATTAAGACATCCCTCTAAATAACAAGACATCCCTCCAAATACCAAGACATCCCTCTAAATATTAAGACATCCCTCCAAATAACAAGACAACCCTTTAAAAAACAAGACATCCCTCTAAATAACAAGACATCCCTCTAAATAACAAGACATCCCTCTAAATATTAAGACATCCCTCCAAATAACAAGACATCCCTCTAAATATTAAGACATCCCTCTAAATAACAAGACATCCCTCTAAATATTAAGACATCCCTTTAAATAACAAGACATCTCTCTAAATAACAAGACATCTCTCTAAATAACAAGACATCCCACTAAATAACAAGACGTCCCTCTAAATAACAAGACATCCCTTTTAAATAACAAGACATTCCTCTAAATAACAAGACATCCCTCTAAATAACAAGACATCCCTCCAAATAAAAAGACATCCCTCTAAATAGCAAGACATCCCTCTAAATAACAAGACATCCCTCCAAATAACAAGATATCCCTCTAAATAACAAGACATTCCTCCAAATAACAAGACTTCTCTCCAAATAAGAAGACATCCCTCTAAATAACAAGACATCCCTCTAAATAACAAGACATCCCTCTAAATACCAAGACAACCCTCTAAAAAACAAGACATCCCTCCAAATAACAAGACAACCCTCTAAAAAACAAGACATCCCTCTAAATAAAAAGACATCTCTCCAAATAACAAGACATCCCTCTAAATAACAAGACATCCCACTAAAAAACAAGACATCCCTCTAAATATTAAGACATCCCTCTAAATAACAAGACATCCCTCCAAATATTAAGACATCCCTCTAAATAACAAGACATCCCTCTAAATAACAAGACATCCCTCTAAATAACAAGACATCCCTCTAATAAACTAGACATTCCGCTAAATATTAAGACATCCATCTAAATAACAAGACATCCCTCTAAATAACAAGACATCCCTCCAAATATGAAGACATCCCTCTAAATAACAAGACATCCCTCTAAATAACAAGACATCCCTCTAAATAACAAGACATCTCTCTAAATATTAAGACATCCCTTCAAATAACAAGACATCCCTCTAAATAACAAGACATCCCTCTAAATAACAAGACATCCCTCTAAATAACAAGACATCCCTCTAAATAACAAGACATCCCTCTAAAAAACAAGACATCCCTCTAAATATTAAGACATCAATCTAAATAACAAGACATCCCTCCAAATAACAAGACAACCCTCTAAAAAACCCTCTAAATAACAAGACATCTCTCTAAAAAACAAGACATCCCTCTAAATATCAAGACATCCCTCTAAATAACAAGACATCCATCTATATAACAAGACATTCCTCTAAATATTAAGGCATCCCTCTAAATAACATGACATACCTGTAAATAACAAGACATCCCTCTAAATAACAAGACATCCCATCTAAATTACAACACAACTCTCTAAAAAACAAGACATCCCTCCAAATAACAAGACAACCCTCTAAAAAACAAGACATCCCTCTAAATAACAAGACATCCCTCTAAATAACAAGACATCCCTCTAATAAACTAGACATTCCGCTAAATATTAAGACATCCCTCTAAATAACAAGACATCCCTCTAAATACCAAGACATCCCTCTAAATATTAAGACATCCCTCCAAATAACAAGACAACCCTTTAAAAAACAAGACATCCCTCTAAATAACAAGACATCCCTCTAAATAACAAGACATCCCTCTAAATATTAAGACATCCCTTCAAATAACAAGACATCCCTCTAAATATTAAGACATCCCTCTAAATAACAAGACATCCCTCTAAATATTAAGACATCCCTTTAAATAACAAGACATCTCTCTAAATAACAAGACATCCCCCTAAATAACAAGACATCCCACTAAATAACAAGACATCCCTCTAAATAACAAGACATCCCTTTTAAATAACAAGACATTCCTCTAAATAACAAGACATCCCTCTAAATAACAAGACATCCCTCCAAATAAAAAGACATCCCTCTAAATAGCAAGACATCCCTCTAATAAACAAGACATTCCGCTAAATATTAAGACATCCCTTTAAATAACAAGACATCCCTCTAAATATTAAGACATCCCTTTAAATAACAAGACATCTCTCTAAATAACAAGACATCCCTCTAAATAACAAGACATCCCACTAAATAACAAGACATCCCTCTAAATAACAAGACATCCCTTTTAAATAACAAGACATTCCTCTAAATAACAAGACATCCCTCTAAATAACAAGACATCCCTCCAAATAAAAAGACATCCCTCTAAATAGCAAGACATCCCTCTAATAAACAAGACATTCCGCTAAATATTAAGACATCCCTCTAAATAACAAGACATCCCATCTAAATTACAAGACAACCCTCGAAAAAACAAGACATCCCTCCAAATAACAAGACAACCCTCTAAAAAACAAGACATCCCTCTAAATAAAAAGACATCTCTCCAAATAACAAGACATCCCTCTAAATAACAAGACATCCCACTAAAAAACAAGATATCCCTCTAAATATTAAGACGTCCCTCTAAATAACAAGACATCCCTCCAAATATGAAGACATCCCTCTAAATAACAAGACATCCCTCTAAATAACAAGACATCCCTCTAATAAACTAGACATTCCGCTAAATATTAAGACATCCCTCTAAATAACAAGACATCCCTCCAAATACCAAGACATCCCTCTAAATATTAAGACATCCCTCCAAATAACAAGAAAACCCTTTAAAAAACAAGACATCCCTCTAAATAACAAGACATCCCTCTAAATAACAAGACATCCCTCTAAATATTAAGACATCCCTCCAAATAACAAGACATCCCACTAAATATTAAGACATCCCTCTAAATAACAAGACATCCCTCTAAATATTAAGACATCCCACTAAATAACAAGACGTCCCTCTAAATAACAAGACATCCCTTTTAAATAATAAGACATTCCACTAAATAACAAGACATCCCTCTAAATAACAAGACATCCCTCCAAATAAAAAGACATCCCTCTAAATAGCAAGGCATTCCTTTAAATAACAAGACATCCCTCCAAATAACAAGATATCCCTCTAAATAACAAGACATTCCTCCAAATAACAAGACTTCCCTCCAAATAAGAAGACATCCTTCTAAATAACAAGACATCCCTCTAAATAACAAGACATCCCTCTAAATACCAAGACATCCCTCCAAATAACAAGACAACACTTTAAAAAACAAGACATCCCTCTAAATAACAAGACATCCCTCTAAATAACAAGACATCCCTCTAAATATTAAGACATCCCTTCAAATAACAAGACATCCCTTCAAATATTAAGACATCCCTCTAAATAACAAGACATCCCTCTAAATATTAAGACATCCCTTTAAATAACAAGACATCTCTTTAAATAACAAGACATCCCTCTAAATAACAAGACATCCCTCTAAATATTAAGACATCCCTCCAAATAACAAGACATCCCTCTAAATATTAAGACATCCCTCTAAATAACAAGACATCCCTCTAAATATTAAGACATCCCTTTAAATAACAAGACATCTCTCTAAATAACAAGACATCCCTCTAAATAACAAGACATCCCACTAAATAACAAGACATCCCTCTAAATAACAAGACATCCCTTTTAAATAACAAGACATTCCTCTAAATAACAAGACATCCCTCTAAATAACAAGACATCCCTCCAAATAACAAGAAATCCCTCAAAATAGCAAGACATCCCTCTAAATATTAAGACATCCCTTCAAATAACAAGACATCCCTCTAAATAACAAGACATCCCTCCAAATAACAAGACATCCCTCTAAATAAAAAGACATCCCTCTAAATAACTAGACATCCCTCCAAATACCAAGACATCCCTCTAAATAACAAGACATCCCTCTAAATAAAAAGACATCCCTCTAAATAACTAGACATCCCTCCAAATACCAAGACATCCCTCTAAATAACAAGACATCCCTCTAAATAACAAGACATACCTCCAAATAACAAGACATCCCTCTAAATTATAAGACATCCCTCTTAATAACAAGCATCCCTCCAAATAACAAGACATCCCTCTAAATAACAAGACATCCCTCCAAATATGAAGACATCCCTCCAAATATTAAGACATCCCTCTAAATAACAAGACATCCCTCTAAATAACAAGACATCCCTCTAATAAACAAGACATTCCGCTAAATATTAAGACATCCCTTTAAATAACAAGACATCCCTCTAAATATTAAGACATCCCTTTAAATAACAAGACATCTCTCTAAATAACAAGACATCCCTCTAAATAACAAGACATCCCACTAAATAACAAGACATCCCTCTAATAAACAAGACATCTCTCTAAATATTAAGACATCCCTTCAAATAACAAGACATCCCTCTAAATAACAAGACATCCCTCTAAATAACAAGACATCCCTCTAAATAACAAGACATCCCTCTAAATAACAAGACATCCCTCTAAAAAACAAGACATCCCTCTAAATATTAAGACATCAATCTAAATAACAAGACATCCCTCCAAATAACAAGACAACGCTCTAAAAAACAAAAAAACCCTCTAAATAACAAGACATCCCTCTAAATAACAAGACATCCCACTAAAAAACAAGACATCCCTCTAAATATTAAGACATCCCTCTAAATAACAAGACATCCCTCCAAATATTAAGACATCCCTCTAAATAACAAGACATCCCTCTAAATAACAAGACATCCCTCTAATAAACTAGACATTCCGCTAAATATTAAGACATCCCTCTAAATAACAAGACATCCCTCCAAATACCAAGATATCCCTCTAAAAATTAAGACATCCCTCCAAATAACAAGAAAACCCTTTGAAAAACAAGACATCTCTCTAAATAACAAGACATCCCTCTAAATAACAAGACATCCCTCTAAATATTAAGACATCCCTCTAAATAACAAGACATCCCTCTAAATATTAAGACATCCCTCTAAATAACAAGACATCCCTCTAAATATTAAGACATCCCTTTAAATAACAAGACATCTCTCTAAATAACAAGACATCCCTCTAAATAACAAGACATCCCACTAAATAACAAGACGTCCCTCCAAATAACAAGACATCCCTTTTAAATAACAAGACATTCCTCTAAATAACAAGACATCCCTCTAAATAACAAGACATCCCTCCAAATAAAAAGACATCCCTCTAAATAGCAAGACATCACTCTAAATAACAAGACATCCCTCCAAATAACAAGATATCCCTCTAAATAACAAGACATTCCTCCAAATAACAAGACATCCCTCTAAATAACAAGACATCCCACTAAATAACAAGACGTCCCTCCAAATAACAAGACATCCCTTTTAAATAACAAGACATTCCTCTAAATAACAAGACATCCCTCTAAATAACAAGACATCCCTCTAAATAACAAGACATCCCTCTAAATACCAAGACATCCCTCTAAATATTAAGACATCCCTCCAAATAACAAGACAACCCTTTAAAAAACAAGACATCCCTCTAAATAACAAGACATCCCTCTAAATAACAAGACATCCCTCTAAATATTAAGGCATCCCTTCAAATAACAAGACATCCTTCTAAATATTAAGACATCCCTCTAAATAACAAGACATCCCTCTAAATATTAAGACATCCCTTTAAATAACAAGACATCTCTCTAAATAACAAGACATCCCTCTAAATAACAAGACATCCCTCTAAATATTAAGACATCCCTCCAAATAACAAGACATCCCTCTAAATATTAAGACATCCCTCTAAATAACAAGACATCCCTCTAAATATTAAGACATCCCTTTAAATAACAAGACATCTCTCTAAATAACAAGACATCCCTCTAAATAACAAGACATCCCACTAAATAACAAGACATCCTTCTAAATAACAAGACATCCCTTTTAAATAACAAGACATTCCTCTAAATAACAAGACATCCCTCTAAATAACAAGACATCCCTCCAAATAACAAGAAATCCCTCAAAATAGCAAGACATCCCTCTAAATATTAAGACATCCCTTCAAATAACAAGACATCCCTCTAAATAACAAGACATCCCTCTAAATAACAAGACATCCCTCTAAATAAAAAGACATCCCTCTAAATAACTAGACATCCCTCCAAATACCAAGACATCCCTCTAAATAACAAGACATCCCTCTAAATAAAAAGACATCCCTCTAAATAACTAGACATCCCTCCAAATACCAAGACATCCCTCTAAATAACAAGACATCCCTCTAAATAACAAGACATACCTCCAAATAACAAGACATCCCTCTAAATTATAAGACATCCCTCTTAATAACAAGCATCCCTCCAAATAACAAGACACCCCTCTAAATAACAAGACATCCCTCCAAATATGAAGACATCCCTCCAAATATGAAGACATCCCTCTAAATAACAAGACATCCCTCTAAATAACAAGACATCCCTCTAAATAACAAGACATCTCTCTAAATATTAAGACATCCCATCAAATAACAAGACATCCCTCTAAATAACAAGACATCCCTCTAAATAACAAGACATCCCTCTAAATAACAAGACATCCCTCTAAATAACAAGACATCCCTCTAAATAACAAGACATCCCTTTTAAATAACAAGACATTCCTCTAAATAACAAGACATCCCTCTAAATAACAAGACATCCCTCCAAATAAAAAGACATCCCTCTAAATATTAAGACATCAATCTAAATAACAAGACATCCCTCCAAATAACAAGACAACCCTCTAAAAAACAAAAAAACCCTCTAAATAACAAGACATCTCTCTAAAAAACAAGACATCCCTCTAAATATCAAGACATCCCTCTAAATAACAAGACATCCATCTATATAACAAGACATTCCTCTAAATATTAAGACATCCCTCTAAATAACAAGACATACCTGTAAATAACAAGACATCCCTCTAAATAACAAGACATCCCATCTAAATTACAAGACAACCCTCTAAAAAACAAGACATCCCTTAAGACATTCCGCTAAATATTAAGACATCCCTCTAAATAACAAGACATCCCTCTAAATACCAAGACATCCCTCTAAATATTAAGACATCCCTCCAAATAACAAGACAACCCTTTAAAAAACAAGACATCCCTCTAAATAACAAGACATCCCTCTAAATAACAAGACATCCCTCTAAATAACAAGACATCCCTCTAAATATTAAGACATCCCTTCAAATAACAAGACATCCCTCTAAATATTAAGACATTCCTCTAAATAACAAGACATCCCTCTAAATATTAAGACATCCCTTTAAATAACAAGACATCTCTCTAAATAACAAGACATCCCTCTAAATAACAAGACATCCCACTAAATAACAAGACATCCCTCTAATTAACAAGACATCCCTTTTAAATAACAAGACATTCCTCTAAATAACAAGACATCCCTCTAAATAACAAGACATCCCTCCAAATAAAAAGACATCCCTCTAAATAGCAAGACATCCCTCTAATAAACAAGACATTCCGCTAAATATTAAGACATCCCTCTAAATATTAAGACATCCCTTTAAATAACAAGACATCTCTCTAAATAACAAGACATCCCTCTAAATAACAAGACATCCCACTAAATAACAAGACATCCCTCTAAATAACAAGACATCCCTTTTAAATAACAAGACATTCCTCTAAATAACAAGACATCCCTCTAAATAACAAGACATCCCTCCAAATAAAAAGACATCCCTCTAAATAGCAAGACATCCCTCTAATAAACAAGACATTCCGCTAAATATTAAGACATCCCTCTAAATAACAAGACATCCCATCTAAATTACAAGACAACCCTCTAAATAACAAGACATCCCTTTTAAATAACAAGACATTCCTCTAAATAACAAGACATCCCTCTAAATAACAAGACATCCCTCCAAATAAAAAGACATCCCTCTAAATATTAAGACATCAATCTAAATAACAAGACATCCCTCCAAATAACAAGACAACCCTCTAAAAAACAAAAAAACCCTCTAAATAACAAGACATCTCTCTAAAAAACAAGACATACCTCTAAATATCAAGACATCCCTCTAAATAACAAGACATCCATCTATATAACAAGACATTCCTCTAAATATTAAGACATCCCTCTAAATAACAAGACATACCTGTAAATAACAAGACATCCCTCTAAATAACAAGACATCCCATCTAAATTACAAGACAACCCTCTAAAAAACAAGACATCCCTTAAGACATTCCGCTAAATATTAAGACATCCCTCTAAATAACAAGACATCCCTCTAAATACCAAGACATCCCTCTAAATATTAAGACATCCCTCCAAATAACAAGACAACCCTTTAAAAAACAAGACATCCCTCTAAATAACAAGACATCCCTCTAAATAACAAGACATCCCTCTAAATAACAAGACATCCCTCTAAATATTAAGACATCCCTTCAAATAACAAGACATCCCTCTAAATATTAAGACATTCCTCTAAATAACAAGACATCCCTCTAAATATTAAGACATCCCTTTAAATAACAAGACATCTCTCTAAATAACAAGACATCCCTCTAAATAACAAGACATCCCACTAAATAACAAGACATCCCTCTAAATAACAAGACATCCCTTTTAAATAACAAGACATTCCTCTAAATAACAAGACATCCCTCTAAATAACAAGACATCCCTCCAAATAAAAAGACATCCCTCTAAATAGCAAGACATCCCTCTAATAAACAAGACATTCCGCTAAATATTAAGACATCCCTCTAAATATTAAGACATCCCTTTAAATAACAAGACATCTCTCTAAATAACAAGACATCCCTCTAAATAACAAGACATCCCACTAAATAACAAGACATCCCTCTAAATAACAAGACATCCCTTTTAAATAACAAGACATTCCTCTAAATAACAAGACATCCCTCTAAATAACAAGACATCCCTCCAAATAAAAAGACATCCCTCTAAATAGCAAGACATCCCTCTAATAAACAAGACATTCCGCTAAATATTAAGACATCCCTCTAAATAACAAGACATCCCATCTAAATTACAAGACAACCCTCTAAAAAACAAGACATCCCTCCAAATAACAAGACAACCCTCTAAAAAACAAGACATCCCTCTAAATAAAAAGACATCTCTCCAAATAACAAGACATCTCTCTAAATAACAAGACATCCCATCTAAATTACAAGACAACCCTCTAAAAAACAAGACATCCCTCTAAATAACAAGACATCCCTCTAAATAACAAGACATCCCTCTAAATATTAAGACATCCCTTTAAATAACAAGACATCTCTCTAAATAACAAGACATCCCTCTAAATAACAAGACATCCCACTAAATAACAAGACGTCCCTCTAAATAACAAGACATCCCTTTTAAATAACAAGACATTCCTCTAAATAACAAGACATCCCTCTAAATAACAAGACATCCCTCCAAATAAAAAGACATCCCTCTAAATAGCAAGACATCCCTCTAAATAACAAGACATCCCTCCAAATAACAAGATATCCCTCTAAATAACAAGACATTCCTCCAAATAACAAGACTTCCCTCCAAATAAGAAGACATCCCTCTAAATAACAAGACATCCCTCTAAATAACAAGACATCCCTCTAAATACCAAGACATCCCTCTAAATATTAAGACATCCCTCCAAATAACAAGTCAACCCTTTAAAAAACAAGACATCCCTCTAAATAACAAGACATCCCTCTAAATAACAAGACATCCCTCTAAATATTAAGACATCCCTTCAAATAACAAAACATCCCTCTAAATATTAAGACATCCCTCTAAATAACAAGACATCCCTCTAAATATTAAGACATCCCTTTAAATAACAAGACATCTCTCTAAATAACAAGACATCCCTCTAAATAACAAGACATCCCTCCAAATATTAAGACATCCCTCCAAATAACAAGACATCCCTCTAAATATTAAGACATCCCTCTAAATAACAAGACATCCCTCTAAATATTAAGACATCCCTTTAAATAACAAGACATCTCTCTAAATAACAAGATATCCCTCTAAATAACAAGACATCTCACTAAAAAACAAGACATCCCTCTAAATAACAAGACATCCCTTTTAAATAACAAGACATTCCTCTAAATAACAAGACATCCCTCTAAATAACAAGACATCCCTCCAAATAACAAGAAATCCCTCAAAAAAGCAAGACATCCCTCTAAATATTAAGACATCCCTTCAAATAACAAGACATCCCTCTAAATAACAAGACATCCCTCTAAATAACAAGACATCCCTCTAAATAAAAAGACATCCCTCTAAATAACTAGACATCCCTCCAAATACCAAGACATCCCTCTAAATAACAAGACATCCCTCTAAATAACAAGACATACCTCCAAATAACGAAACATCCCTCTAAATTATAAGACATCCCTCTTAATAACAAGCATCCCTCCAAATAACAAGACATCCCTCTAAATAACAAGACATCCCTCTAAATAACAAGACATCCCTCTAAATAACAAGACATCCCTCTAAATAACAAGACATCCCTCTAAATAACAAGACATCCCTCTAAATAACAAGACATCCCTCTAAATAACAAGACATCCCTCTAAATAACAAGACATCCCTCTAAAAAACAAGACATCCCTCTTAATATTAAGACATCCCTCTAAATAACAAGACATCCATCTATATAACAAGACATTCCTCTAAATATTAAGACATCCCTCTAAATAACAAGACATACCTGTAAATAACAAGACATCCCTCTAAATAACAAGACATCCCATCTAAATTACAAGACAACCCTCTAAAAAACAAGACATCCCTCCAAATAACAAGACAACCCTCTAAAAAACAAGACATCCCTCTAAATAACAAGACATCCCTCTAAATAACAAGACATCACTCTAAATATTAAGACATCCCTCCAAATAACAAGACAACCCTTTAAAAAACAAGACATCCCTCTAAATAACAAGACATCCCTCTAAATAACAAGACATCCCTCTAAATATTAAGACATCCCTTCAAATAACAAGACATCCCTCTAAATATTAAGACATCCCTCTAAATAACAAGTCATCCCTCTAAATATTAAGACATCCCTTTAAATAACAAGACATCTCTCTAAATAACAAGACATCCCTCTAAATAACAAGACATCCCACTAAATAACAAGACATCCCTCTAAATAACAAGACATCCCTTTTAAATAACAAGACATTCCTCTAAATAACAAGACATCCCTCTAATAAACAAGACATTCCGCTAAATATTAAGACATCCCTCTAAATAACAAGACATCCCATCTAAATTACAAGAAAACCCTCTAAAAAACAAGACATCCCTCTAAATAAAAAGACATCTTAGACACAAGTGTGTACAAGGTTGTACAAGTGTGTACAAGGTTGTACAAGTGTGTACAAGGGTGTACAAGTTTGTACAAGTGTGTACAAGTTTGTACAAGTGTGTACAAGTTTGTACAAGGTTGTACAAATGTATACAAGGGTGTACAAAAGTGTACAAGGGTGCACAAGTTTGTACAAGGGTGTACAAGTGTGTACAAGCTTGTAGAAGTGTGTACAAGCTTGTACAAGTGTGTACAAGGGTGTACAGGTTTGTACAAGGTTGTACAAGTGTTTACAAGGGAGTACAAGTATGTACAAGAATGTACAAGTTTGTACAAGTGTGTACAAGTGTGTACAAGGTTGTAAAAGTGTGTACAAGGTTGTACAAGTGTGTACAAGGTTGTACAAGTGTGTACAAGGTTGAACAAGTGTGTACAAAGGTGTACAAGTGTGTACAAGGTTGTACAAGTGTGTACAAGGTTGTACAAGTGTGTACAAGGTTGTACAAGTGTGTACAAGGTTGTACAAGGTTGTACAATTGTGTACAAGGTTGTACAAGTGTGTACAAGGTTGTACAAGTGTGTACAATGGTGTACAAGTGTGTACAAGCGTGTACAAGTGTGTACAAGGGTGTACAGGTTTGTACAAGGTTGTACAAGTGTTTACAAGGGTGTACAAGTATGTACAAGAATGTACAAGTTTGTACAAGTGTGTACAAGTTTGTAAAAGGTTGTACAAGTGTGTACAAGGGTGTACAAGTGTGTACAAGGGTGCACAAGTGTGTACAAGGGTGTACAATCGTGTACAAGCTTGTACAAGTGTGTACAAGGGTGTACAGGTTTGTACAAGGTTGTACAAGTGTGTACAAGGGTGTACAGGTTTGTACAAGGTTGTACAAGTGTGTACAAGGTTGTACAAGTGTGTACAAGGGTGTACAAGTTTGTACAAGTGTGTACAAGTTTGTACAATTGTGTACAAGTTTGTACAAGGTTGTACAAATGTATACAAGGGTGTACAAAAGTGTTCAAGGGTGCACAAGTTTGTACAAGGGTGTACAAGTGTGTACAAGCTTGTACAAGTGTGTACAAGCTTGTACAAGTGTGTACAAGGGTGTACAGGTTTGTACAAGGTTGTACAAGTGTTTACAAGGGTGTACAAGTATGCACAAGAATGTACAAGTTTGTACAAGTGTGTACAAGTTTGTAAAATGTTGTACAAGTGTATACAAGGGTGTACAAGTGTGTACAAGGGTGCACAAGTGTGTACAAGGGTGTACAATCGTGTACAAGCTTGTACAAGTGTGTACAAGGGTGTACAGGTTTGTACAAGGTTGTACAAGTGTGTACAAGGGTGTACAAATGTGTACAAGGATGTAAAAGTTTGTACAAGTGTGTACAAGTTTGTACAAGGTTGTACAAGTAAGTACAAGTTTGTACAAGAATGTACAAGTGTGTACAAGGTTTTACAATTGTGTAAAAGGTTGTACAAGTGTGTACAAGGTTGTACAAGTGTGTACAAGGTTGTACAAGTGTGTACAAGCTTGTACAAGTGTGTACAAGGTTGTACAAGTGTGTACAAGGTTGTACAAGTGTGTACAAGGTTGTACAAGTGTGTACAAGGTTGTACAAGTGTGTACAAGGTTGTACAAGTGTGTACAAGGTTGTACAAGTGTGTACAAGGGTTCACAAGTGTGTACAAGGGTGTACAATCGTGTACAAGCTTGTACAATCGTCTACAAGCTTGTACAAGTGTGTACAAGGGTTTACAGGTTTGTACAAGGTTGTACAAGTGTGTACAAGGGTGTACAAATGTGTACAAGGATGTAAAAGTTTATACAAGTGTGTACAAGTTTGTACAAGGTTGTTTAAGTGTGTACAATGTTTTACAATTGTGTACAAGGTTGTACAAGTTTGTACAAGGTTGTACAAGTGTGTACAAGGATTTACAAGTGTGTACAAGGTTGTACAAGTGTGTACAAGTTTGTACAAGTGTGTACAAGTTTGTACAAGGTTGTACAAATGTGTACAAGGTTGTACAAAAGTGTACAAGGGTGCACAAGTTTGTACAAGGGTGTACAAGTGTGTACAAGGGTGTACAGGTTTGTACAAGGTTGTACAAGTGTGTACAAGCTTGAACAAGTGTGTACAAGGTTGTACAAGTGTGTACAAGGTTGCACAAGTGTGTACAAGGTTGCACAAGTGTGTACAAGGTTGCACAAGTGTGTACAAGAGTGTACAATCGTGTACAAGCTTGTACAAGTGTGTAAAGGGTGTACAGGTTTGTACAAGGTTGTACAAGTGTGTACAAGGTTTTACAATTGTGTACAAGGTTGTACAAGTGTGTACAAGGTTGTACAAGTGTGTACAAGGTTGTACAAGTGTGTACAAGGTTGTACAAGTGTGTACAAGCTTGTACAAGTGTGTACAAGGTTGTACAAGTGTGTACATGGTTGTTCAAGTGTGTACATGTTTGTACAAGTGTGTTTAAGTTTGTACAAGGTTGTACAAATGTGTACAAGGGTGTACAAAAGTGTACAAGGGTGCACAAGTTTGTACAAGGGTGTACAAGTGTGTACAAGCTTGTACAAGTGTGTACAATGGTGTACAGGTTTGTACTAGGTTGTACAAATGTGTACAAGGATGTACAAGTATGTACAAGAATGTACAATTTTGTACAAGTGTGTACAAGTTTGTAAAAGGTTGTACAAGTGTGTACAAGGGTGAACAAGTGTGTACAAGGTTGTACAAGTGTGTACAAGCTTGTACAAGTGTGTACAAGCTTGTACAAGTGTGTACAAGGGTGTACAAGTGTGTACAAGGTTGTACAAGTTTTTACAAGGTTGTACAAGTGTGTACAAGGTTGTACAAGTGTGTACAAGGTTGTACAAGTGTGTACAAGGTTGTACAAGTGTGTACAAGGGTGTACAAGTTTGTACAAGTGTGTACAAGGTTGTACAAGTGTGTACAAGGGTGTACAAGTTTGTACAAGTGTGTACAAGTTTGTACAATTGTGTACAAGTTTGTACAAGGTTGTACAAATGTATACAAGGGTGCACAAGTGTGTACAAGGGTGTACAATCGTGTACAAGCTTGTACAAGTGTGTACAAGGGTGTACAGGTTTGTACAAGGTTGTACAAGTGTGTACAAGGGTGTACAAATGTGTACAAGGATGTAAAAGTTTGTACAAGTGTGTACAAGTTTGTACAAGGTTGTACAAGTAAGTACAAGTTTGTACAAGAATGTACAAGTGTGTACAAGGTTGTACAAGCGTGTACAAGGTTGTACAAGTGTGTACAAGGTTGTACAAGTGTGTACAAGGTTGTACAAGTGTGTACAAGTTTGTTCAAGTGTGTACAAGTTTGTACAAGGTTGTACAAATGTGTACAAGGGTGTACAAAAGTGTACAAGGGTGCACAAGTTTGTACAAGGGTGTACAAGTGTGTACAAGCTTGTACAAGTGTGTACAAGCTTGTACAAGGGTTTACAGGTTTGTACAAGGTTGTACAAGTGTGTACAAGGGTGTACAAGTATGTACAAGAATGTACAAGTTTGTACAAGTGTGCACAAGGGTGTACAAGTATGTACAAGAATGTACAAGTTTGTACAAGTGTGTACAAGGATGTACAAATGTGTACAAGGATGTAAAAGTTTGTACAAGTGTGTACAAGTTTGTACAAGGTTGTACAAGGTTGTACAAGTGTGTACAAGGTTGTACAAGTGTGTACAAGGTTGTACAAGTGTGTACAAGGTTGTACAAGTGTGTACAAGGTTGTACAAGTGTGTACAAGGTTGTACAAGTGTGTACAAGGGTGCACAAGTGTGTACAAGGGTGTACAATCGTGTACAAGCTTGTACAATCGTGTACATGCTTGTTTCAAGTTTGTACAAGGGTTTACAGGTTTGTACAAGGTTGTACAAGTGTGTACAAGGGTGTACAAGTATGTACAAGAATGTACAAGTTTGTACAAGTGTGTACAAGGGTGTACAAATGTGTACAAGGATGTAAAAGTTTGTACAAGTTTGTACAAGTTTGTACAAGGTTGTACAAGGTTGTACAAGTGTGTACAAGGTTGTACAAGTGTGTACAAGGTTGTACAAGTGTGTACAAGTTTGTACAAGTGTGTACAAGTTTGTACAAGGTTGTAAAAATGTGTACAAGGGTGTACAAAAGTGTACAAGGGTGCACAAGTTTGTACGAGGGTGTACAAGTGTGTACAAGGGTGTACAGGTTTGTACAAGGTTGTACAAGTGTTTACAAGGTTGTACAAGTGTGTACAAGGTTGCACAAGTGTGTACAAGAGTGTACAATCGTGTACAAGCTTGTACAAGTGTGTACAAGGGTGTACAGGTTTGTACAAGGTTGTACAAGTGTGTACAAGGTTTTACAATTGTGTACAAGGTTGTACAAGTGTGTACAAGGTTGTACAAGTGTGTACAAGTTTGTACAAGTGTGTACAAGCTTGTACAAGTGTGTACAAGGTTGTACAAGTGTGTACATGGTTGTTCAAGTGTGTACATGTTTGTACAAGTGTGTTTAAGTTTGTACAAGGTTGTACAAATGTGTACAAGGGTGTACAAAATTGTACAAGGGTGCACAAGTTTGTACAAGGGTGTACAAGTGTGTACAAGCTTGTACAAGTGTGTACAAGGGTGTACAGGTTTGTACAAGGTTGTACAAATGTGTACAAGGATGTACAAGTATGTACAAGAATGTACAATTTTGTACAAGTGTGTACAAGTTTGTAAAAGGTTGTACAAGTGTGTACAAGGGTGAACAAGTGTGTACAAGGTTGTACAAGTGTGTACAAGCTTGTACAAGTGTGTACAAGGGTGTAATAGTGTGTACAAGGTTGTACAAGTTTTTACAAGGTTGTACAAGTGTGTACAAGGTTGTACAAGTGTGTACAAGGTTGTACAAGTGTGTACAAGGTTGTACAAGTGTGTACAAGGTTGTATAAGTGTGTACAAGGTTGAAAAAGTGTGTACAAGGTTGTACAAGTGTGTACAAGGTTGTACAAGTGTGTACAAGGTTGTACAAGTGTGTACAAAGGTGTACAAGTGTGTACAAGGTTGTACAAGTGTGTACAAGGTTGTACAAGTGTGTACAAGGTTGTACAAGTGTGTACAAGGTTGTACAAGGTTGTACAATTGTGTACAAGGTTGTACATGTGTGTACAATGTTGTACAAGTGTGTACAAGGTTGTACAAGTGTGTACAAGGGTGTACAAGTTTGTACAAGTGTGTACAAGTTTGTACAATTGTGTAAAAGTTTGTACAAGGTTGTACAAATGTATACAAGGGTGTACAAAAGTGTACAAGGGTGCACAAGTTTGTACAAGGGTGTACAAGTGTGTACAAGCTTGTACAAGTGTGTACAAGCTTGTACAAGTGTGTACAAGGGTGTACAGGTTTGTACAAGGTTGTACAAGTGTTTACAAGGGTGTACAAGTATGTACAAGAATGTACAAGTTTGTACAAGTGTGTACAAGTTTGTAAAAGGTTGTAAAAGTGTGTACAAGGGTGTACAAGTGTGTACAAGGGTGCACAAGTGTGTACAAGCTTGTACAAGTGTGTACAAGGGTGTACAGGTTTGTACAAGGTTGTACAAGTGTGTACAAGGATGTACAAGTATGTACAAGAATGTACAATTTTGTACAAGTGTGTACAAGTTTGTAAAAGGTTGTACAAGTGTGTACAAGGGTGTACAAGTGTGTACAAGGTTGTACAAGTGTGTACAAGCTTGTACAAGTGTGTACAAGGGTGTACAAGTGTGTACAAGCTTGTACAAGTGTGTACAAGGGTGTACAAGTGTGTACAAGGTTGTACAAGTTTTTACAAGGTTGTAAAAGTGTGTACAAGGTTGTACAAGTGTGTACAAGGTTGTACAAGTGTGTACAAGGTTGTACAAGTGTGTACAAGGTTGTATAAGTGTGTACAAGGTTGAAAAAGTGTGTACAAGGTTGTACAAGTGTGTACAAGGTTGTACAAGTGTGGACAAGGTTGTACAAGTGTGTACAAAGGTGTACAATTGTGTACAAGGTTGTACAAGTGTGTACAAGGTTGTACAAGTGTGTACAAGGTTGTACAAGTGTGTACAAGGTTGTACAAGTGTGTACAAGTTTGTTCAAGTGTGTACAAGTTTGTACAAGGTTGTACAAATGTGTACAAGGGTGTACAAAAGTGTACAAGGGTGCACAAGTTTGTACAAGGGTGTACAAGTGTGTACAAGCTTGTACAAGTGTGTACAAGCTTGTACAAGGGTTTACAGGTTTGTACAAGTGTGTACAAGGTTGCACAAGTGTGTACAAGAGTGTACAATCGTGTACAAGCTTGTACAAGTGTGTACAAGGGTGTACAGGTTTGTACAAGGTTGTACAAGTGTGTACAAGGTTTTACAATTGTGTACAAGGTTGTACAAGTGTGTACAAGGTTGTACAAGTGTGTACAAGTTTGTACAAGTGTGTACAAGCTTGTACAAGTGTGTACAAGGTTGTACAAGTGTGTACATGGTTGTTCAAGTGTGTACATGTTTGTACAAGTGTGTTTAAGTTTGTACAAGGTTGTACAAATGTGTACAAGGGTGTACAAAATTGTACAAGGGTGCACAAGTTTGTACAAGGGTGTACAAGTGTGTACAAGCTTGTACAAGTGTGTACAAGGGTGTACAGGTTTGCACAAGGTTGTACAAATGTGTACAAGGATGTACAAGTATGTACAAGAATGTACAATTTTGTACAAGTGTGTACAAGTTTGTAAAAGGTTGTACAAGTGTGTACAAGGGTGAACAAGTGTGTACAAGGTTGTACAAGTGTGTACAAGCTTGTACAAGTGTGTACAAGGGTGTACAAGTGTGTACAAGGTTGTACAAGTTTTTACAAGGTTGTACAAGTGTGTACAAGGTTGTACAAGTGTGTACAAGGTTGTACAAGTGTGTACAAGGTTGTACAAGTGTGTACAAGGTTGTATAAGTGTGTACAAGGTTGAAAAAGTGTGTACAAGGTTGTACAAGTGTGTACAAGGTTGTACAAGTGTGTACAAGGTTGTACAAGTGTGTACAAAGGTGTACAAGTGTGTACAAGGTTGTACAAGTGTGTACAAGGTTGTACAAGTGTGTACAAGGTTGTACAAGTGTGTACAAGGTTGTACAAGGTTGTACAATTGTGTACAAGGTTGTACATGTGTGTACAAGGTTGTACAAGTGTGTACAAGGTTGTACAAGTGTGTACAAGGGTGTAAAAGTTTGTACAAGTGTGTACAAGTTTGTACAATTGTGTAAAAGTTTGTACAAGGTTGTACAAATGTATACAAGGGTGTACAAAAGTGTACAAGGGTGCACAAGTTTGTACAAGGGTGTACAAGTGTGTACAAGCTTGTACAAGTGTGTACAAGCTTGTACAAGTGTGTACAAGGGTGTACAGGTTTGTACAAGGTTGTACAAGTGTTTACAAGGGTGTACAAGTATGTACAAGAATGTACAAGTTTGTACAAGTGTGTACAAGTTTGTAAAAGGTTGTACAAGTGTGTACAAGGGTGTACAAGTGTGTACAAGGGTGCACAAGTGTGTACAAGCTTGTACAAGTGTGTACAAGGGTGTACAGGTTTGTACAAGGTTGTACAAGTGTGTACAAGGATGTACAAGTATGTACAAGAATGTACAATTTTGTACAAGTGTGTACAAGTTTGTAAAAGGTTGTACAAGTGTGTACAAGGGTGTACAAGTGTGTACAAGGTTGTACAAGTGTGTACAAGCTTGTACAAGTGTGTACAAGGGTGTACAAGTGTGTACAAGCTTGTACAAGTGTGTACAAGGGTGTACAAGTGTGTACAAGGTTGTACAAGTGTGTACAAGGTTGTACAAGTGTGTACAAGCTTGTACAAGTGTGTACAAGGTTGTACAAGTGTGTACATGGTTGTTCAAGTGTGTACATGTTTGTACAAGTGTGTTTAAGTTTGTACAAGGTTGTACAAATGTGTACAAGGGTGTACAAAAGTGTACAAGGGTGCACAAGTTTGTACAAGGGTGTACAAGTGTGTACAAGCTTGTACAAGTGTGTACAATGGTGTACAGGTTTGTACTAGGTTGTACAAATGTGTACAAGGATGTACAAGTATGTACAAGAATGTACAATTTTGTACAAGTGTGTACAAGTTTGTAAAAGGTTGTACAAGTGTGTACAAGGGTGAACAAGTGTGTACAAGGTTGTACAAGTGTGTACAAGCTTGTACAAGTGTGTACAAGCTTGTACAAGTGTGTACAAGGGTGTACAAGTGTGTACAAGGTTGTACAAGTTTTTACAAGGTTGTACAAGTGTGTACAAGGTTGTACAAGTGTGTACAAGGTCGTACAAGTGTGTACAAGGTTGTACAAGGTTGTACAATTGTGTACAAGTTTGTTCAAGTGTGTACAAGTTTGTACAAGGTTGTACAAATGTGTACAAGGGTGTACAAAAGTGTACAAGGGTGCACAAGTGTGTACAAGGGTGTACAAATGTGTACAAGGATGTAAAAGTTTGTACAAGTGTGTACAAGTTTGTACAAGGTTGTACAAGTAAGTACAAGTTTGTACAAGAATGTACAAGTGTGTACAAGGTTGTACAAGCGTGTACAAGGTTGTACAAGTGTGTACAAGGTTGTACAAGTGTGTACAAGGTTGTACAAGTGTGTACAAGGTTGTACAAGTGTGTACAAGTTTGTTCAAGTGTGTACAAGTTTGTACAAGGTTGTACAAATGTGTACAAGGGTGTACAAAAGTGTACATGGGTGCACAAGTTTGTACAAGGGTGTACAAGTGTGTACAAGCTTGTACAAGTGTGTACAAGCTTGTACAAGGGTTTACAGGTTTGTACAAGGTTGTACAAGTGTGTACAAGGGTGTACAAGTATGTACAAGAATGTACAAGTTTGTACAAGTGTGCACAAGGGTGTACAAGTATGTACAAGAATGTACAAGTTTGTACAAGTGTGTACAAGGATGTACAAATGTGTACAAGGATGTAAAAGTTTGTACAAGTGTGTACAAGTTTGTACAAGGTTGTACAAGGTTGTACAAGTGTGTACAAGGTTGTACAAGTGTGTACAAGGTTGTACAAGTGTGTACAAGGTTGTACAAGTGTGTACAAGGTTGTACAAGTGTGTACAAGGGTGCACAAGTGTGTACAAGGGTGTACAATCGTGTACAAGCTTGTACAATCGTGTACATGCTTGTTTCAAGTTTGTACAAGGGTTTACAGGTTTGTACAAGGTTGTACAAGTGTGTACAAGGGTGTACAAGTATGTACAAGAATGTACAAGTTTGTACAAGTGTGTACAAGGGTGTACAAATGTGTACAAGGATGTAAAAGTTTGTACAAGTGTGTACAAGTTTGTACAAGGTTGTACAAGGTTTTACAAGTGTGTACAAGGTTGTACAAGTGTGTACAAGGTTGTACAAGTGTGTACAAGTTTGTACAAGTGTGTACAAGTTTGTACAAGGTTGTACAAATGTGTACAAGGGTGTACAAAAGTGTACAAGGGTGCACAAGTTTGTACAAGGGTGTACAAGTGTGTACAAGGGTGTACAGGTTTGTACAAGGTTGTACAAGTGTTTACAAGGTTGTACAAGTGTGTACAAGGTTGCACAAGTGTGTACAAGAGTGTACAATCGTGTACAAGCTTGTACAAGTGTGTACAAGGGTGTACAGGTTTGTACAAGGTTGTACAAGTGTGTACAAGGTTTTACAATTGTGTACAAGGTTGTACAAGTGTGTACAAGGTTGTACAAGTGTGTACAAGTTTGTACAAGTGTGTACAAGCTTGTACAAGTGTGTACAAGGTTGTACAAGTGTGTACATGGTTGTTCAAGTGTGTACATGTTTGTACAAGTGTGTTTAAGTTTGTACAAGGTTGTACAAATGTGTACAAGGGTGTACAAAATTGTACAAGGGTGCACAAGTTTGTACAAGGGTGTACAAGTGTGTACAAGCTTGTACAAGTGTGTACAAGGGTGTACAGGTTTGTACAAGGTTGTACAAATGTGTACAAGGATGTACAAGTATGTACAAGAATGTACAATTTTGTACAAGTGTGTACAAGTTTGTAAAAGGTTGTACAAAAGTGTACAAGGGTGAACAAGTGTGTACAAGGTTGTACAAGTGTGTACAAGCTTGTACAAGTGTGTACAAGGGTGTAATAGTGTGTACAAGGTTGTACAAGTTTTTACAAGGTTGTACAAGTGTGTACAAGGTTGTACAAGTGTGTACAAGGTTGTACAAGTGTGTACAAGGTTGTACAAGTGTGTACAAGGTTGTATAAGTGTGTACAAGGTTGAAAAAGTGTGTACAAGGTTGTACAAGTGTGTACAAGGTTGTACAAGTGTGTACAAGGTTGTACAAGTGTGTACAAAGGTGTACAAGTGTGTACAAGGTTGTACAAGTGTGTACAAGGTTGTACAAGTGTGTACAAGGTTGTACAAGTGTGTACAAGGTTGTACAAGGTTGTACAATTGTGTACAAGGTTGTACATGTGTGTACAATGTTGTACAAGTGTGTACAAGGTTGTACAAGTGTGTACAAGGGTGTACAAGTTTGTACAAGTGTGTACAAGTTTGTACAATTGTGTAAAAGTTTGTACAAGGTTGTACAAATGTATACAAGGGTGTACAAAAGTGTACAAGGGTGCACAAGTTTGTACAAGGGTGTACAAGTGTGTACAAGCTTGTACAAGTGTGTACAAGCTTGTACAAGTGTGTACAAGGGTGTACAGGTTTGTACAAGGTTGTACAAGTGTTTACAAGGGTGTACAAGTATGTACAAGAATGTACAAGTTTGTACAAGTGTGTACAAGTTTGTAAAAGGTTGTACAAGTGTGTACAAGGGTGTACAAGTGTGTACAAGGGTGCACAAGTGTGTACAAGCTTGTACAAGTGTGTACAAGGGTGTACAGGTTTGTACAAGGTTGTACAAGTGTGTACAAGGATGTACAAGTATGTACAAGAATGTACAATTTTGTACAAGTGTGTACAAGTTTGTAAAAGGTTGTACAAGTGTGTACAAGGGTGTACAAGTGTGTACAAGGTTGTACAAGTGTGTACAAGCTTGTACAAGTGTGTACAAGGGTGTACAAGTGTGTACAAGCTTGTACAAGTGTGTACAAGGGTGTACAAGTGTGTACAAGGTTGTACAAGTTTTTACAAGGTTGTACAAGTGTGTACAAGGTTGTACAAGTGTGTACAAGGTTGTACAAGTGTGTACAAGGTTGTACAAGTGTGTACAAGGTTGTATAAGTGTGTACAAGGTTGAAAAAGTGTGTACAAGGTTGTACAAGTGTGTACAAGGTTGTACAAGTGTGGACAAGGTTGTACAAGTGTGTACAAAGGTGTACAATTGTGTACAAGGTTGTACAAGTGTGTACAAGGTTGTACAAGTGTGTACAAGGTTGTACAAGTGTGTACAAGGTTGTACAAGTGTGTACAAAGGTGTACAAGTGTGTACAAGGTTGTACAAGTGTGTACAAGGTTGTACAAGTGTGTACAAGGTTGTACAAGTGTGTACAAGGTTGTACAAGGTTGTGCAATTGTGTACAAGGTTGTACATGTGTGTACAAGGTTGTACAAGTGTGTACAAGATTGTACAAGTGTGTACAAGGGTGTACAAGTTTGTACAAGTGTGTACAAGTTTGTACAATTGTGTACAAGTTTGTACAAGGTTGTACAAATGTATACAAGGGTGTACAAAAGTGTACAAGGGTGCACAAGTTTGTACAAGGGTGTACAAGTGTGTACAAGCTTGTACAAGTGTGTACAAGGGTGTACAGGTTTGTACAAGCTTGTACAAGTGTGTACAAGGTTGTACAAGTGTGTACATGGTTGTTCAAGTGTGTACATGTTTGTACAAGTGTGTTTAAGTTTGTACAAGGTTGTACAAATGTGTACAAGGGTGTACAAAATTGTACAAGGGTGCACAAGTTTGTACAAGGGTGTACAAGTGTGTACAAGCTTGTACAAGTGTGTACAAGGGTGTACAGGTTTGTACAAGGTTGTACAAATGTGTACAAGGATGTACAAGTATGTACAAGAATGTACAATTTTGTACAAGTGTGTACAAGTTTGTAAAAGGTTGTACAAGTGTGTACAAGGGTGAACAAGTGTGTACAAGGTTGTACAAGTGTGTACAAGCTTGTACAAGTGTGTACAAGGGTGTACAAGTGTGTACAAGGTTGTACAAGTTTTTACAAGGTTGTACAAGTGTGTACAAGGTTGTACAAGTGTGTACAAGGTTGTACAAGTGTGTACAAGGTTGTACAAGTGTGTACAAGGTTGTATAAGTGTGTACAAGGTTGTACAAGTGTGTACAAGGTTGTACAAGTGTGTACAAGGTTGTACAAGTGTGTACAAAGGGGTACAAGTGTGTACAAGGTTGTACAAGTGTGTACAAGGTTGTACAAGTGTGTACAAGGTTGTACAAGTGTGTACAAGGTTGTACAAGGTTGTACAATTGTGTACAAGGTTGTACATGTGTGTACAAGGTTGTACAAGTTTGTACAAGGTTGTACAAGTGTGTACAAGGGTGTAAAAGTTTGTACAAGTGTGTACAAGTTTGTACAATTGTGTAAAAGTTTGTACAAGGTTGTACAAATGTATACAAGGGTGTACAAAAGTGTACAAGGGTGCACAAGTTTGTACAAGGGTGTACAAGTGTGTACAAGCTTGTACAAGTGTGTACAAGCTTGTACAAGTGTGTACAAGGGTGTACAGGTTTGTACAAGGTTGTACAAGTGTTTACAAGGGTGTACAAGTATGTACAAGAATGTACAAGTTTGTACAAGTGTGTACAAGTTTGTAAAAGGTTGTACAAGTGTGTACAAGGGTGTACAAGTGTGTACAAGGGTGCACAAGTGTGTACAAGCTTGTACAAGTGTGTACAAGGGTGTACAGGTTTGTACAAGGTTGTACAAGTGTGTACAAGGATGTACAAGTATGTACAAGAATGTACAATTTTGTACAAGTGTGTACAAGTTTGTAAAAGGTTGTACAAGTGTGTACAAGGGTGTACAAGTGTGTACAAGGTTGTACAAGTGTGTACAAGCTTGTACAAGTGTGTACAAGGGTGTACAAGTGTGTACAAGCTTGTACAAGTGTGTACAAGGGTGTACAAGTGTGTACAAGGTTGTACAAGTTTTTACAAGGTTGTACAAGTGTGTACAAGGTTGTACAAGTGTGTACAAGGTTGTACAAGTGTGTACAAGGTTGTACAAGTGTGTACAAGGTTGTATAAGTGTGTACAAGGTTGAAAAAGTGTGTACAAGGTTGTACAAGTGTGTACAAGGTTGTACAAGTGTGGACAAGGTTGTACAAGTGTGTACAAAGGTGTACAATTGTGTACAAGGTTGTACAAGTGTGTACAAGGTTGTACAAGTGTGTACAAGGTTGTACAAGTGTGTACAAGGTTGTACAAGTGTGTACAAGTTTGTTCAAGTGTGTACAAGTTTGTACAAGGTTGTACAAATGTGTACAAGGGTGTACAAAAGTGTACAAGGGTGCACAAGTTTGTACAAGGGTGTACAAGTGTGTACAAGCTTGTACAAGTGTGTACAAGCTTGTACAAGGGTTTACAGGTTTGTACAAGGTTGTACAAGTGTGTACAAGGGTGTACAAGTATGTACAAGAATGTACAAGTTTGTACAAGTGTGTACAAGGGTGTACAAGTGTGTACAAGGTTGTACAAGTTTTTACAAGGTTGTACAAGTGTGTACAAGGTTGTACAAGTGTGTACAAGGTTGTACAAGTGTGTACAAGTGTGTAAAAGCTTGTACAAGTGTGTACAAGCTTGTACAAGGGTTTACAGGTTTGTACAAGGTTGTACAAGTGTGAACAAGTGTGTACAAGGTTGTACAAGTGTGTACAAGCTTGTACAAGTGTGTACAAGGGTGTACAAGTGTGTACAAGGTTGTACAAGTTTTTACAAGGTTGTACAAGTGTGTACAAGGTTGTACAAGTGTATACAAGGTTGTACAAGTGTGTACAAGGTTGTACAAGTGTGTACAAGGTTGTACAAGTGTGTACAAGGTTGTACAAGTGTGTACAAGGTTGTATAAGTGTGTACAAGGTTGAAAAAGTGTGTACAAGGTTGTACAAGTGTGTACAAGGTTGTACAAGTGTGGACAAGGTTGTACAAGTGTGTACAAAGGTGTACAATTGTGTACAAGGTTGTACAAGTGTGTACAAGGTTGTACAAGTGTGTACAAGGTTGTACAAGTGTGTACAAGGTTGTACAAATGTGTACAAGTTTGTTCAAGTGTGTACAAGTTTGTACAAGGTTGTACAAATGTGTACAAGGGTGTACAAAAGTGTACAAGGGTGCACAAGTTTGTACAAGGGTGTACAAGTGTGTACAAGCTTGTACAAGTGTGTACAAGCTTGTACAAGGGTTTACAGGTTTGTACAAGGTTGTACAAGTGTGTACAAGGGTGTACAAGTATGTACAAGAATGTACAAGTTTGTACAAGTGTGTACAAGGGTGTACAAGTGTGTACAAGGTTGTACAAGTTTTTACAAGGTTGTACAAGTGTGTACAAGGTTGTACAAGTGTTTACAAGGTTGTACAAGTGTGTACAAGTGTGTACAAGCTTGTACAAGTGTGTACAAGCTTGTACAAGGGTTTACAGGTTTGTACAAGGTTGTACAAGTGTGAACAAGTGTGTACAAGGTTGTACAAGTGTGTACAAGCTTGTACAAGTGTGTACAAGGGTGTACAAGTGTGTACAAGGTTGTACAAGTTTTTACAAGGTTGTACAAGTGTGTACAAGGTTGTACAAGTGTGTACAAGGTTGTACAAGTGTGTACAAGGTTGTACAAGTGTGTACAAGGTTGTATAAGTGTGTACAAGGTTGAAAAAGTGTGTACAAGGTTGTACAAGTGTGTACAAGGTTGTACAAGTGTGTACAAGGTTGTACAAGTGTGTACAAAGGTGTACAAGTGTGTACAAGGTTGTACAAGTGTGTACAAGGTTGTACAAGTGTGTACAAGGTTGTACAAGTGTGTACAAGGTTGTACAAGGTTGTGCAATTGTGTACAAGGTTGTACATGTGTGTACAAGGTTGTACAAGTGTGTACAAGATTGTACAAGTGTGTACAAGGGTGTACAAGTTTGTACAAGTGTGTACAAGTTTGTACAATTGTGTACAAGTTTGTACAAGGTTGTACAAATGTATACAAGGTTGTACAAAAGTGTACAAGGGTGCACAAGTTTGTACAAGGGTGTACAAGTGTGTACAAGCTTGTACAAGTGTGTACAAGCTTGTACAAGTGTGTACAAGGGTGTACAGGTTTGTACAAGGTTGTACAAGTGTTTACAAGGGTGTACAAGTATGTACAAGAATGTACAAGTTTGTACAAGTGTGTACAAGTTTGTAAAAGGTTGTACAAGTGTGTACAAGGGTGTACAAGTGTGTACAAGGGTGCACAAGTGTGTACAAGCTTGTACAAGTGTGTACAAGTGTGTACAAGGGTGTACAGGTTTGTACAAGGTTGTACAAGTGTGTACAAGGATGTACAAGTATGTACAAGAATGTACAATTTTGTACAAGTGTGTACAAGTTTGTAAAAGGTTGTACAAGTGTGTACAAGGGTGTACAAGTGTGTACAAGGTTGTACAAGTGTGTACAAGCTTGTACAAGTGTGTACAAGCTTGTACAAGTGTGTACAAGGGTGTACAAGTGTGTACAAGCTTGTACAAGTGTGTACAAGGGTGTACAAGTGTGTACAAGCTTGTACAAGTGTGTACAAGGGTGTACAAGTGTGTACAAGGTTGTACAAGTTTTTACAAGGTTGTACAAGTGTGTACAAGGTTGTACAAGTGTGTACAAAGGTGTACAATTGTGTACAAGGTTGTACAAGTGTGTACAAGGGTGTACAAGTTTGTACAAGGGTGTACAGGTTTGTACAAGGTTGTACAAGTGTTTACAAGGGTGTACAAGTATGTACAAGAATGTACAAGTTTGTACAAGTGTGTACAAGTGTGTACAAGGTTGTACAAGTGTGTACAAGGTTGTACAAGTGTGTACAAGGTTGTACAAGTGTGTACAAGGTTGTACAAGTGTGTACAAGGTTGTACAAGTGTGTACAAGGTTGTACAAGTGTGTACAAAGGTGTACAAGTGTGTACAAGGTTGTACAAGTGTGTACAAGGTTGAACAAGTGTGTACAAGGTTGTACAAGGTTGTACAAGTGTGTACAAGGTTGAAAAAGTGTGTACAAGGTTGTACAAGTGTGTACAAGGTTGTACAAGTGTGGACAAGGTTGTACAAGTGTGTACAAAGGTGTACAATTGTGTACAAGGTTGTACAAGTGTGTACAAGGTTGTACAAGTGTGTACAAGGTTGTACAAGTGTGTACAAGGTTGTACAAATGTGTACAAGTTTGTTCAAGTGTGTACAAGTTTGTACAAGGTTGTACAAATGTGTACAAGGGTGTACAAAAGTGTACAAGGGTGCACAAGTTTGTACAAGGGTGTACAAGTGTGTACAAGCTTGTACAAGTGTGTACAAGCTTGTACAAGGGTTTACAGGTTTGTACAAGGTTGTACAAGTGTGTACAAGGGTGTACAAGTATGTACAAGAATGTACAAGTTTGTACAAGTGTGTACAAGGGTGTACAAGTGTGTACAAGGTTGTACAAGTTTTTACAAGGTTGTACAAGTGTGTACAAGGTTGTACAAGTGTTTACAAGGTTGTACAAGTGTGTACAAGTGTGTACAAGCTTGTACAAGTGTGTACAAGCTTGTACAAGGGTTTACAGGTTTGTACAAGGTTGTACAAGTGTGAACAAGTGTGTACAAGGTTGTACAAGTGTGTACAAGCTTGTACAAGTGTGTACAAGGGTGTACAAGTGTGTACAAGGTTGTACAAGTTTTTACAAGGTTGTACAAGTGTGTACAAGGTTGTACAAGTGTGTACAAGGTTGTACAAGTGTGTACAAGGTTGTACAAGTGTGTACAAGGTTGTATAAGTGTGTACAAGGTTGAAAAAGTGTGTACAAGGTTGTACAAGTGTGTACAAGGTTGTACAAGTGTGTACAAGGTTGTACAAGTGTGTACAAAGGTGTACAAGTGTGTACAAGGTTGTACAAGTGTGTACAAGGTTGTACAAGTGTGTACAAGGTTGTACAAGTGTGTACAAGGTTGTACAAGGTTGTGCAATTGTGTACAAGGTTGTACATGTGTGTACAAGGTTGTACAAGTGTGTACAAGATTGTACAAGTGTGTACAAGGGTGTACAAGTTTGTACAAGTGTTTACAAGTTTGTACAATTGTGTACAAGTTTGTACAAGGTTGTACAAATGTATACAAGGTTGTACAAAAGTGTACAAGGGTGCACAAGTTTGTACAAGGGTGTACAAGTGTGTACAAGCTTGTACAAGTGTGTACAAGCTTGTACAAGTGTGTACAAGGGTGTACAGGTTTGTACAAGGTTGTACAAGTGTTTACAAGGGTGTACAAGTATGTACAAGAATGTACAAGTTTGTACAAGTGTGTACAAGTTTGTAAAAGGTTGTACAAGTGTGTACAAGGGTGTACAAGTGTGTACAAGGGTGCACAAGTGTGTACAAGCTTGTACAAGTGTGTACAAGTGTGTACAAGGGTGTACAGGTTTGTACAAGGTTGTACAAGTGTGTACAAGGATGTACAAGTATGTACAAGAATGTACAATTTTGTACAAGTGTGTACAAGTTTGTAAAAGGTTGTACAAGTGTGTACAAGGGTGTACAAGTGTGTACAAGGTTGTACAAGTGTGTACAAGCTTGTACAAGTGTGTACAAGCTTGTACAAGTGTGTACAAGGGTGTACAAGTGTGTACAAGCTTGTACAAGTGTGTACAAGGGTGTACAAGTGTGTACAAGCTTGTACAAGTGTGTACAAGGGTGTACAAGTGTGTACAAGGTTGTACAAGTTTTTACAAGGTTGTACAAGTGTGTACAAGGTTGTACAAGTGTGTACAAAGGTGTACAATTGTGTACAAGGTTGTACAAGTGTGTACAAGGGTGTACAAGTTTGTACAAGGGTGTACAGGTTTGTACAAGGTTGTACAAGTGTTTACAAGGGTGTACAAGTATGTACAAGAATGTACAAGTTTGTACAAGTGTGTACAAGTGTGTACAAGGTTGTACAAGTGTGTACAAGGTTGTACAAGTGTGTACAAGGTTGTACAAGTGTGTACAAGGTTGTACAAGTGTGTACAAGGTTGTACAAGTGTGTACAAGGTTGTACAAGTGTGTACAAAGGTGTACAAGTGTGTACAAGGTTGTACAAGTGTGTACAAGGTTGAACAAGTGTGTACAAGGTTGTACAAGGTTGTACAATTGTGTACAAGGTTGTACAAGTGTGTACAAGGTTGTACAAGTGTGTACAAGGGTGTACAAGTTTGTACAAGTGTGTACAAGTTTGTACAAGTGTGTACAAGTTTGTACAAGGTTGTACAAATGTATACAAGGGTGTACAAAAGTGTACAAGGGTGCACAAGTTTGTACAAGGGTGTACAAGTGTGTACAAGCTTGTACAAGTGTGTACAAGGGTGTACAGGTTTGTACAAGGTTGTACAAGTGTTTACAAGGGTGTACAAGGCTGTACAAGAATGTACAAGTTTGTACAAGTGTGTACAAGTTTGTTAAAGGTTGTACAAGTGTGTACAAGGGTGTACAAGTGTGTACAAGGGTGCACAAGTGTGTACAAGGGTGTACAATCGTGTACAAGCTTGTACAAGTGTGTTCAAGGGTGTACAGGTTTGTACAAGGTTGTACAAGTGTGTACAAGGGTGTACAAATGTGTACAAGGATGTAAAAGTTTGTACAAGTGTGTACAAGTTTGTACAAGGTTGTACAAGTAAGTACAAGTTTGTACAAGGGTGCACAAGTGTGTACAAGGTTGTACAAGTGTGCACAAGCTTGTACAAGTGTGTACAAGGTTGTACAAGTGTGTACAAGGTTGTACAAGTGTGTACAAGGTTGTACAAGTGTGTAGAAGGTTGTACAAGTGTGTACAAGGTTGTACAAGTGTGTACAAGGTTGTACAAGTGTGTACAAGGTTGTACAAGTGTGTACATGGTTGTACAAGTGTGTACAAGGTTGTACAAGTGTGTACAAGGTTGTACAAGTGTGTACAAGGGTGCACAAGTGTGTACAAGGGTGTACAAGTGTGTACAAGGGTGTACAATCGTGTACAAGCTTGTACAAGTTTTTACAAGGTTGTACAAGTGTGTACAAGGTTGTACAAGTGTGTACAAGGTTGTACAAGTGTGTACAAGGTTTTACAAGTGTGTACAAGGTTGTATAAGTGTGTACAAAGGTGTACAAGTGTGTACAAGGTTGTACAAGTGTGTACAAGGTTGTACAAGTGTGTACATGGTTGTACAAGGTTGTACAATTGTGTACAAGGTTGTACAAGTGTGTACAAGGTTGTACAATGTGTACAAGGGTGTACAAGTTTGTACAAGTGTGTACAATTGTGTACAAGGTTGTACAAGTGTGTACAAGGTTGTACAATGTGTACAAGGGTGTACAAGTTTGTACAAGTGTGTACAAGTTTGTACAAGTGTGTACAAGTTTGTTCAAGTTTGTACAAGTTTGTACAAGGTTGTACAAATGTGTACAAGGGTGTACAAAAGTGTACAAGCTTGTACAAGTGTGTACAAGCTTGTACAAGGGTTTACAGGTTTGTACAAGGTTGTACAAGTGTGTACAAGGGTGTACAAGTATGTACAAGAATGTACAAGTTTGTACAAGTGTGTACAAGGTTGAAAAAGTGTGTACAAGGTTGTACAAGTGTGTACAAGGTTGTACAAGTGTGGACAAGGTTGTACAAGTGTGTACAAAGGTGTACAATTGTGTACAAGGTTGTACAAGTGTGTACAAGGTTGTACAAGTGTGTACAAGGTTGTACAAGTGTGTACAAGGTTGTACAAGGTTGTACAATTGTGTACAAGGTTGTACAAGTGTGTACAAGGTTGTACAAGTGTGTACAAGGTTGTACAAGTGTGTACAAGGTTGTACAAGTGAGTACAAGGGTGTACAAGTTTGTACAAGGGTGTACAGGTTTGTACAAGGTTGTACAAGTGTTTACAAGGGTGTACAAGTATGTACAAGAATGTACAAGTTTGTACAAGTGTGTACAAGTGTGTACAAGGTTGTACAAGTTTGTACAAGGTTGTACAAGTGTGTACAAGGTTGTACAAGTGTGTACAAGGTTGTACAAGTGTGTACAAAGGTGTACAAGTGTGTACAAGGTTGTACAAGTGTGTACAAGGTTGAACAAGTGTGTACAAGGTTGTACAATGTTGTACAATTGTGTACAAGGTTGTACAAGTGTGTACAAGGTTGTACAAGTGTGTACAAGGGTGTACAAGTTTGTACAAGTGTGTACAAGTTTGTACAAGTGTGTACAAGTTTGTACAAGGTTGTACAAATGTATACAAGGGTGTACAAAAGTGTACAAGGGTGCACAAGTTTGTACAAGGGTGTACAAGTGTGTACAAGCTTGTACAAGTGTGTACAAGGGTGTACAGGTTTGTACAAGGTTGTACAAGTTTTTACAAGGGTGTACAAGTATGTACAAGAATGTAAAAGTTTGTACAAGTGTGTACAAGTTTGTAAAAGGTTGTACAAGTGTGTACAAGGGTGTACAAGTGTGTACAAGGGTGCACAAGTGTGTACAAGGGTGTACAATCGTGTACAATCTTGTTCAAGTGTGTACAAGGGTGTACAGGTTTGTACAAGGTTGTACAAGTGTGTACAAGGTTGTACAAGTGTGTACAAGGGTGTACAAGTTTGTACAAGTGTGTACAAGTTTGTACAATTGTGTACAAGTTTGTACAAGGTTGTACAAATGTATACAAGGGTGTACAAAAGTAAACAAGGGTGCACAAGTTTGTACAAGGGTGCACAAGTGTGTACAAGGTTGTACAAGTGTGTACAAGCTTGTACAAGTGTGTACAAGGTTGTACAAGTGTGTACAAGGTTGTACAAGTGTGTACAAGGTTGTACAAGTGTGTACAAGGTTGTACAAGTATGTACAAGGTTGTACAAGTGTGTACAAGGTTGTACAAGTGTGTACATGGTTGTACAAGTGTGTACAAGGTTGTACAAGTAAGTACAAGGTTGTACAAGTGTGTACAAGGGTGCACAAGTGTGTACAAGGGTGTACAATCGTGTACAAGCTTGTACAAGTTTTTACAAGGTTGTACAAGTGTGTACAAGGTTGTACAAGTGTGTACAAGGTTGTACAAGAGTGTACAAGGTTTTACAAGTGTGTACAAGGTTGTACAAGTGTGTACAAGGTTGTATAAGTGTGTACAAAGGTGTACAAGTGTGTACAAGGTTGTACAAGTGTGTACAAGGTTGTACAAGTGTGTACATGGTTGTACAAGGTTGTACAATTGTGTACAAGGTTGTACAATTGTGTACAAGGTTGTACAAGTGTGTACAAGGTTGTACAATGTGTACAAGGGTGTACAAGTTTGTACAAGTGTGTACAATTGTGTACAAGGTTGTACAAGTGTGTACAAGGTTGTACAATGTGTACAAGGGTGTACAAGTTTGTACAAGTGTGTACAAGTTTGTACAAGTGTGTACATGTTTGTACCAGGTTGTACAAATGTATACAAGGGTGTACAAAAGTGTACAAGGGTGCACAAGTTTGTACAAGGGTGTACAAGTGTGTACAAGCTTGTACAAGTGTGTACAAGGGTGTACAGGTTTGTACAAGGTTGTACAAGTGTTTACAAGGGTGTACAAAAGAATGTACAAGTTTGTACAAGTGTGTACAAGTTTGTAAAAGGTTGTACAAGTGTGTACAAGGTTGTACAAGTGTGTACAAGGTTGTACCATAGTGTACAAGGTTGTACAAGTGTGTACAAAGGTGTACAAGTGTGTACAAGGTTGTACAAGTGTGTACAAGGTTGTACAAGTGTGTACAAGTGTGTACAAGCTTGTACAAGTGTGTACAAGCTTGTACAAGGGTTTACAGGTTTGTACAAGGTTGTACAAGTGTGTACAAGGTTGTACAAGTTTGTACAAGGTTGTACAAGTGTGTACAAGTGTGTACAAGGTTGTACAAGTTTTTACAAGGTTGTACAAGTGTGTACAAGGTTGTACAAGTGTGTACAAGGTTGTACAAGTGTGTACAAGGTTGTACAAGTGTGTACAAGGTTGTATAAGTGTGTACAAGGTTGAAAAAGTGTGTACAAGGTTGTACAAGTGTGTACAAGGTTGTACAAGTGTGTACAAGGTTGTACAAGTGTGTACAAAGGTGTACAAGTGTGTACAAGGTTGTACAAGTGTGTACAAGGTTGTACAAGTGTGTACAAGGTTGTACAAGGTTGTGCAATTGTGTACAAGGTTGTACATGTGTGTACAAGGTTGTACAAGTGTGTACAAGGTTGTACAAGTGTGTACAAGGTTGTACAAGTGTGTACAAGGTTGTACAAGTGTGTACAAGGTTGTACAAGGTTGTGCAATTGTGTACAAGGTTGTACATGTGTGTACAAGGTTGTACAAGTGTGTACAAGGTTGTACAAGTGTGTACAAGTTTGTACAAATGTGTACAAGGGTGTACAAAAGTGTACAAGGGTGCACAAGTTTGTACAAGGGTGTACAAGTGTGTACAAGCTTGTACAAGTGTGTACAAGCTTGTACAAGGGTTTACAGGTTTGTACAAGTGTGTACAAGGTTGCACAAGTGTGTACAAGAGTGTACAATCGTGTACAAGCTTGTACAAGTGTGTACAAGGGTGTACAGGTTTGTATAAGGTTGTACAAGTGTGTACAAGGTTTTACAATTGTGTACAAGGTTGTACAAGTGTGTACAAGGTTGTACAAGTGTGTACAAGTTTGTACAAGTGTGTACAAGCTTGTACAAGTGTGTACAAGGTTGTACAAGTGTGTACATGGTTGTTCAAGTGTGTACATGTTTGTACAAGTGTGTTTAAGTTTGTACAAGGTTGTACAAATGTGTACAAGGGTGTACAAAATTGTACAAGGGTGCACAAGTTTGTACAAGGGTGTACAAGTGTGTACAAGCTTGTACAAGTGTGTACAAGGGTGTACAGGTTTGTACAAGGTTGTACAAATGTGTACAAGGATGTACAAGTATGTACAAGAATGTACAATTTTGTACAAGTGTGTACAAGTTTGTAAAAGGTTGTACAAGTGTGTACAAGGGTGAACAAGTGTGTACAAGGTTGTACAAGTGTGTACAAGCTTGTACAAGTGTGTACAAGGGTGTACAAGTGTGTACAAGGTTGTACAAGTTTTTACAAGGTTGTACAAGTGTGTACAAGGTTGTACAAGTGTGTACAAGAATGTACAATTTTGTACAAGTGTGTACAAGTTTGTAAAAGGTTGTACAAGTGTGTACAAGGGTGAACAAGTGTGTACAGGGTTGTACAAGTGTGTACAAGCTTGTACAAGTGTGTACAAGGGTGTACAAGTGTGTACAAGGTTGTACAAGTGTGTACAAGGGTGTACAAGTGTGTACAAGGTTGTACAAGTTTTTACAAGGTTGTACAAGTGTGTACAAGGATGTACAAGGTTGTACAATTGTGTACAAGGTTGTACATGTGTGTACAAGGTTGTACAAGTGTGTACAAGGTTGTACAAGTGTGTACAAGGGTGTACAAGTTTGTACAAGTGTGTACAAGTTTGTACAATTGTGTAAAAGTTTGTACAAGGTTGTACAAATGTATACAAGGGTGTACAAAAGTGTACAAGGGTGCACAAGTTTGTACAAGGGTGTACAAGTGTGTACAAGCTTGTACAAGTGTGTACAAGCTTGTACAAGTGTGTACAAGGGTGTACAGGTTTGTACAAGGTTGTACAAGTGTTTACAAGGGTGTACAAGTATGTACAAGAATGTACAAGTTTGTACAAGTGTGTACAAGTTTGTAAAAGGTTGTACAAGTGTGTACAAGGTTGTACAAGTGTGTACAAGGGTGCACAAGTGTGTACAAGCTTGTACAAGTGTGTACAAGGGTGTACAGGTTTGTACAAGGTTGTACAAGTGTGTACAAGGATGTACAAGTATGTACAAGAATGTACAATTTTGTACAAGTGTGTACAAGTTTGTAAAAGGTTGTACAAGTGTGTACAAGGGTGTACAAGTGTGTACAAGGTTGTACAAGTGTGTACAAGCTTGTACAAGTGTGTACAAGGGTGTACAAGTGTGTACAAGCTTGTACAAGTGTGTACAAGGGTGTACAAGTGTGTACAAGGTTGTACAAGTTTTTACAAGGTTGTACAAGTGTGTACAAGGTTGTACAAGTGTGTACAAGGTTGTACAAGTGTGTACAAGGTTGTACAAGTGTGTACAAGGTTGTATAAGTGTGTACAAGGTTGAAAAAGTGTGTACAAGGTTGTACAAGTGTGTACAAGGTTGTACAAGTGTGGACAAGGTTGTACAAGTGTGTACAAAGGTGTACAATTGTGTACAAGGTTGTACAAGTGTGTACAAGGTTGTACAGGTGTGTACAAGGTTGTACAAGTGTGTACAAGGTTGTACAAGTGTGTACAAGTTTGTTCAAGTGTGTACAAGTTTGTACAAAGTTGTACAAATGTGTACAAGGGTGTACAAAAGTGTACAAGGGTGCACAAGTTTGTACAAGGGTGTACAAGTGTGTACAAGGGTGTACAAGTATGTACAAGAATGTACAAGTTTGTACAAGTGTGTACAAGGGTGTACAAGTGTGTACAAGGTTGTACAAGTTTTTACAAGGTTGTACAAGTGTGTACAAGGTTGTACAAGAGTGTACAAGGTTGTACAAGTGTGTACAAGTGTGTACAAGCTTGTACAAGTGTGTACAAGCTTGTACAAGGGTTTACAGGTTTGTACAAGGTTGTACAAGTGTGAACAAGTGTGTACAAGGTTGTACAAGTGTGTACAAGCTTGTACAAGTGTGTACAAGGGTGTACAAGTGTGTACAAGGTTGTACAAGTTTTTACAAGGTTGTACAAGTGTGTACAAGGTTGTACAAGTGTGTACAAGGTTGTACAAGTGTGTACAAGGTTGTACAAGTGTGTACAAGGTTGTATAAGTGTGTACAAGGTTGAAAAAGTGTGTACAAGGTTGTACAAGTGTGTACAAGGTTGTACAAGTGTGTACAAGGTTGTACAAGTGTGTACAAAGGTGTACAAGTGTGTACAAGGTTGTACAAGTGTGTACAAGGTTGTACAAGTGTGTACAAGGTTGTACAAGTGTGTACAAGGTTGTACAAGGTTGTGCAATTGTGTACAAGGTTGTACATGTGTGTACAAGGTTGTACAAGTGTGTACAAGGTTGTACAAGTGTGTACAAGGGTGTACAAGTTTGTACAAGTGTGTACAAGTTTGTACAATTGTGTACAAGTTTGTACAAGGTTGTACAAATGTATACAAGGGTGTACAAAAGTGTACAAGGGTGCACAAGTTTGTACAAGGGTGTACAAGTGTGTACAAGCTTGTACAAGTGTGTACAAGCTTGTACAAGTGTGTACAAGGGTGTACAGGTTTGTACAAGGTTGTACAAGTGTTTACAAGGGTGTACAAGTATGTACAAGAATGTACAAGTTTGTACAAGTGTGTACAAGTTTGTAAAAGGTTGTACAAGTGTGTACAAGGGTGTACAAGTGTGTACAAGGGTGCACAAGTGTGTACAAGCTTGTACAAGTGTGTACAAGTGTGTACAAGGGTGTACAGGTTTGTACAAGGTTGTACAAGTGTGTACAAGGATGTACAAGTATGTACAAGAATGTACAATTTTGTACAAGTGTGTACAAGTTTGTAAAAGGTTGTACAAGTGTGTACAAGGGTGTACAAGTGTGTACAAGGTTGTACAAGTGTGTACAAGCTTGTACAAGTGTGTACAAGGTTGTACAATTGTGTACAAGGTTGTACAAGTGTGTACAAGGTTGTACAAGTGTGTACAAGGTTGTACAAGTGTGTACAAGGTTGTACAAGTGAGTACAAGGGTGTACAAGTTTGTACAAGGGTGTACAGGTTTGTACAAGGTTGTACAAGTGTTTACAAGGGTGTACAAGTATGTACAAGAATGTACAAGTTTGTACAAGTGTGTACAAGTGTGTACAAGGTTGTACAAGTGTGTACAAGGTTGTACAAGTGTGTACAAGGTTGTACAAGTGTGTACAAGGTTGTACAAGTGTGTACAAGGTTGTACAAGTGTGTACAAAGGTGTACAAGTGTGTACAAGGTTGTACAAGTGTGTACAAGGTTGAACAAGTGTGTACAAGGTTGTACAAGGTTGTACAATTGTGTACAAGGTTGTACAAGTGTGTACAAGGTTGTACAAGTGTGTACAAGGGTGTTCAAGTTTGTACAAGTGTGTACAAGTTTGTACAAGTGTGTACAAGTTTGTACAAGGTTGTACAAATGTATACAAGGGTGTACAAAAGTGTACAAGGGTGCACAAGTTTGTACAAGGGTGTACAAGTGTGTACAAGCTTGTACAAGTGTGTACAAGGGTGTACAGGTTTGTACAAGGTTGTACAAGTGTTTACAAGGGTGTACAAGTATGTACAAGAATGTACAAGTTTGTACAAGTGTGTACAATTTGTAAAAGGTTGTACAAGTGTGTACAAGGGTGTACAAGTGTGTACAAGGGTGCACAAGTGTGTACAAGGGTGTACAATCGTGTACAAGCTTGTACAAGTGTGTTCAAGGGTGTACAGGTTTGTACAAGGTTGTACAAGTGTGTACAAGGGTGTACAAATGTGTACAAGGATGTAAAAGTTTGTACAAGTGTGTACAAGTTTGTACAAGGTTGTACAAGTAAGTACAAGTTTGTACAAGGGTGCACAAGTGTGTACAAGGTTGTACAAGTGTGCACAAGCTTGTACAAGTGTGTACAAGGTTGTACAAGTGTGTACAAGGTTGTACAAGTGTGTACAAGGTTGTACAAGTGTGTACAAGGTTGTACAAGTGTGTACAAGGTTGTACAAGTGTGTACAAGGTTGTACAAGTGTGTACAAGGTTGTACAAGTGTGTACATGGTTGTACAAGTGTGTACAAGGTTGTACAAGTGTGTACAAGGTTGTACAAGTGTGTACAAGGGTGCACAAGTGTGTACAAGGGTGTACAATCGTGTACAAGCTTGTACAAGTTTTTACAAGGTTGTACAAGTGTGTACAAGGTTGTACAAGTGTGTACAAGGTTGTACAAGTGTGTACAAGGTTTTACAAGTGTGTACAAGGTTGTACAAGTGTGTACAAGGTTGTACAAGTGTGTACATTGTTGTACAAGGTTGTACAATTGTGTACAAGGTTGTACAAGTGTGTACAAGGTTGTACAATGTGTACAAGGGTGTACAAGTTTGTACAAGTGTGTACAATTGTGTACAAGGTTGTACAAGTGTGTACAAGGTTGTACAATGTGTACAAGGGTGTACAAGTTTGTACAAGTGTGTACAAGTTTGTACAAGTGTGTACAAGTTTGTTCAAGTGTGTACAAGTTTGTACAAGGTTGTACAAATGTGTACAAGGGTGTACAAAAGTGTACAAGGGTGCACAAGTTTGTACAAGGGTGTACAAGTGTGTACAAGCTTGTACAAGTGTGTACAAGCTTGTACAAGGGTTTACAGGTTTGTACAAGGTTGTACAAGTGTGTACAAGGTTGAAAAAGTGTGTACAAGGTTGTACAAGTGTGTACAAGGTTGTACAAGTGTGTACAAGGTTGTACAAGTGTGGACAAGGTTGTACAAGTGTGTACAAAGGTGTACAATTGTGTACAAGGTTGTACAAGTGTGTACAAGGTTGTACAAGTGTGTACAAGGTTGTACAAGTGTGTACAAGGTTGTACAAGGTTGTACAATTGTGTACAAGGTTGTACAAGTGTGTACAAGGTTGTACAAGTGTGTACAAGGTTGTACAAGTGTGTACAAGGTTGTACAAGTGAGTACAAGGGTGTACAAGTTTGTACAAGGGTGTACAGGTTTGTACAAGGTTGTACAAGTGTTTACAAGGGTGTACAAGTATGTACAAGAATGTACAAGTTTGTACAAGTGTGTACAAGTGTGTACAAGGTTGTACAAGTTTGTACAAGGTTGTACAAGTGTGTACAAGGTTGTACAAGTGTGTACAAGGTTGTACAAGTGTGTACAAAGGTGTACAAGTGTGTACAAGGTTGTACAAGTGTGTACAAGGTTGAACAAGTGTGTACAAGGTTGTACAATGTTGTACAATAGTGTACAAGGTTGTACAAGTGTGTACAAGGTTGTACAAGTGTGTACAAGGGTGTACAAGTTTGTACAAGTGTGTACAAGTTTGTACAAGTGTGTACAAGTTTGTACAAGGTTGTACAAATGTATACAAGGGTGTACAAAAGTGTACAAGGGTGCGCAAGTTTGTACAAGGGTGTACAAGTGTGTACAAGCTTGTACAAGTGTGTACAAGGGTGTACAGGTTTGTACAAGGTTGTACAAGTGTTTACAAGGGTGTACAAGTATGTACAAGAATGTAAAAGTTTGTACAAGTGTGTACAAGTTTGTAAAAGGTTGTACAAGTGTGTACAAGGGTGTACAAGTGTGTACAAGGGTGCACAAGTGTGTACAAGGGTGTACAATCGTGTACAATCTTGTACAAGTGTGTACAAGGGTGTACAGGTTTGTACAAGGTTGTACAAGTGTGTACAAGGTTGTACAAGTGTGTACAAGGGTGTACAAGTTTGTACAAGTGTGTACAAGTTTGTACAATTGTGTACAAGTTTGTACAAGGTTGTACAAATGTATACAAGGGTGTACAAAAGTAAACAAGGGTGCACAAGTTTGTACAAGGGTGCACAAGTGTGTACAAGGTTGTACAAGTGTGTACAAGCTTGTACAAGTGTGTACAAGGTTGTACAAGTGTGTACAAGGTTGTACAAGTGTGTACAAGGTTGTACAAGTGTGTACGAGGTTGTACAAGTGTGTACAAGGTTGTACAAGTGTGTACAAGGTTGTACAAGTGTGTACAAGGTTGTACAAGTGTGTACATGGTTGTACAAGTGTGTACAAGGTTGTACAAGTGTGTACAAGGTTGTACAAGTGTGTACAAGGGTGCACAAGTGTGTACAAGGGTGTACAATCGTGTACAAGCTTGTACAAGTTTTTACAAGGTTGTACAAGTGTGTACAAGGTTGTACAAGTGTGTACAAGGTTGTACAAGTGTGTACAAGGTTTTACAAGTGTGTACAAGGTTGTACAAGTGTGTACAAGGTTGTATAAGTGTGTACAAAGGTGTACAAGTGTGTACAAGGTTGTACAAGTGTGTACAAGGTTGTACAAGTGTGTACATGGTTGTACAAGGTTGTACAATTGTGTACAAGGTTGTACAAGTGTGTACAAGGTTGTACAATGTGTACAAGGGTGTACAAGTTTGTACAAGTGTGTACAATTGTGTACAAGGTTGTACAAGTGTGTACAAGGTTGTACAATGTGTACAAGGGTGTACAAGTTTGTACAAGTGTGTACAAGTTTGTACAAGTGTGTACAAGTTTGTACCAGGTTGTACAAATGTATACAAGGGTGTACAAAAGTGTACAAGGGTGCACAAGTTTGTACAAGGGTGTACAAGTGTGTACAAGCTTGTACAAGTGTGTACAAGGGTGTACAGGTTTGTACAAGGTTGTACAAGTGTTTACAAGGTTGTACCATAGTGTACAAGGTTGTACAAGTGTGTACAAAGGTGTACAAGTGTGTACAAGGTTGTACAAGTGTGTACAAAGTTGTACAAGTGTGTACATGGTTGTACAAGGTTTTACAATTGTGTACAAGGTTGTACAAGTGTGTACAAGGTTGTACAAGTGTGTACAGGGGTGTACAAGTGTGTACAAGGGTGTACAAGTTTGTACAAGTGTGTACAAGTTTGTACAAGGTTGTACAAATGTACACAAGGGTGTACAAAAGTGTACAAGGGTGCACAAGTTTGTACAAGGTTGTACAAGTGTGTACAAGTTTGTACAAGGTTGTACAAGTGTGTACAAGTTTGTACAAGGTTGTACAAACGTGTACAATTGTGTACAAGGTTGTACAAGTGTGTACAAGGTTGTACAAGTGTGTACAAGGTTGTACAAGTGTGTACAAGGTTGTACAAGTGTGTACAAGGTTGTACAAGTGTGTACAAGGTTGTACAAGTGTGTACAAGGGTGTACAAATGTGTACAAGGATGTAAAAGTTTGTACAAGTGTGTACAAGTTTGTACAAGGTTGTACAAGTGTGTACAATGTTTTACAATTGTGTACAAGGTTGTACAAGTGTGTACAAGGTTGTACAGGTTTGTACAAGGTTGTACAAGTGTTTACAAGGGAGTACAAGTATGTACAAGAATGTACAAGTTTGTACAAGTGTGTACAAGTGTGTACAAGGTTGTACAAGTGTGTACAAGGTTGTACAAGTGTGTACAAGGTTGTACAAGTGTGTACAAGGTTGAACAAGTGTGTACAAAGGTGTACAAGTGTGTACAAGGTTGTACAAGTGTGTACAAGGTTGTACAAGTGTGTACAAGGTTGTACAAGTGTGTACAAGGTTGTACAAGGTTGTACAATTGTGTACAAGGTTGTACAAGTGTGTACAAGGTTGTACAAGTGTGTACAAGGGTGTACAAGTTTGTACTAGTGTGTACAAGTTTGTACAAGTGTGCACAAGTTTGTACAAGGTTGTACAAATGTATACAAGGGTGTACAAAAGTGTACAAGGGTGCACAAGTTTGTACAAGGGTGTACAAGTGTGTACAAGCTTGTACAAGTGTGTACAAGGGTGTACAGGTTTGTACAAGGTTGTACAAGTGTTTACAAGGGTGTACAAGTATGTACAAGAATGTACAAGTTTGTACAAGTGTGTACAAGTTTGTAAAAGGTTGTACAAGTGTGTACAAGGGTGTACAAGTGTGTACAAGGGTGCACAAGTTTGAACAAGGGTGTACAAGTGTGTACAAGGGTGCACAAGTTTGAACAAGGGTGTACAAGTGTGTACAAGCTTGTACAAGTGTGTACAAGCTTGTACAAGTGTTTACAAGGGTGTACAAGTATGCACAAGAATGTACAAGTTTGTACAAGTGTGTACAAGTTTGTAAAAGGTTGTACAAGTGTGTACAAGGGTGTACAAGTGTGTACAAGGGTGCACAAGTGTGTACAAGGGTGTACAATCTTGTACAAGCTTGTACAATCGTGTACAAGGGTGTACAGGTTTGTACAAGGTTGTACAAGTGTGTACAAGGGTGTACAAATGTGTACAAGGATGTAAAAGTTTGTACAAGTGTGTACAAGTTTGTACAAGGTTGTACAAGTAAGTACAAGTTTGTACAAGAATGTACAAGTGTGTACAAGGTTTTACAATTGTGTAAAAGTTTGTACAAGTGTGTACAAGGTTGTACAAGTGTGTACAAGCTTGTACAAGTGTGTACAAGGTTGTACAAGTGTGTACAAGGTTGTACAAGTGTGTACAAGGTTGTACAAGTGTGTACAAGGGTGTACAGGTTTGTACAAGGTTGTACAAGTGTGTACAAGGTTGTACGAGTGTGTACAAGGGTGTACAAGTTTGTACAAGTGTGTACAAGTTTGTACAATTGTGTACAAGTTTGTACAAGGTTGTACAAATGTATACAAGGGTGTACAAAAGTGTACAAGGGTGCACAAGTTTGAACAAGGGTGTACAAGTGTGTACAAGCTTGTACAAGTGTGTACAAGCTTGTACAAGTGTTTACAAGGGTGTACAAGTATGCACAAGAATGTACAAGTTTGTACAAGTGTGTACAAGTTTGGAAAAGGTTGTACAAGTGTGTACAAGGGTGTACAAGTGTGTACAAGGGTGCACAAGTGTGTACAAGGGTGTACAATCTTGTACAAGCTTGTACAATCGTGTACAAGGGTGTACAGGTTTGTACAAGGTTGTACAAGTGTGTACAAGGGTGTACAAATGTGTACAAGGATGTAAAAGTTTGTACAAGTGTGTACAAGTTTGTACAAGGTTGTACAAGTAAGTTCAAGTGTGTACAAGGTTTTACAATTGTGTAAAAGGTTGTACAAGTGTGTACAAGGTTGTACAAGTGTGTACACACTTGTACAAACTTGTACACACTTGTACAAACTTGTACACCCTTGTACACACTTGTACAACTTTGTACACACTTGTACAACCTTGTACACAATTGTTCAACCTTGTACAACCATGTACACACTTGTGCACCCTCGTACACACTTGTACAACCTTGTACACACTTGTACAACCTTGTACACAATTTGTACAACCTTGTACACACTTGTACAACCTTGTACACACTTGTACAACCTTGTACACACTTGTACAACCTTGTACACACTTGTACAACCTTGTACACACTTGTACAACCTTGTACACACTTGTACAACCTTGTACACACTTGTACAAGCTTGTACACACTTGTACAACCTTGTACACACTTGTACAACCTTTTACACAATTGTAAAACCTTGTACACACTTGTACATTCTTGTACAAATTTGTACTTACTTGTACAACCTTGTACAAACTTGTACACACTTGTACAAACTTTTACATCCTTGTACACATTTGTACACCCTTGTACACACTTGTACAACCTTGTACAAACCTGTACACCCTTGTACACGATTGTACAAGCTTGTACAAGATTGTACACCCTTGTACACACTTTTGCACCCTTGTACACACTTGTACACCCTTGTACTTACTTGTACAACCTTTTACAAACTTGTACACACTTGTACAAACCTGTTCATTCTTGTGCATACTTGTACACCCTTGTAAACACTTGTACAAGCTTGTACACACTTGTACAAGCTTGTACACACTTGTACACCCTTGTTCAAACTTGTGCACCCTTGTACACTTTTGTACACCCTTGTATACATTTGTACAACCTTGTACAAACTTGTACACAATTGTACAAACTTGTACACACTTGTACAAACTTGTACACCCTTGTACACACTCGTACAACCTTGTACACACTTGTACAACCTTGTACACACTTGTACAACCTTGTACACACTTGTACAACCTTGTACACACTTGTACAACCTTGTACACACTTGTACAACCTTGTACACACTTGTACAAGCTTGTACACACTTGTACAACCTTGTACACACTTGTACAACCTTTTACACAATTGTAAAACCTTGTACACACTTGTACATTCTTGTACAAACTTGTACTTACTTGTACAACCTTGTACAAACTTGTACACACTTGTACAAACTTTTACATCCTTGTACACATTTGTACACCCTTGTACACACTTGTACAACCTTGTACAAACCTGTACACCCTTGTACACGATTGTACAACCTTGTACAAACCTGTACACTCTTGTACACGATTGTACAAGCTTGTACAAGATTGTACACCCTTGTACACACTTGTGCACCCTTGTACACACTTGTACACCCTTGTACACACTTGTACAACCTTTTACAAACTTGTACACACTTGTACAAACTTGTACATTCTTGTGCATACTTGTACACCCTTGTAAACACTTGTACAAGCTTGTACACACTTGTACAAGCTTGTACACACTTGTACACCCTTGTTCAAACTTGTGCACCCTTGTACACACTTGTACACCCTTGTACACACTTGTACAACCTTTTACAAACTTGTACACACTTGTACAAACTTGTACATTCTTGTACATAATTGTACACCCTTGTAAACACTTGTACAACCTTGTACAAACCTGTACACCCTTGTACACACTTGTACAAGCTTGTACACACTTGTACACCCTTGTACAAACTTGTGCACCCTTGTACACTTTTGTACACCCTTGTATACATTTGTACAACCTTGTACAAACTTGTGCACACTTGTACAAACTTGTACACACTTGTACAAACTTGTACACCCTTGTACACACTTGTACAACCTTGTACACACTTGTACAACCTTGTACACAATTGTACAACCTTGTACAACCTTGTACACACTTGTACAACCTTGTACACACTTGTACAACCTTGTACACACTTGTACAACCTTGTACACACTTGTACACCTTTGTACACACTTGTTCAACCTTGTACACACTTGTACAACCTTGTACACACTTGTACAACCTTGTACACACTTGTACAACCTTGTACACACTTGTACACACTTGTACAAACTTGTACATTCTTGTACATACTTGTAATCCCTTGTAAACACTTGTACAACCTTGTACAAACCTGTACAACCTTGTACACACTTGTACAACCTTGTACACAATTGTAAAACATTGTACACACTTGTACAACCTTGTACAAACTTGTACACACTTGTACAAACTTTTACATCCTTGTACACATTTGTACACCCTTGTACACACTTGTACAACCTTGTACAAACCTGTAAACCCTTGTACACACTTGTACAAGCTTGTACACGATTGTACAAGCTTGTACACGATTGTACACCCTTGTACACACTTGTGCACCCTTGTACACACTTGTACAACCTTGTACACACTTGTACAACCTTGTACACACTTGTACAACCTTGTACACACTTGTACAACCTTGTACACACTTGTACAACCTTGTACACACTTGTACAACCTTGTACACACTTGTACAACCTTGTACACACTTGTACAACCTTGTACACACTTGTACAACCTTGTACACAATTGTACACGTTTGTACAACCTTGTACAAACTTGTACACACTTGTACAACCTTGTACAAACTTGTACACACTTGTACAACCTTGTACAAACTTGTGCACCCTTGTACACTTTTGTACACCCTTGTGTACATTTGTACAACCTTGTACAAACTTGTACACACTTGTACAAACTTGTACACACTTGTACAAACTTGTACAACCTTGTACACACTTGTACAAACTTGTACACACTTGTACAAACTTGTACACCCTTGTACACACTTGTACACCTTTGTACACACTTGTACAACCTTGTACACTATGGTACAACCTTGTACACACTTGTACAACCTTGTACACACTTGTACAACCTTTTACAAACTTGTACACACTTGTACAAACTTGTACATTCTTTTGTACACCCTTGTAAACACTTGTACAACCTTGTACAAACCTGTACACCCTTGTACACACTTGTACAAGCTTGTACACACTTGTACAAGCTTGTACACACTTGTACACCCTTGTACAAACTTGTGCACCCTTGTACACTTTTGTACACCCTTGTATACATTTGTACAACCTTGTACAAACTTGTACACACTTGTACAAACTTGTACACACTTGTACAAACTTGTACACCCTTGTACACATTGTACAACCTTGTACACACTTGTACAACCTTGTACACAATTGTACAACCTTGTACAACCATGTACACAGTTGTACAACCTTGTACACACTTGTACAACCTTGTACACACTTGTACACCTTTGTACACACTTATACAACCTTGTACACACTTGTACAACCTTGTACACACTTGTACAACCTTGTACACACTTGTACAACCTTGTACACACTTGTACAACCTTGTACACACTTGTACAACCTTGTACACACTTGTACAAGCTTGTACACACTTGTACAACCTTGTACACACCTGTACAACCTTTTACACAATTGTAAAACCTTGTACACACTTGTACATTCTTGTACAAACTTGTACTTACTTGTACAACCTTGTACAAACTTGTACACACTTGTACAAACTTTTACATCCTTGTACACATTTGTACACCCTTGTACACACTTGTACAACCTTGTACAAACCTGTACACCCTTGTACACGATTGTACAAGCTTGTACAAGATTGTACACCCTTGTACACACTTTTGCACCCTTGTACACACTTGTACACCCTTGTACTTACTTGTACAACCTTTTACAAACTTGTACACACTTGTACAAACCTGTTCATTCTTGTGCATACTTGTACACCCTTGTAAACACTTGTACAAGCTTGTACACACTTGTACAAGCTTGTACACACTTGTACACCCTTGTTCAAACTTGTGCACCCTTGTACACTTTTGTACACCCTTGTATACATTTGTAAAACCTTGTACAAACTTTGTACACAATTGTACAAACTTGTACACACTTGTACAAACTTGTACACCCTTGTACACACTCGTACAACCTTGTACACACTTGTACAACCTTGTACACACTTGTACAACCTTGTACACACTTGTACAACCTTGTACACACTTGTACAACCTTGTACACACTTGTACAACCTTGTACACACTTGTACAAGCTTGTACACACTTGTACAACCTTGTACACACTTGTACAACCTTTTACACAATTGTAAAACCTTGTACACACTTGTACATTCTTGTACAAACTTGTACTTACTTGTACAACCTTGTACAAACTTGTACACACTTGTACAAACTTTTACATCCTTGTACACATTTGTACACCCTTGTACACACTTGTACAACCTTGTACAAACCTGTACACCCTTGTACACGATTTTACAACCTTGTACAAACCTGTACACTCTTGTACACGATTGTACAAGCTTGTACAAGATTGTACACCCTTGTACACACTTGTGCACCCTTGTACACACTTGTACACCCTTGTACACACTTGTACAACCTTTTACAAACTTGTACACACTTGTACAAACTTGTACATTCTTGTGCATACTTGTACACCCTTGTAAACACTTGTACAAGCTTGTACACACTTGTACAAGCTTGTACACACTTGTACACCCTTGTTCAAACTTGTGCACCCTTGTACACACTTGTACACCCTTGTACACACTTGTACAACCTTTTACAAACTTGTACACACTTGTACAAACTTGTACATTCTTGTACATAATTGTACACCCTTGTAAACACTTGTACAACCTTGTACAAACCTGTACACCCTTGTACACACTTGTACAAGCTTGTACACACTTGTACACCCTTGTACAAACTTGTGCACCCTTGTACACTTTTGTACACACTTGTATACATTTGTACAACCTTGTACAAACTTGTGCACACTTGTACAAACTTGTACACACTTGTACAAACTTGTACACCCTTGTACACACTTGTACAACCTTGTACACACTTGTACAACCTTGTACACAATTGTACAACCTTGTACAACCTTGTACACACTTGTACAACCTTGTACACACTTGTACAACCTTGTACACACTTGTACAACCTTGTACACACTTGTACACCTTTGTACACACTTGTTCAACCTTGTACACACTTGTACAACCTTGTACACACTTGTACAACCTTGTACACACTTGTACAACCTTGTACACACTTGTACACACTTGTACAAACTTGTACATTCTTGTACATACTTGTAATCCCTTGTAAACACTTGTACAACCTTGTACAAACCTGTACAACCTTGTACACACTTGTACAACCTTGTACACAATTGTAAAACATTGTACACACTTGTACAACCTTGTACAAACTTGTACACACTTGTACAAACTTTTACATCCTTGTACACATTTGTACACCCTTGTACACACTTGTACAACCTTGTACAAACCTGTAAACCCTTGTACACACTTGTACAAGCTTGTACACGATTGTACAAGCTTGTACACGATTGTACACCCTTGTACACACTTGTGCACCCTTGTACACACTTGTACAACCTTGTACACACTTGTACAACCTTGTACACACTTGTACAACCTTGTACACACTTGTACAACCTTGTACACACTTGTACAACCTTGTACACACTTGTACAACCTTGTACACACTTGTACAACCTTGTACACACTTGTACAACCTTGTACACACTTGTACAACCTTGTACACAATTGTACACGTTTGTACAACCTTGTACAAACTTGTACACACTTGTACAACCTTGTACAAACTTGTACACACTTGTACAACCTTGTACAAACTTGTGCACCCTTGTACACTTTTGTACACCCTTGTGTACATTTGTACAACCTTGTACAAACTTGTACACACTTGTACAAACTTGTACACACTTGTACAAACTTGTACAACCTTGTACACACTTGTACAAACTTGTACACACTTGTACAAACTTGTACACCCTTGTACACACTTGTACACCTTTGTACACACTTGTACAACCTTGTACACTATGGTACAACCTTGTACACACTTGTACAACCTTGTACACACTTGTACAACCTTTTACAAACTTGTACACACTTGTACATTCTTTTGTACACCCTTGTAAACACTTGTACAACCTTGTACAAACCTGTACACCCTTGTACACACTTGTACAAGCTTGTACACACTTGTACAAGCTTGTACACACTTGTACACCCTTGTACAAACTTGTGCACCCTTGTACACTTTTGTACACCCTTGTATACATTTGTACAACCTTGTACAAACTTGTACACACTTGTACAAACTTGTACACACTTGTACAAACTTGTACACCCTTGTACACATTGTACAACCTTGTACACACTTGTACAACCTTGTACACAATTGTACAACCTTGTACAACCATGTACACACTTGTACAACCTTGTACACACTTGTACAACCTTGTACACACTTGTACACCTTTGTACACACTTATACAACCTTGTACACACTTGTACAACCTTGTACACACTTGTACAACCTTGTACACACTTGTACAACCTTGTACACACTTGTACAACCTTGTACACACTTGTACAACCTTGTAAAAACTTGTACAAGCTTGTACACGATTGTACACCCTTGTACACACTTGTGCACCCTTGTACACACTTGTACAACCTTGTACACACTTGTACAACCTTGTACACACTTGTACAACCATGTACACACTTGTACAACCTTGTACACACTTGTACAACCTTGTACACACTTGTACAACCTTGTACACACTTGTACAACCTTGTACACACTTGTACAACCTTGTACACACTTGTACAACCTTGTACACACTTGTACAACCTTGTACACACTTGTACAAGCTTGTACACACTTGTGCACCCTTGTACAAACTTGTACTTACTTGTACAACCTTGTACAAACTTGTACACACTTGTACAAACTTTTACATCCTTGTACACATTTGTACACCCTTGTACACACTTGTACAACCTTGTACAAACCTGTACACCCTTAAACACACTTGTACAAGCTTGTACACGATTGTACACCCTTGTACACACTTGTGCACCCTTGTACACACTTGTACACCCTTGTACACACTTGTACAACCTTTTACAAACTTGTACACAATTGTACAAACTTTTACATTCTTGTACATACTTGTACACCCTTGTAAACACTTGTACAAACTTGTACAAACCTGTACACCCTTGTACACACTTGTACAAGCTTGTACACACTTGTACAAGCTTGTACACACTTGTACACCCTTGTACAAACTTGTGCACCCTTGTTTACTTTTGTACACCCTTGTATACATTTGTACAACCTTGTACAAACTTGTACACAATTGTACAAACTTGTACACACTTGTACAAACTTGTACACCCTTGTACACACTTGTACAACCTTGTACACACTTGTACAACCTTGTACAAACCTGTACACCCTTGTACACACTTGTACAAGATTGTACACGATTGTACACCCTTGTACACACTTGTGCACCCTTGTACACACTTGTACACACTTGTACACCCTTGTACACACTTGTACAACCTTTTACAAACTTGTACACACTTGTACAAACTTTTACATTCTTGTACATACTTGTACACCCTTGTAAACACTTGTACAACCTTGTACAAACCTGTACACCCTTGTACACACTTGTATAAGCTTGTACACACTTGTACACCCTTGTACAAACTTGTGCACCCTTGTACACTTTTGTACACCCTTGTATACATTTGTACAACCTTGTACAAACTTGTACACACTTGTACAAACTTGTAAACACTTGTACAAACTTGTACACCCTTGTACACACTTGTACAACCTTGTCCACACTTGTACAACCTTGTACACAATTGTACAACCTTGTACAACCTTGTACACACTTGTTCAACCTTGTACACACTTGTACAACCTTGTACACACTTGTACACCTTTGTACACACTTGTACAACCTTGTACACACTTGTACAACCTTGTACACACTTGTACACACTTGTACAAACTTGTACATTCTTGTACATACTTGTACACCCTTGTAAACACTTGTACAACCTTGTACAAACCTGTACACCCTTGTACACACTTGTACAAGCTTGTACACACTTGTTCAACCTTGTACACACTTGTACAACCTTGTACACACTTGTACACCTTTGTACACACTTGTACAACCTTGTACACACTTGTACAACCTTGTACACACTTGTACACACTTGTACAAACTTGTACATTCTTGTACATACTTGTACACCCTTGTAAACACTTGTACAACCTTGTACAAACCTGTACACCCTTGTACACACTTGTACAAGCTTGTACACACTTGTACAAGCTTGTACACACTTGTACACCCTTGTACAAACTTGTGCACCCTTGTACACTTTTGTACACCCTTGTATACATTTGTACAACCTTGTACAAACTTGTACACACTTGTACAAACTTGTACACACTTGTACAAACTTGTACACCCTTGTACTCACTTGTACAACCTTGTACACACTTGTACAACCTTGTACACACTTGTACAACCTTGTACACACTTGTACAACCTTGTACACAATTGTACAACCTTGTACAACCTTGTACACACTTGTACAACCTTGTACACACTTGTACAACCTTGTACACACTTGTACAACCTTGTACACAATTGTACACCTTTGTACACACTTGTACAACCTTGTTCACACTTGTACAACCTTGTACACACTTGTACAACCTTGTACACACTTTTTCAACCTTGTACACACTTATACAACCTTGTACACACTTGTACAACCTTGTACACACTTGTACAACCTTGTACACACTTGTACAACCTTGTACACACTTGTACAACCTTGTAAAAACTTGTACAACCTTGTACACACTTGTACACCCTTGTACACACTTGTACAAGCTTGTACACACTTGTACACTCTTGTACACACTTGTACAAGCTTGTACACACTTGTACAACCTTGTACACACTTGTACACCCTTGAACACACTTGTACAACCTTTTACAAACTTGTACACACTTGTACAAAATTGTACATTCTTGTACATACTTGTACATCCTTGTACACACTTGTACAACCTTGTACAAACCTGTACACCCTTGTACACACTTGTACAAGCTTGTAAACACTTGTGCACCCTTGTACACACTTGTACACCCTTGTACACACTTGTACAACCTTTTACAAACTTGTACACACTTGTACAAACTTGTACACACTTGTACAACCTTGTACACACTTGTACAAAATTGTACATTCTTGTACATACTTGTACATCCTTGTACACACTTGTACAACCTTGTACAAACCTGTACACCCTTGTACACACTTGTACAAGCTTGTAAACACTTGTGCTCCCTTGTACACACTTGTACAACCTTGTACACACTTGTTCAACCTTGTACACACTTGTACAACCTTGTACACACTTGTACAACCTTGTACACACTTGTACAACCTTGTACACACTTGTACACACTTGTACAAACTTGTACATTCTTGTACATACTTGTACACCCTTGTAAACACTTGTACAACCTTGTACAAACCTGTACACCCTTGTACACACTTGTACAAGCTTGTACACACTTGTACACCCTTGTACAAACTTGTGCACCCTTGTACACTTTTGTACACCCTTGTATACATTTGTACAACCTTGTACAAACTTGTACACACTTGTACAAACTTGTACACACTTGTACAAACTTGTACACTCTTGTACTCACTTGTACAACCTTGTACACACTTGTACAACCTTGTACACACTTGTACAACCTTGTACACACTTGTACAACCTTGTACACAATTGTACAACCTTGTACAACCTTGTACACACTTGTACAACCTTGTACACACTTGTACAACCTTGTACACACTTGTACAACCTTGTACACAATTGTACACCTTTGTACACACTTGTACAACCTTGTCCACACTTGTACAACCTTGTACACACTTGTACAACTTTGTACACATTTTTCAACCTTGTACACACTTATACAACCTTGTACACACTTGTACAACCTTGTACACACTTGTACAACCTTGTACACACTTGTACAACCTTGTACACAATTGTACACCTTTGTACACACTTGTACAACCTTGTCCACACTTGTACAACCTTGTACACACTTGTACAACTTTGTACACACTTTTTCAACCTTGTACACACTTATACAACCTTGTACACACTTGAACAACCTTGTACACACTTGTACAACCTTGTACACACTTGTACAACCTTGTACACACTTGTACAACCTTGTAAAAACTTGTACAACCTTGTACACACTTGTACACCCGTGTACACACTTGTACAAGCTTGTACACACTTGTACACCCTTGTACACACTTGTACAAGCTTGTACACGATTGTACACCCTTGTACACACTTGTGCACCCTTGTACACACTTGTACAACCTTGTACACACTTGTACAACCTTGTACACACTTGTACAACCTTGTACACACTTGTACAACCTTGTACACACTTGTACAACCTTGTACACACTTGTACAACCTTGTACACACTTGTACAACCTTGTACACACTTTTACAACCTTGTACACAATTGTACACGTTTGTACAACCTTGTACAAACTTGTACACACTTGTACAACCTTGTACAAACTTGTACACACTTGTACAACCTTGTACAAACTTGTGCACCCTTGTACACTTTTGTACACCCTTGTGTACATTTGTACAACCTTGTACAAACTTGTACACACTTGTACAAGCTTGTACACACTTGTACAAACTTGTACACCCTTGTACACACTTGTACAACCTTGTACACACTTGTACAACCTTGTACACAATTGTAAAACCTTGTACAACCATGTACACACTTGTACAACTTTGTACACACTTGTACAACCTTGTACACACTTGTACACCTTAGTACACACTTGTACAACCTTGTACACTATGGTACAACCTTGTACACACTTGTACAACCTTGTACACACTTGTACAACCTTTTACAAACTTGTACACACTTGTACAAACTTGTACATTCTTTTGTACACCCTTGTAAACACTTGTACAACCTTGTACAAACCTGTACACCCTTGTACACACTTGTACAAGCTTGTACACACTTGTACAAGCTTGTACACACTTGTACACCCTTGTACAAACTTGTGCACCCTTGTACACTTTTGTACACCCTTGTATACATTTGTACAACCTTGTACAAACTTGTACACACTTGTACAAACTTGTACACACTTGTACAAACTTGTACACACTTGTACACATTGTACAACCTTGTACACACTTGTACAACCTTGTACACAATTGTACAACTTTGTACAACCATGTACACACTTGTACAACCTTGTACACACTTGTACAACCTTGTACACACTTGTACACCTTTGTACACACTTATACAACCTTGTACACACTTGTACAACCTTGTACACACTTGTACAACCTTGTACACACTTGTACAACCTTGTACACACTTGTACAACCTTGTACACACTTGTACAACCTTGTAAAAACTTGTACAAGCTTGTACACGATTGTACACCCTTGTACACACTTGTGCACCCTTGTACACACTTGTACAACCTTGTACACACTTGTACAACCTTGTACACACTTGTACAACCATGTACACACTTGTACAACCTTGTACACAATTGTACAACCTTGTACACACTTGTACAACCTTGTACACACTTGTACAACCTTGTACACACTTGTACAACCTTGTACACACTTGTACAACCTTGTACACACTTGTACAAGCTTGTACACACTTGTACAACCTTGTACACACTTGTGCACCCTTGTACAAACTTGTACTTACTTGTACAACCTTGTACAAACTTGTACACACTTGTACAAACTTTTACATCCTTGTACACATTTGTACACCCTTGTACACACTTGTACAACCTTGTACAAACCTGTACACCCTTAAACACACTTGTACAAGCTTGTACACGATTGTACACCCTTGTACACACTTGTGCACCCTTGTAAACACTTGTACAAACTTGTACAAACCTGTACACCCTTGTACACACTTGTACAAGCTTGTACACACTTGTACAAGCTTGTACACACTTGTACACCCTTGTACAAACTTGTGCACCCTTGTTTACTTTTGTACACCCTTGTATACATTTGTACAACCTTGTACAAACTTGTACACAATTGTACAAACTTGTACACACTTGTACAAACTTGTACACCCTTGTACACACTTGTACAACCTTGTACACTTGTACAACCTTGTACAAACCTGTACACCCTTGTACACACTTGTACAAGATTGTACACGATTGTACACCCTTGTACACACTTGTACAACCTTGTACACACTTGTACAACCTTGTACACACTTGTACAACCTTGTAAAAACTTGTACAAGCTTGTACACGATTGTACACCCTTGTACACACTTGTGCACCCTTGTACACACTTGTACAACCTTGTACACACTTGTACAACCTTGTACACACTTGTACAACCATGTACACACTTGTACAACCTTGTACACACTTGTACAACCTTGTACACACTTGTACAACCTTGTACACACTTGTACAACCTTGTACACACTTGTACAACCTTGTACACACTTGTACAACCTTGTACACACTTGTACAAGCTTGTACACACTTGTACAACCTTGTACACACTTGTGCACCCTTGTACAAACTTGTACTTACTTGTACAACCTTGTACAAACTTGTACACACTTGTACAAACTTTTACATCCTTGTACACATTTGTACACCCTTGTACACACTTGTACAACCTTGTACAAACCTGTACACCCTTAAACACACTTGTACAAGCTTGTACACGATTGTACACCCTTGTACACACTTGTGCACCCTTGTAAACACTTGTACAACTTTGTACAAACCTGTACACCCTTGTACACACTTGTACAAGCTTGTACACACTTGTACAAGCTTGTACACACTTGTACACCCTTGTACAAACTTGTGCACCCTTGTTTACTTTTGTACACCCTTGTATACATTTGTACAACCTTGTACAAACTTGTACACAATTGTACAAACTTGTACACACTTGTACAAACTTGTACACCCTTGTACACACTTGTACAACCTTGTACACACTTGTACAACCTTGTACAAACCTGTACACCCTTGTACACACTTGTACAAGATTGTACACGATTGTACACCCTTGTACACACTTGTGCACCCTTGTACACACTTGTACACACTTGTACACCCTTGTACACACTTGTACAACCTTTTACAAACTTGTACACACTTGTACAAACTTTTACATTCTTGTACATACTTGTACACCCTTGTAAACACTTGTACAACCTTGTACAAACCTGTACACCCTTGTACACACTTGTACAAGCTTGTACACACTTGTACACCCTTGTACAAACTTGTGCACCCTTGTACACTTTTGTACACCCTTGTATACATTTGTACAACCTTGTACAAACTTGTACACACTTGTACAAACTTGTAAACACTTGTACAAACTTGTACACCCTTGTACACACTTGTACAACCTTGTCCACACTTGTACAACCTTGTACACAATTGTACAACCTTGTACAACCTTGTACACACTTGTTCAACCTTGTACACACTTGTACAACCTTGTACACACTTGTACACCTTTGTACACACTTGTACAACCTTGTACACACTTGTACAACCTTGTACACACTTGTACAACCTTGTACACACTTGTACAACCTTGTACACACTTGTACACACTTGTACAAACTTGTACATTCTTGTACATACTTGTACACCCTTGTAAACACTTGTACAACCTTGTACAAACCTGTACACCCTTGTACACACTTGTACAAGCTTGTACACACTTGTACAAGCTTGTACACACTTGTACACCCTTGTTCAAACTTGTGCACCCTTGTACACTTTTGTACACCCTTGTATACATTTGTACAACCTTGTACAAACTTGTACACACTTGTACAAACTTGTACACACTTGTACAAACTTGTACACCCTTGTACTCACTTGTACAACCTTGTACACACTTGTACAACCTTGTACACACTTGTACAACCTTGTACACACTTGTACAACCTTGTACACAATTGTACAACCTTGTACAACCTTGTACACACTTGTACAACCTTGTACACACTTGTACAACCTTGTACACACTTGTACAACCTTGTACACAATTGTACACCTTTGTACACACTTGTACAACCTTGTCCACACTTGTACAACCTTGTACACACTTGTACAACCTTGTACACACTTTTTCAACCTTGTACACACTTATACAACCTTGTACACACTTGTACAACCTTGTACACACTTGTACAACCTTGTACACACTTGTACAACCTTGTACACACTTGTACAACCTTGTAAAAACTTGTACAACCTTGTACACACTTGTACACCCTTGTACACACTTGTACAAGCTTGTACACACTTGTACACCCTTGTACACACTTGTACAAGCTTGTACACACTTGTACAACCTTGTACACACTTGTACACCCTTGTACACACTTGTACAACCTTTTACAAACTTGTACACACTTGTACAAAATTGTACATTCTTGTACATACTTGTACATCCTTGTACACACTTGTACAACCTTGTACAAACCTGTACACCCTTGTACACACTTGTACAAGCTTGTAAACACTTGTGCACCCTTGTACACACTTGTACACCCTTGTACACACTTGTACAACCTTTTACAAACTTGTACACACTTGTACAAACTTGTACATTCTTGTACATACTTGTACACCCTTGTAAACACTTGTACAACCTTGTACAAACCTGTACACCCTTGTACACACTTGTACAAGCTTGTACACACTTGTACAAGCTTGTACACACTTGTACACCCTTGTACAAACTTGTGCACCCTTGTACACTTTTGTACACCCTTGTATACATTTGTACAACCTTGTACAAACTTGTACACACTTGTACAAACTTGTACACACTTGTACAAACTTGTACACCCTTGTACACACTTGTACAACCTTGTACACACTTGTACAACCTTGTACACAATTGTACAACCTTGTACAACCTTGTACACACTTGTTCAACCTTGTACACACTTGTACAACCTTGTACACACTTGTACACCTTTGTACACACTTGTACAACCTTGTACACACTTGTACAACCTTGTACACACTTGTACAAGCTTGTACACACTTGTACACCCTTGTACAAACTTGTGCACCCTTGTACACTTTTGTACACCCTTGTATACATTTGTACAACCTTGTACAAACTTGTACACACTTGTACAAACTTGTAAACACTTGTACAAACTTGTACACCCTTGTACACACTTGTACAACCTTGTCCACACTTGTACAACCTTGTACACAATTGTACAACCTTGTACAACCTTGTACACACTTGTTCAACCTTGTACACACTTGTACAACCTTGTACACACTTGTACACCTTTGTACACACTTGTACAACCTTGTACACACTTGTACAACCTTGTACACACTTGTACAACCTTGTACACACTTGTACAACCTTGTACACACTTGTACACACTTGTACAAACTTGTACATTCTTGTACATACTTGTACACCCTTGTAAACACTTGTACAACCTTGTACAAACCTGTACACCCTTGTACACACTTGTACAAGCTTGTACACACTTGTACAAGCTTGTACACACTTGTACACCCTTGTACAAACTTGTGCACCCTTGTACACTTTTGTACACCCTTGTATACATTTGTACAACCTTGTACAAACTTGTACACACTTGTACAAACTTGTACACCCTTGTACTCACTTGTACAACCTTGTACACACTTGTACAACCTTGTACACACTTGTACAACCTTGTACACACTTGTACAACCTTGTACACAATTGTACAACCTTGTACAACCTTGTACACACTTGTACAACCTTGTACACACTTGTACAACCTTGTACACACTTGTACAACCTTGTACACAATTGTACACCTTTGTACACACTTGTACAACCTTGTCCACACTTGTACAACCTTGTACACACTTGTACAACCTTGTACACACTTTTTCAACCTTGTACACACTTATACAACCTTGTACACACTTGTACAACCTTGTACACACTTGTACAACCTTGTACACACTTGTACAACCTTGTACACACTTGTACAACCTTGTAAAAACTTGTACAACCTTGTACACACTTGTACACCCTTGTACACACTTGTACAAGCTTGTACACACTTGTACACCCTTGTACACACTTGTACAAGCTTGTACACACTTGTACAACCTTGTACACACTTGTACACCCTTGTACACACTTGTACAACCTTTTACAAACTTGTACACACTTGTACAAAATTGTACATTCTTGTACATACTTGTACATCCTTGTACACACTTGTACAACCTTGTACAAACCTGTACACCCTTGTACACACTTGTACAAGCTTGTAAACACTTGTGCACCCTTGTACACACTTGTACACCCTTGTACACACTTGTACAACCTTTTACAAACTTGTACACACTTGTACAAACTTGTACATTCTTGTACATACTTGTACACCCTTGTAAACACTTGTACAACCTTGTACAAACCTGTACACCCTTGTACACACTTGTACAAGCTTGTACACACTTGTACAAGCTTGTACACACTTGTACACCCTTGTACAAACTTGTGCACCCTTGTACACTTTTGTACACCCTTGTATACATTTGTACAACCTTGTACAAACTTGTACACACTTGTACAAACTTGTACACACTTGTACAAACTTGTACACCCTTGTACACACTTGTACAACCTTGTACACACTTGTACAACCTTGTACACACTTGTACAACCTTGTACACACTTGTACACCTTTGTACACACTTGTACAACCTTGTACACACTTGTACAACCTTGTACACACTTGTACAACCTTGTACACACTTGTACAACCTTGTACACACTTGTACACACTTGTACAACCTTGTACACACTTGTACAACCTTGTACACACTTGTACAACCTTGTACACAATTGTACAACCTTGTACAACCTTGTACACACTTGTACAACCTTGTACACACTTGTACAACCTTGTACACACTTGTACAACCTTGTACACAATTGTACACCTTTGTACACACTTGTACAACCTTGTCCACACTTGTACAACCTTGTACACACTTGTACAACTTTGTACACACTTTTTCAACCTTGTACACACTTATACAACCTTGTACACACTTGTACAACCTTGTACACACTTGTACAACCTTGTACACACTTGTACAACCTTGTACACACTTGTACAACCTTGTACACACTTGTACAACCTTGTACACACTTGTACAACCTTGTAAAAACTTGTACAACCTTGTACACACTTGTACACCCGTGTACACACTTGTACAAGCTTGTACACACTTGTACACCCTTGTACACACTTGTACAAGCTTGTACACGATTGTACACCCTTGTACACACTTGTGCACCCTTGTACACACTTGTACAACCTTGTACACACTTGTACAACCTTGTACACACTTGTACAACCTTGTACACACTTGTACAACCTTGTACACACTTGTACAACCTTGTACACACTTGTACAACCTTGTACACACTTGTACAACCTTGTACACACTTTTACAACCTTGTACACAATTGTACACGTTTGTACAACCTTGTACAAACTTGTACACACTTGTACAACCTTGTACAAACTTGTACACACTTGTACAACCTTGTACAAACTTGTGCACCCTTGTACACTTTTGTACACCCTTGTGTACATTTGTACAACCTTGTACAAACTTGTACACACTTGTACAAGCTTGTACACACTTGTACAAACTTGTACACCCTTGTACACACTTGTACAACCTTGTACACACTTGTACAACCTTGTACACAATTGTAATACCTTGTACAACCATGTACACACTTGTACAACTTTGTACACACTTGTACAACCTTGTACACACTTGTACACCTTTGTACACACTTGTACAACCTTGTACACTATGGTACAACCTTGTACACACTTGTACAACCTTGTACACACTTGTACAACCTTTTACAAACTTGTACACACTTGTACAAACTTGTACATTCTTTTGTACACCCTTGTAAACACTTGTACAACCTTGTACAAACCTGTACACCCTTGTACACACTTGTACAAGCTTGTACACACTTGTACAAGCTTGTACACACTTGTACACCCTTGTACAAACTTGTGCACCCTTGTACACTTTTGTACACCCTTGTATACATTTGTACAACCTTGTACAAACTTGTACACCCTTGTACAAACTTGTACACACTTGTACAAACTTGTACACACTTGTACACATTGTACAACCTTGTACACACTTGTACAACCTTGTACACAATTGTACAACTTTGTACAACCATGTACACACTTGTACAACCTTGTACACACTTGTACAACCTTGTACACACTTGTACAACCTTGTAAAAACTTGTACAACCTTGTACACACTTGTACAACCTTGTACACACTTGTACAACCTTGTACACACTTGTACAACCTTGTACACACTTGTACAACCTTGTAAAAACTTGTACAAGCTTGTACACGATTGTACACCCTTGTACACACTTGTGCACCCTTGTACACACTTGTACAACCTTGTACACACTTGTACAACCTTGTACACACTTGTACAACCATGTACACACTTGTACAACCTTGTACACACTTGTACAACCTTGTACACACTTGTACAACCTTGTACACACTTGTACAACCTTGTACACACTTGTACAACCTTGTACACACTTGTACAACCTTGTACACACTTGTACAAGCTTGTACACACTTGTACAACCTTGTACACACTTGTGCACCCTTGTACAAACTTGTACTTACTTGTACAACCTTGTACAAACTTGTACACACTTGTACAAACTTTTACATCCTTGTACACATTTGTACACCCTTGTACACACTTGTACAACCTTGTACAAACCTGTACACCCTTAAACACACTTGTACAAGCTTGTACACGATTGTACACCCTTGTACACACTTGTGCACCCTTGTAAACACTTGTACAAACTTGTACAAACCTGTACACCCTTGTACACACTTGTACAAGCTTGTACACACTTGTACAAGCTTGTACACACTTGTACACCCTTGTACAAACTTGTGCACCCTTGTTTACTTTTGTACACCCTTGTATACATTTGTACAACCTTGTACAAACTTGTACACAATTGTACAAACTTGTACACACTTGTACAAACTTGTACACCCTTGTACACACTTGTACAACCTTGTACACACTTGTACAACCTTGTACAAACCTGTACACCCTTGTACACACTTGTACAAGATTGTACACGATTGTACACCCTTGTACACACTTGTACAACCTTGTACACACTTGTACAACCTTGTACACACTTGTACAACCTTGTACACACTTGTACAACCTTGTAAAAACTTGTACAAGCTTGTACACGATTGTACACCCTTGTACACACTTGTGCACCCTTGTACACACTTGTACAACCTTGTACACACTTGTACAACCTTGTACACACTTGTACAACCATGTACACACTTGTACAACCTTGTACACACTTGTACAACCTTGTACACACTTGTACAACCTTGTACACACTTGTACAACCTTGTACACACTTGTACAACCTTGTACACACTTGTACAACCTTGTACACACTTGTACAAGCTTGTACACACTTGTACAACCTTGTACACACTTGTGCACCCTTGTACAAACTTGTACTTACTTGTACAACCTTGTACAAACTTGTACACACTTGTACAAACTTTTACATCCTTGTACACATTTGTACACCCTTGTACACACTTGTACAACCTTGTACAAACCTGTACACCCTTAAACACACTTGTACAAGCTTGTACACGATTGTACACCCTTGTACACACTTGTGCACCCTTGTAAACACTTGTACAAACTTGTACAAACCTGTACACCCTTGTACACACTTGTACAAGCTTGTACACACTTGTACAAGCTTGTACACACTTGTACACCCTTGTACAAACTTGTGCACCCTTGTTTACTTTTGTACACCCTTGTATACATTTGTACAACCTTGTACAAACTTGTACACAATTGTACAAACTTGTACACACTTGTACAAACTTGTACACCCTTGTACACACTTGTACAACCTTGTACACACTTGTACAACCTTGTACAAACCTGTACACCCTTGTACACACTTGTACAAGATTGTACACGATTGTACACCCTTGTACACACTTGTGCACCCTTGTACACACTTGTACACACTTGTACACCCTTGTACACACTTGTACAACCTTTTACAAACTTGTACACACTTGTACAAACTTTTACATTCTTGTACATACTTGTACACCCTTGTAAACACTTGTACAACCTTGTACAAACCTGTACACCCTTGTACACACTTGTACAAGCTTGTACACACTTGTACACCCTTGTACAAACTTGTGCACCCTTGTACACTTTTGTACACCCTTGTATACATTTGTACAACCTTGTACAAACTTGTACACACTTGTACAAACTTGTAAACACTTGTACAAACTTGTACACCCTTGTACACACTTGTACAACCTTGTCCACACTTGTACAACCTTGTACACAATTGTACAACCTTGTACAACCTTGTACACACTTGTTCAACCTTGTACACACTTGTACAACCTTGTACACACTTGTACACCTTTGTACACACTTGTACAACCTTGTACACACTTGTACAACCTTGTACACACTTGTACAACCTTGTACACACTTGTACAACCTTGTACACACTTGTACACACTTGTACAAACTTGTACATTCTTGTACATACTTGTACACCCTTGTAAACACTTGTACAACCTTGTACAAACCTGTACACCCTTGTACACACTTGTACAAGCTTGTACACACTTGTACAAGCTTGTACACACTTGTACACCCTTGTACAAACTTGTGCACCCTTGTACACTTTTGTACACCCTTGTATACATTTGTACAACCTTGTACAAACTTGTACACACTTGTACAAACTTGTACACACTTGTACAAACTTGTACACCCTTGTACTCACTTGTACAACCTTGTACACACTTGTACAACCTTGTACACACTTGTACAACCTTGTACACACTTGTACAACCTTGTACACAATTGTACAACCTTGTACAACCTTGTACACACTTGTACAACCTTGTACACACTTGTACAACCTTGTACACACTTGTACAACCTTGTACACAATTGTACACCTTTGTACACACTTGTACAACCTTGTCCACACTTGTACAACCTTGTACACACTTGTACAACCTTGTACACACTTTTTCAACCTTGTACACACTTATACAACCTTGTACACACTTGTACAACCTTGTACACACTTGTACAACCTTGTACACACTTGTACAACCTTGTACACACTTGTACAACCTTGTAAAAACTTGTACAACCTTGTACACACTTGTACACCCTTGTACACACTTGTACAAGCTTGTACACACTTGTACACCCTTGTACACACTTGTACAAGCTTGTACACACTTGTACAACCTTGTACACACTTGTACACCCTTGTACACACTTGTACAACCTTTTACAAACTTGTACACACTTGTACAAAATTGTACATTCTTGTACATACTTGTACATCCTTGTACACACTTGTACAACCTTGTACAAACCTGTACACCCTTGTACACACTTGTACAAGCTTGTAAACACTTGTGCACCCTTGTACACACTTGTACACCCTTGTACACACTTGTACAACCTTTTACAAACTTGTACACACTTGTACAAACTTGTACATTCTTGTACATACTTGTACACCCTTGTAAACACTTGTACAACCTTGTACAAACCTGTACACCCTTGTACACACTTGTACAAGCTTGTACACACTTGTACAAGCTTGTACACACTTGTACACCCTTGTACAAACTTGTGCACCCTTGTACACTTTTGTACACCCTTGTATACATTTGTACAACCTTGTACAAACTTGTACACACTTGTACAAACTTGTACACACTTGTACAAACTTGTACACCCTTGTACACACTTGTACAACCTTGTACACACTTGTACAACCTTGTACACAATTGTACAACCTTGTACAACCTTGTACACACTTGTTCAACCTTGTACACACTTGTACAACCTTGTACACACTTGTACACCTTTGTACACACTTGTACAACCTTGTACACACTTGTACAACCTTGTACACACTTGTACAACCTTGTACACACTTGTACAACCTTGTACACACTTGTACACACTTGTACAACCTTGTACACACTTGTACAACCTTGTACACACTTGTACAACCTTGTACACAATTGTACAACCTTGTACAACCTTGTACACACTTGTACAACCTTGTACACACTTGTACAACCTTGTACACACTTGTACAACCTTGTACACAATTGTACACCTTTGTACACACTTGTACAACCTTGTCCACACTTGTACAACCTTGTACACACTTGTACAACTTTGTACACACTTTTTCAACCTTGTACACACTTATACAACCTTGTACACACTTGTACAACCTTGTACACACTTGTACAACCTTGTACACACTTGTACAACCTTGTACACACTTGTACAACCTTGTAAAAACTTGTACAACCTTGTACACACTTGTACACCCGTGTACACACTTGTACAAGCTTGTACACACTTGTACACCCTTGTACACACTTGTACAAGCTTGTACACGATTGTACACCCTTGTACACACTTGTGCACCCTTGTACACACTTGTACAACCTTGTACACACTTGTACAACCTTGTACACACTTGTACAACCTTGTACACACTTGTACAACCTTGTACACACTTGTACAACCTTGTACACACTTGTACAACCTTGTACACACTTGTACAACCTTGTACACACTTTTACAACCTTGTACACAATTGTACACGTTTGTACAACCTTGTACAAACTTGTACACACTTGTACAACCTTGTACAAACTTGTACACACTTGTACAACCTTGTACAAACTTGTGCACCCTTGTACACTTTTGTACACCCTTGTGTACATTTGTACAACCTTGTACAAACTTGTACACACTTGTACAAGCTTGTACACACTTGTACAAACTTGTACACCCTTGTACACACTTGTACAACCTTGTACACACTTGTACAACCTTGTACACAATTGTAAAACCTTGTACAACCATGTACACACTTGTACAACTTTGTACACACTTGTACAACCTTGTACACACTTGTACACCTTTGTACACACTTGTACAACCTTGTACACTATGGTACAACCTTGTACACACTTGTACAACCTTGTACACACTTGTACAACCTTTTACAAACTTGTACACACTTGTACAAACTTGTACATTCTTTTGTACACCCTTGTAAACACTTGTACAACCTTGTACAAACCTGTACACCCTTGTACACACTTGTACAAGCTTGTACACACTTGTACAAGCTTGTACACACTTGTACACCCTTGTACAAACTTGTGCACCCTTGTACACTTTTGTACACCCTTGTATACATTTGTACAACCTTGTACAAACTTGTACACACTTGTACAAACTTGTACACACTTGTACAAACTTGTACACACTTGTACACATTGTACAACCTTGTACACACTTGTACAACCTTGTACACAATTGTACAACTTTGTACAACCATGTACACACTTGTACAACCTTGTACACACTTGTACAACCTTGTACACACTTGTACACCTTTGTACACACTTATACACCTTGTACACACTTGTACAACCTTGTACACACTTGTACAACCTTGTACACACTTGTACAACCTTGTACACACTTGTACAACCTTGTACACACTTGTACAACCTTGTACACACTTGTACAACCTTGTACACACTTGTACAACCTTGTAAAAACTTGTACAAGCTTGTACACGATTGTACACCCTTGTACACACTTGTGCACCCTTGTACACACTTGTACAACCTTGTACACACTTGTACAACCTTGTACACACTTGTACAACCATGTACACACTTGTACAACCTTGTACACACTTGTACAACCTTGTACACACTTGTACAACCTTGTACACACTTGTACAACCTTGTACACACTTGTACAACCTTGTACACACTTGTACAACCTTGTACACACTTGTACAAGCTTGTACACACTTGTACAACCTTGTACACACTTGTGCACCCTTGTACAAACTTGTACTTACTTGTACAACCTTGTACAAACTTGTACACACTTGTACAAACTTTTACATCCTTGTACACATTTGTACACCCTTGTACACACTTGTACAACCTTGTACAAACCTGTACACCCTTAAACACACTTGTACAAGCTTGTACACGATTGTACACCCTTGTACACACTTGTGCACCCTTGTAAACCCTTGTACAAACTTGTACAAACCTGTACACCCTTGTACACACTTGTACAAGCTTGTACACACTTGTACAAGCTTGTACACACTTGTCCACCCTTGTACAAACTTGTGCACCCTTGTTTACTTTTGTACACCCTTGTATACATTTGTACAACCTTGTACAAACTTGTACACAATTGTACAAACTTGTACACACTTGTACAAACTTGTACACCCTTGTACACACTTGTACAACCTTGTACACACTTGTACAACCTTGTACAAACCTGTACACCCTTGTACACACTTGTACAAGATTGTACACGATTGTACACCCTTGTACACACTTGTGCACCCTTGTACACACTTGTACACACTTGTACACCCTTGTACACACTTGTACAACCTTTTACAAACTTGTACGCACTTGTACAAACTTTTACATTCTTGTACATACTTGTACACCCTTGTAAACACTTGTACAACCTTGTACAAACCTGTACACCCTTGTACACACTTGTACAAGCTTGTACACACTTGTACACCCTTGTACAAACTTGTGCACCCTTGTACACTTTTGTACACCCTTGTATACATTTGTACAACCTTGTACAAACTTGTACACACTTGTACAAACTTGTAAACACTTGTACAAACTTGTACACCCTTGTACACACTTGTACAACCTTGTCCACACTTGTACAACCTTGTACACAATTGTACAACCTTGTACAACCTTGTACACACTTGTTCAACCTTGTACACACTTGTACAACCTTGTACACACTTGTA